>NC_134864.1:11047500-11347500 GCF_049852395.1 Peromyscus maniculatus bairdii
ACCTCCTCCTTGGAGTAGAAATCAAAACCCAGGCAGCAGTATTGTTGTGTCGCTGCCAGGGGAAAGGCTGGCCGGCCGTGGTCTTCCCCAGTCCTCCTGGGCTCTATCGCCCCTTCCCCGCCCCTTCCCCAGTCCTGTGCTTGATCAGTCTGCTCTCCGCTCCACTCCCTCCCCCAGACACCCCTAGGCCTGTCTCCCCTCAGGCAATGGCCATGCTGCAGCCCTCGCTGCCTACCTGCCTGCCTTCTCCCTCACCCTGGAAGCGGGTCTGATTCTCAGGGGCGGACTTGCCACCCCTGGCCACCCCCCCCCTTGCTCTAGTCCCGTCCCTTTACCCCCATCAGTCCCTGTGACTTCCACTGTGGCCTCAGCACAAGCCTAGCACATGGCAGAAAGGCAACAAATGGGCTACAAGAGCACCCTGGACCCCACAGGGGGTTAGGGTCCATGGAAGGAACCTGGACAGCAGAGAATGGCTCTTCCTTGGGACCAGGGGATGCCTGCAGCTGGGGACGTCAGGGCCAGCATGAGCCGGGAGCAGCCAGTGTCCTGCAGTCGGCTCTCTAGCAGAGTTCTGACCCTGAAGTACTGAGCACAGTACAGCACAGGCCTTATGAGAGACCAACAAGGTAGGCATAACCAGCTGAGGCTTGACCCAGGACACAGACTTGAAAACACACCATAGGTCACTTTATTGCCAAGTCAGGAGGACAAGACTGCTGTGACATGCAGCTTGTGACGTGCAGTTGCAGTAGCACAGACATTTCTTGCATGAGGCCAGCAGAGGGCACAACCCTAGGCTCCTGCCCAGGCTCAGCACCAAGCACTGTCCCCTCACGGGGATTCTACCTCCCTCCAACACTCGTCTTCCAAACGGGGCACTGGATGGATAAGAGGAGGCAGAGAGAGGAATATGGCAGTCTAAGTGTTGGGCCTGAGCAAGAGACTCAAGGGGTAGATGAGCTTGACTGTCCCTAGGAGGCCAGGCCCAGGAGCTGTGACCACTAAGCCTTGCTACCTAGGCTACAGGGGATGAGGAGATCCCCCGGCTCACTCAGCTGCGGCCTACAATCAACTTCTCTGTGCTTTGCCCCGTGCAGCCTGCAGCAAAAGGAAGTGTCGGCCACAGCCACCCTTCAAAGACAACTCCCTCAAGACCTGCAAGGCCAAGGCTATTACCAGAGTCTGGGTAAACCCCACTGAGGGAACCTGTTACCGCAAGTCCTGGTTTATACAAGAGTAGCCCAACCACTTGGCAGGAACCAAGCCCAGGACAGTGGGTAATGCCCCTAAAATACCAGAGCTGCAATACAGCCAGAGTCCCCATGCCTTTCACCACTTTAGGGGAGCCAGGGAGAAGGAGGATGGAGGGGATGGACGTGGAGTCTGGGAAGGAACAGGAAGGTCATTTATAGAAGCAGACACCTGTTGAGACCCACATGGCTGGATGTTCTAAGGGGACTGCTAGGTGACACTCCAGAAGCAGCCCCTCTGTTAAGTTCCATCTTGTCCTACATGTGACCAGCAGATGCCCCAGTGACAGCAAACCCCCGGCACCCATGTCTCAGCTCTGCAAGGAAGTTACATGCCCACTTTCCAGGAAGTGACCATGTATAGTGATGTCACCACAGATGAGGACCCAGGATGGCTCCCTGCTCTATCCTTCCCATTCTACACCCTCAAGACACACACACACACACACACACACACACACACACACACACCACCCCCATGCATACACCTACCCACACCACCATCACCACCACCACCACCACCACCACCACACACATACCACACACACACACACACACACACACACACACCACATACCACCACACACACACACACACACCACCCCCATACATACACCCACCCACACCACCATCACCACCACCACCACACACATACCACACACACACACACCACACATACCACCACACACACACACACACACACACACACCGCACACATACACAACACCCTCATACATACACCCACCCACATCACCATCATCACCACTACCACCACCACCACACACACACACACACACACACAACCACATACACAAATACACAATGACCCATTCAGTCCCAGCTGTAAATTCTGGGAAAGCATCCTGAAACTGAAGAGCTTTCAAGGGTGATGGTGATTCTCTCCCCCACCCACTCCCCAGGCTTGCGTCTTTGTCCTGGGAATCGGTAGCAGACCCCCTCGCCGGGCCATCCCAATGTGGCATGCAACCTACTCATGATCATGATGTCATTGCAGTCCTTCTTATGGAAGTCGGTCCAGGCCTTGGTCTTGCAGTACTTGCTGCAGGTCAGGATCCCGTAGCAGCGGGGGCAGGGGGTGAGGCGGACCCCAATGGAGCGACCACACTGGTAGCAAAACTTGTAAAAGGCAAGGCTGTAACGGAACCCCAAGGTCAGGTCTGTGCCCACGCCCCAGCTCCTAAGACAGTCATGGCTGCACACCCCACCAGGCACAGCAGCCACCGCTGATGTCCTCACCCAAAATGGTCTCCACGTGGCTATTCTGAGCAGTTAATACACACTGCCTTTGGGCCCACCACAGACTCTGTAAAGGCTGCTGGAGCAAATGCTATGCATCCAACATGGCGACCAGGGGCGCTTACAAGCTCAGGGAAATGGGTTGTGAGTACCACTGCTGCGATGAGGCAGCTACCGGAAGGGAGACCTCAGAGCTTGTGTTTGGGATGAAACTCAACACCAGCTTCCTCCATTTCCGGGGGAGATGCTCCCCATCACCCTCTCTAGCCCTGCCCCGTCCCTTGGGATTAACGGTGCAGATGTTCCCACGAATATGCCTGGGTCCTTCCCAGAGGGTACACAGCTGACTACAGGGGCGCCTCTGCCACAGAAACGCCCTGCACGAGGATGGCAGGGACTTCCTGGAACAGCAGTGGCTGAGCTGGGCTGTGCTCTGCCATGGGAGGTGGCCACCCTCCTGAGGACGCGGAGCTCAAGGGTGCCCCACCCAGATAACCCAGCTCGCTGAGTCCTGAGACCCCATCTGTGAGCCTTGTTCTGCCTGGAGCCTGGGTCTGGGTGCTAGGCTGCCTGGCCAAGGCTCTGCTACTCGGGGCAGAGAGAGAAGGCGGCCCGGCAGGGTCAGGGCCCATAGCACTCACGGCTGCTTTTCTGCGGCTGAGCTCTTGGGCAGGCTGGAGGTCCTCTTCTTCAGCCTGTGGCTGGGGGACAGCTCTACTGTAAAGAGGTCTGAATTAGCGCCTGGTGGCCAGGAGAGGGCTGCAGCTGGGGGAGGAGCCATCACATGTGGCTGTCACCCGCCCCTGCACAGAGCTTACCCACCTGCAGCCCCTGCCTAGATCTTACCTTCGCCGTCCACTTCTGTTCAGGATTTATTTGCCTTGCTACATACACCACTAAAGGCTACCAGGCAGCCTCGCCCCGTTCGCAGACTCTCTGAAGGAGTCGCCCTGGGGACCTCCCATTTGTCTCCGAAGCCCTGATTACTTTTCCTTGCTCTCTTTCAGAGGCCAGTTGTCACTTGCTCAGAAACCTAAATGTGTGGAGTCAACAGCGGTGGTTAATCCTGTCAGCTTTGGTGATTTAAAAATCACCTAGGAGACAGACCTCTGAGTATGTCAGTGAGGGCGTTTCCAGACAGGTTTAACCGACATGGCTCCACCAACCCCGAATGTAGGTGGCATCATCCTGTGTGATAGGGGCCCAGACTAAATAAAAAGGAAGACACGAGCTGAGCGTCAGCATTGGTCTCTCTCTGCTGCTGGACTGAGGCTCTAAGGTGACCAGTTGCTTCAGGCTTCCGTCAGCACAACTTCCCTCTTGAACTGTAAACCAAAATAAATGCTTTCTCCTTTAGGTGGCATGTGTTGCGTGTTTTGTCGTCCTAACAAGAAAACTAACTAACCCAGAAAACTGGTGCCAAGGGGTGAGGCTGTCGCTGTGACAAATCTGGTCATGTGGAGGAACTGGTGTGTGGGAGGAATGTGGAAGAGTTTGGAGCGGCAGGACAGACAAGTCCTAAACTGCTGCCAACAGAGCTCAGCGGAGCCTCCTGGTGGGAGTTTGGAAAACCAGGATGCCTAAAGAAAGAGACACGGACAGCGGCGACTCAGCTCATGAAGATCAGGACTCTCTTGAGACTTGGACGTGAGTCCATTCAGGTTACGTTCTGGCAAAGAATCCAGCTTCATTCTTCCCGTGTCTTCAGAATGTGGGGGAGGCTCAATGCCTAACGTAGACATTTCTTTGGCAGAAGACAGCATGGCACTTGGGCTGTGGTGTGGTCTCTGTTCTTATTCAGGTCAACAGGAGGAGAGAGCAGAAAGTTCAGTGGGGAAAGCGGAGCTGGCATGACAGAGGCCGTGTGAGCTGCAGCAGAACTCGAGCTGGGGCTAGCCAGAGCTTTCAGAGTCTGTATAACTCTCGAAAATCCCCAGGTGTTTAGACGTGGGGCTGTAGGCTTAGTGTTGGTCCTGTTGAGATTTGGTCTTCTTTACTCCGACCCCCTCTTGCTGTCTGCCTTCGTTGTGACAAGACAACATGACCAAGGCAGCCTACAGAAGAGTTCACTTGGGGCTCACAGTTCCAGAGGGTTCGATTCGTGGCCATCATGGCAGAGAGCATGGCATCAGGCAGGCAGGCATGGTGATGGAGCAGTAGCTGAGAGCTCACATCACAAGCCTGAGACAGCTAACTGGGAAGGGCATGGAGTTTTGAAGACCTCAAAGCCTGCCCCAGTGCCATACCTTCTCCAACAAGGCCACGCCCCCTAGTCCTTCCCAAGTGGTTCAACCACCTGAGGGCCAAGCATTCAAACCCATGACCCTATGGGGGCCACTGCCATCCAAACCACCACACTGTCTTTGGTCCTCCTTTTAGAATGGGCATGTTCACCCCATGCACTATGAGGATGAGTCTCTGGGGAAGGCAAGAACTGACTTCAATCTCTGGAACCCATATGGTAAAAGGAGAGGACTGATTCTTGATTCTTACAAGCTGCCTTGACTTCCACATGTGTGCCACATTCACTCCCTAACACACACACACACACACACACATACAAACACACACACACACACACACACACATACACACACACACTCTCTCTAAATAAAATAAAAAATAAATAAAACTAAAATAAAGAGTCATGTGTCTAGAGGTCAAGTTGACAATGGGTAGACTCATGATTGTTAGTCTTGACAAGCAAGCAGCAGAATTTAGAATCACCAAAGAGACAGACAGGTTTAGCTGACACCGGAAGACCCACCCTTGATGTGGGCGGTGCCATCCCCTGGGCTGTGGTCAATAAATGAATGAATAACCAATGAATAGAGAGGAGAAAACAAGCAGAGCACCAACATTAACCTCTCTCCACTTCCTGACTGCAGATGCCATGTGACCAGCTGCTTCACAGGACTCCTGCCACCATGCCTTGCCATCACGATGGATTATATTCCCCTTTTAAACTATGAATCAAATTAAATCTCTTCCTCCTTTAAGTTGCT
Source organism: Peromyscus maniculatus bairdii (assembly GCF_049852395.1). Taxonomy (NCBI): domain Eukaryota; kingdom Metazoa; phylum Chordata; class Mammalia; order Rodentia; family Cricetidae; genus Peromyscus; species Peromyscus maniculatus. The sequence goes on from NC_134864.1 coordinate 11,053,016, forward strand.
TTCATCAGGATTTTGGTCACAGCGACGAGAAAGGTAACCGACGTATCTACTCTCCCCTGCTCCTCGTACTAGGCTGCTCCGTGGAAGGTGCAGCCCTAGGATTCTGTGGTCACCACAGGGTGATGGTGGCCTGAACAGGGCTCTTCCCTGACCACACCTGGCTGTTGGATTCTTTGGATTGCTGGTTGGTTGCCCCTGGATTCCAACAGTGCTCCCTCCTGGCAGAACTTACTCAAAAGACTGACAGTCAAGTCAGGGCTGTGGCAGGAATAGACCCAGCTCAGTGTTGGCTGTTTGCTCTTTCAGCCACTTCTCCCACGCTCACTCGCCTGCAGCTGGCCACAGTTGTCTGTCTTGTCCCTCCAGCGGGGCTGTCACTCTGTTCACAATAGCCCTCAAAACCTCCAGGAGCTCGGAGGACACCATCAGGCCAGTCTCAGTTATAATGAAGTTACATCCTTGAGAGAGATTTCGGGCTCTCTGTTAAACGGCTTTTCCTCCAAGTAATTCTGAGCTAAGGTCCTGGAGCTGGTGGAGACGATGGTACACATCTCTCTAGTGACACCCTCACATTAGGAACTGAGTACCCAGTGCTGAGTAAGGAGGTCTTCCCAGCTTGCCTCTCCTGGCATGGAATCCGGCCCTACCAACTGGATGAGGTGGTCAGAGTCCCAGGACGCCCATCAACACTGAAATTGTACCTCTCTGTGGCCCACAAGGGAGGCTAGGTGCAACAGTCGAGTCTGTCTTCAGCCACATGGAAAGTGCACTCCGTCTAGAGCCCAGCCTTTGAAGCAGGCAGCTAAAGACAGCATGAAGACTGCTGGCATCTGTGATGTCTGCAAGGAAAGGCCTCCTGCTGGGGCTTTCTTGGCTATGCCAGCCTGGAGTGAACTTCCTGCTTCCCTGAGTTGGCAACGTGAAGAGGAAAAGTGGGCCCCAGTTTAATATTCAATACTATGGTCTGTTTGCATGGAACTTACTGGATTTTGTTGACTAATCATTCCCTTCCACCTTATATAATCAATCTTTGAGCCACTTGCAGAAACCTTAAATAGGCAGGTGTTGCATTTTTGGTGTGTGTGTGTGTGTGTGTGTGTGTGTGTGTGTGTGTGTGTGTGTGTGTGCTGGGTCTGCAGACGATGCCATGCTACCATGGCAAAGGTGGACACTAGACCTGTTATTTTACGCGATCTACATCAATCAGTAAGAGGAGGAGGAGGAGGAACTGTACCCTTGTATAGCAGCTCCCTTCCTTCTTTCAGAACTCCTCACACTCGTCATTAAGCAGGTCTACTAACAACTCTTGGCTTCTGTTGTCTGGGAATGTTTTTTGTTTCGCCTTTTTTTTTTTTAAGATAGTTTTGCTAGCTATAAAAAAAAGTCTTAGTTAGGAGTAATTTCTGTGGCTTAGTGGTTAAGAGCACTGGCTGCTCTTCAGAGAGCCTGATTCAGTTGCCAGCACCCACATGGCAGTTCCAGGTCCAAGGGAGCCATCACCTTCGTCCGGCCTCTCTGGGCACCAGGCACACGGGTGGTGCACATATATGTGTGCAGACAAAACAATCATACACATAAAAAAATTAATGACAGTTTTAAAACCGAGGAGTAGCGTCTGGTGAGAAGCCGACTATTGGCACTCCCTTGTAAGTACTAAGCCATCTTCTTCTTGATGCTCTGATTTTCTTCTGGTCTTCGGGGTTCCTGACATTTCATTATCAAGTGTCTCTGGATTTCTTTGCACTTAGATTTCCTGGGATTGACCTTCTCGCATGCAGTGATCAGCACCTTCAGAGTCCCTGTGAGCCTGCAAGCTCACACCTCTTTGGCTGCTTCTTGTTCCTTTCTCTTCCTCTTCTGGAGTCCCACCACACACGTGCTGACGAGCTCACGGTGCCACCCATCTGCTGGGCTCCGTTCATTTACCTTGGTACTTTTCTTCTCTCTTCTTCAGACTGAACTCATCCCTATATTGTCCTCTGGCTTGATGATTTCTTTTTCAGTTACAGCCAAGACCCTCTAAGTGAACGTTTAACTTGGGGGCTGGACTGATTGTCAACACCCAAATCCCCACCTGGTTCTCTTTGGTAATTTCTACTCTTTACTGATAGTCTCTACTAGGCAAAGTGTTGCCAGGGTCCCTTCCTCTACTTCTTTACCATGTGTTTTAGATCTTCGAACATGTTAAATCTGACGTCTGGGCCCTCCCCAGGAGTGTCTGTGGTTCATCCCAGCACATGGGTCAGACTCGTTTCTTTGCATGTCTTGTTGTGTTGGTCCTGGTGTTGTGTAGGTTCTAATCCCACACCCCAGCCCAGGCTTGCTGCTGCTGGTCACTGGTTTGGTGGCTATCTGAGTTGTGAGGTGTCCCCATCCCACAGCAGGAAGCTCCTGACACTGCTCCACATGGAGGGCAGCCTAGGGCAGGACCACAGTCAACCTCTCTATTTCTGTCCGTGACTGCCTAGCTATCAGCTCCACCAGTGCTGGGCTGGTTGTTCCACTGGCTCCAGAGGTGTTCCTGGAACGTAAATTGCCCCTGAGAGTGAGTCGATCACTCTGCAGCTATTTGAGGGGAAAGTCTCCAAGGCCAGTGCTGGAGGCTTGTTCAAACTCTGGACTGCTCCTCTGCTCTGGTTCCTTCTAGTTCTTTCTAGTAGTAAGCCATGCTGTAGTTCAGCCTGGGGTGCCAGTGGATCACCTCCCTCACAGGTGCCTCTCACCCCCAGGCCTGAACGGGTTCATGTGCTGTTGAAAATGAGTCTGTTTCTTTGTCAAAGCTCCCTGTGCTTTACGGCATGGTGACAAGGCTCTGGAAACAGAGTGTGGAATGGCAGACCCCTCCATGGGTGATAGCCCCACTTCAGGATCCACTCAGTGATGGAAAGGAGAGGTTGTGTGGTCAGATCCCAGCCAGCTTCCTTCGGCCAGGCCCCCTGCCTATGAGCTGTTGGGAGAGACCAGAGGCCCAGCATCCTCAATGGTATCAGAGCAGAGGTAGAGACTGTGGCCCACGGTAGAGTATGCATATGAATTGAGGCATCGCCTCCCAGTAACACTAGCCAGCACTCAGCCTCCACATTCTTCATCCCTTTCCAAATGGGACAGCAGTTTGAGTCAGGATAAGTTAGTACGTGTGGGCAGGACAAAGGGACAGAAATAGTGGCTGTGTGTGTAGATGTGTATGTGCATGATAATTAGGTTCTGGGCATAAATATGGAGTGCTAGTAGGTTTATGGGTGGGACTGTGAATAGTGCGTGGGGGACGCTGGTTGTGTGTGTAAGAGAGGGTGGTACTCCAGTGTGTAAGTTTGGGTGTGTACTTGGCTGTGTGTAAGTGTGGGCATGTAGCTGGGAACTATCTGTGGAGAACAGGGGTAGGTGGATATGGGTATGGGAGTTGGGAGGATAAGCATGTGTAGGGGTTCAGGATGTTGGGGTGTGAGTGTGCAGGTGGGTAGACATGCATGTGTGCAGCAGACGTGGCTGTGGGGTAGGTGTGGGTTACTCTGCAGGGGAAAGAGCTGATTGTATTTAACTGTGGCTGGATTTGTGGCTATCAGGAGGGCGTACAGGTTGGTATATATGCAGGGGTGGGTGTGGATACGTGGATTCTACACGTTTTTGTGGCAGGTATTGGTGCATATGGATGTAGGTGTATGGTGGAGGCAGTGGTTCCTGTGGGTGGATGGATATACACTGGGGACAATGTGAGTGAAGGCATCTGTGGGCATAAAGATATATGTGCACGGTGGGTAATTGGGGTGTTGGGGAAGAGTGGTGGACAGGTGGACATGTGTGAGAAAGTTGTAACAGCGAGGGTTACAGTCTGATGTGACTTTGAGAGTGAAACCATCAGGGACATTGTCAGGGGGTAGGGGTGGAAAGGACATGGGTGAGCAGATATAGGTCTGGAGAATGAGGGTGTTGGGGTCAGAACAGAGCTAGGGCACTCACCCTGATGAGCCTCACCTACCTCTCTTGCTCAGGTACAGGGCCTTTACGTCCAGCTGACTCTCTTTGCTAAGGACAGCACGTCGTAACTGCAAACCCATATATTCTAGCAGCCTTTTCCGGGCTAAGAACGTCTCCCGCTCCGAGGGCATCAGAGCATGGAAGGGACAGTGGGCGATCTTCCGGTCCTACGACAGAGCACAGGGTCACTACAAGTCCTTGGGGGCTGCCACTTGCCAGCCAGGCACACCCGAGGGTCACCAATAACTTCCGAGCACCCCCAGCCCAGACTGCAGAGTAACTGAGTGAGCAGGCCACCTCTCCATCCTTGGTGATGACTGTGAGGACACTTGCTCAACACAGGACACTTGCTCACAAGTGCCCAAAGCACATGTTTGCCATCATGAGGTCTTCTGTCCTAGAAGACCAGCCTTGGCTGTGGACTCCTAGATCTACCCAAGAGAAGCCAGGTCTCAGCGGGACCTGGCTTAGAGAACAAAGCCACACCTGGTAGAATTTGAAGTAACCATAGTCCACGGCCGTCCCCACTGCCGTCCTTTCCCCTTGCGTAAGCACCACGGGTTTCAGGACATCAGCCCCGTAGCTAATGAGCCGGTCAATCTGCAGAACACAGAATCTGTTGAGTGCACAGGGCCGCTGGAGAGGCAACACGAGCCACCTGCAGCCCTGGACTGTGCAGGGCAGTTCCACACGTGACCACGCCAGGACGTGCATGGCTCTCGGGTCCTGTGAACACACTTGCTGGACAGCTGAAAGGCGGCCAAAGGGCACCGCCCAGCAGGAGAGCGCAGCCGCCCGGAAGGGTTGTTGTCCCCTGGTGGCGACCCTCCCCCAGGTGTGTGAGGAAATCAGAGACCAATACGACAGACAGGACTGCCCTTCTAGCCCCATCCTAAAACGCCACTCCCTGGATGGGAGCCCTCCCTGACTCCATTCATGGTCACAGTCACGTCGTGAATGGACAAACAGAATGTGGCATGCGCACACAGGGGAGCACCCATCAGCCTTCAAAAGCCATATCCAGCGTACACAAGTCAGAGGCCCCGCCAGCACCAGGAAGTACAATGGCCTCTGCTTCAGTATAACCTCCTAGACCCGTTTCTGAGCCACTGCGTAGCCTGTACATAGTGTTATGTGAAGTGCAATGTGTGACCTGGGCATTGTCAAAGGTCGCCATGAAGACGGGAATACAAATAAAGAAACCGTGACAGCTGCAGTGGACTGACAAGTGAAATCAGGAGGGGGGCGTGGCGAACAGCAGCTTGTGGACTAGATGTGGCTGTCACTCAATAAATTCCAGCTTGGGGGGGGTGGGGTGGACAGCTGTGATGCCAGCACTTAGGAGGCTGAGGCAAAAGATTACAAATTTGAAGCTGGTGATGTTACAGAACAAGACTCTCCTCTCTCTCTCTCTCTCTCTCTCTCTCTCTCTCTCTCTCTCTCTCTCTCTCTCTCTCTCACACACACACACACACACACACACAGGAAGCCAACAATGCACAAGCAGACCTGCCAGGTCCAGACACTGTCAACAGATTAACACCACTTCATTTCCCAAGCCCTGTGGGAGGTGGGTGCTGGGTGCTGGATGCTATGTCCTTTCGTCTATTTTAGTCAAGACATGGTATTAGGACGGCCCAGCCTATCCCACCCTGAACCCAGCCAGGACTCTCCATCCCCCTGCCTCATCCCCAGCATCCTCCCGTGTTTCCCCTCACCAGGGCAATCTTGTTCTCGATGCTCCTCTGTTGCTCATAGGCCAGGTCACACACAACACACAGGGCAGTGCCCAAGCCTTTGGTCAGAGGCAAGTTGGGGTCAGCTCCCTGAGACAGGAGTTCCTTCACAACCTGGACACACAGACAGACTCCTGAGCGACCACGACCCTGGGTACTATCCACAGGTTCCCCCCACAGGGAACATGAGGGGTGGGAAGGAGCGTGGCCAAGCCCCTTAGGGAGGAGCTGTAGTCTACCCAGGGCCTGGTTCTGACGCTGTGTTGGTGCGCGTACCAATGCAGCTGCTCTGACAGGTGCTGCTCCTGTCTCCCTTTCTAGCCCAGGGAAGAGCACAGCTCGTGGGCATGCACGAAGCACTGGCCAGGAGCACATCCTGTCCGGGCCCTTCGGCTGCTCCTCCTCTGTTCTCCTCTTTCTTTCACAGCTCTCATCAGTATCTAAAACTGTGCTGGACGCCGACATAGGGCCCCGATTCCCCCAGCTATAATGTGCGGAGGGGGGATCCTTAACGCAGACACCCCGTTCAAAACCTGCTGCTCACAGCGGTGCCTGCCTTCCCACGGAAGGTGCTCAGTCAGCAAAAGGTAAATGGAAAGGAAGGATGGGGGGAGGCTGTGTAGGCCGGTGGGAGGGTGGGTGATGGATGAGTAGGTGGGTAGGCAGCTGGATGTCTGGGTGGGTGGGGGAAAGCAGCTATATGGCTAGATTGGCAGGTAGGTGGCCGGATGGGTTAGTAAATGGGAGACTGGGTAGATGAACCAACCAACCAGTAGACGGAGGAGTGGGAGAACGACACAGGAAGCCCCAGCAGCTGACTGGAGGAAGGGAGTCAACGGTGGCAGAAACAGCCCAGTTTTCCGGTGCACACGTACACAGGGGCTGGGTGCATGAGAGCCAAATACACAGAGGCCGGGTGCCCGAGACAGGCACCAGGTGTCCGGGTGCACAGGACTCAGGCTCACCAGGTCGTTCCCACTGGCGATGGACAGGGAGAGCGGCGAGTGGCCGCTCCACAGCACGTTTGGATTCGCTCTGTGTGAGAGAAGGAGCCGGACTATGTCCCTGGCACACTGCGGGAAGAAAAGGCAGAAGCACATGAAAGCAGAGGCACCGTTCCCAAGGAGCACACACACACACACACACACACACACACACACACACACACACACACACACACACCACCAATAGCCCAACTGCCACCTTTAAAATCCAGCCCGTCACTCAACTGCACTTTGCCAACACTATACCCTCAGGATGTACCAAACCCCGGGAGCTGGGGACCAATCCCCTTTGCCAGCCTGTTTCCCTGCAGCCTCAGCAACTGGCCGGTGAGATGCCCGAAATCGGCGGAGGCGCTCTTGGGAAAGCTTCTCCATCTTTAGTGGATAATACAGGTGTGGTAGCTGGACTACTGCGGCCTCTACGCCCTCACCCATGGCCTCTGACCTCCATGCCCTCACCACTGATGTCTCCATGACCTAGCGACAGTGCCACATTGGTGCCTCTTATTTTTCCACAACTTCCAAATCCGAAATACACGTGAGCGGAAAAGTGTTTGCTCGGGCCGGTGCCTCACACTGGCCAGAGCCTTGGTCAGCCTGCCTTCCTGGAACATCCCTGTCCCTGTTCCTAGAGCTCCCTGCTGCCCACTGGGGTTCTGGAGAGAAGGGTGAGACCCAAAGTCCAGCTCCTTCTCTTCCCCTTAAGGAAGCTCTGATCTGATGGCCCAGGTGCTTGCTGCCTTTCACCTCTCCATCAACACCCCCCCCCCATTCTCCCCAGCATGACCTAGGAGCCTGGACTCTTGGGCCCTAGAACCCCCCTCCCCGCAGCCTCCCGATTCCCTGACCTGCCCCGGCCACTCAGTCTCTTCTGAGAAGTTCCCATGCCAGCCTTGCCCAGACTGAGTCCCAAGGCAGATGGGAGCCAAGTGGCTACAAGGCTAGGGGGGACCCAGGGGGCGGGGGTAAGAGGATGACTGGGGGGGGGGTGGTAGCCCCTGGATCCCAAGCATGTCTGACCCAAGTGCAAGAGCGACTTCACATGGCATCCAAGGCCAAGCAAGATGTGGGTCAATGCATGGCTGGGGAGTTCTTCGTGGCATGGGTACTCCTGGACCCTTTTTCCTATCTTCCACTCACTTTAACCTACACCGTTGAACTCCATTTGGAAAACGCTGGATTTTTTATTTTTTTTTTTATTATTTTTTTTTTTTGTGGTAGTTTGGAAAACCCACCACAGCAGTTTCAGAAGCAGCCAGGACTCCCACACTGAGAAGCCAGCATGGCAAGGGTGTCCACTCACAACACCAGAGCTGCGCTCTCCTGTCTGGGTCCACCACAGAGACATGCATGTGCCTGATGCAGCACACAAGCATGCACACGCTAGTACTCACCTCTGTAGCCACACAGATACACACACCCCAACTTAGAGGCGAAAGCTTATAGACGCACGCACGCACACGCGCGCACACACACACACACACACACACACACACACACGCACGCACGCACGCACGCACGCACACACACACGCGCATGCACACGCACACACACGCACGCACACACACACACACGCACACACACACACACACACACGCACGCACACGCGCACACGCACACGCACGCGCACACGCACGCGCACACACACGCATCACATCTGAACACAGCCGTTGCCTGGCCTAACGTCCCTCACGCAGCAGCCCTCGTGTCTCGGGGCTCAGCCCCTTCCTGTCCCACTGTCCCATTGCTCACTGACAACACAGTCAAGCCCCGGTCAGAGCCCCATGGCCATTCACCTTCCTGTTGTCCTCTCGCTCACAGGCGACATGCAGAGCCGTGCGTCCGCCCTCCTCGGGGATGAACGTGCTCTCGGTGTAGTAGCTGCTGGGTGGGCCTGGCTCGTTGTTGAGCTTCAGACTTGAGGGCAGGAGGTCAATCTGCGGTAAACACGAGGCTTGAGACAGGTCCCGCGTGTCCCAGAGTGCCTGCCGACAGATTCTAGGTGCGGCATTATCTTCCCACAGAGCCCTCCACACACTGTTCTGAATCCTCCCAGAGCCGCTGTGACTCCCACAGCATTCAACACCCTCTAGAGGGCTGGACTCACGGGCATGCACCACCAAGCCTGTTTTTGTTATGGTGGTGGTAGTGGTGGTGGAGTTTTTGTTATGGTGGCACCAAAGAATGCTAGGAAAAGCCCCTCCCCTTTTTTGAGACAGGGTCTCCCTGTGGAACTTACTATTTAGACTAGACTGTGCTGGAACTCAACAAAGATCGGCCCACCTCTGCCTCCTGGGAAATTAAAGGCCATCGTGCCTGGCTACATCAATTCATTCTTTTTACCTGGCGTCTCCCAAGTGTGTCAACCCTGCTTCCTCCCATGGCCACTGTTGGGTGCTGATCCACGTGGCCTGCCCACACTAGGAGGGCCCATGGTCAGCAGCAGAATGATCAGAGCCTGCATGTGACTCTCTTTTTTGTCACCCTCCCCACCCCTGCCCCGCCCCACCCCACCCCCCCACCCCCCACCCCCCCACCCCCCACCCCCCGGTCAGTAGGCACAGTTGCAGATCCAAAGAGAACCACACCTTGCCGGTTCTGTAGACGTAGTCCTGGTCGGCTGCCTTGGCGTCCACGTCAGTCACCGCGTGGAGCAGCAGCTCCGTGATCATGACGCCCTCCTCCCCGGGAAGTGAGGCTGCGATGTGGAGCGGAGTCAGAGACTGCAGCTGCAGAGGGAGTGTGGCAAGGGTGAAACCCAATCTGCAGCCAGGCAGGTGAGGCCCTGGTCAGGCTTATGTCAGGGTCCTTGCTGCCTGAGCAGATGGGAGGATGCATATCTTACCGCAATCCTTTCAGGTCCCCACAACACCACTGCCTTCTCACGAGGCCAGTGGGTGCAGGACAAGGAGGCCCAGGAGGGCAGAGGCAGACAAATACCCACAATCAAAGGATGGACTGGATGGATGCTCTCAACATGCCACGTAACCCATGGCCATTCAGGGTCACAGCTGTAAATGCATGAAAATCCACTGGCTTGATCCCAGCTGGTTTTAGGCTGTCTGTCTGACACTCTCTTCTATGAGTACCACCTCCTGTCTCTGCCAGGCTCTGGTTCAGATACCACCATCTAACAGCCATATAGCTCCTAATCACCCTTCTGACTCTCCCTATGGTGTTCCTCTCTGTAGTGGATGGCTGTTCTGTCTATCATGCCCCTGGGCATGGCCTCCCTCAACCCTGGAAACCTGAGATGCACTTAGGCCTCGCTCTCTTCACTCCCTCAGGGGACTTGGATTCAGAATTGATCCAGGTACCTGGAACAGCGGTCCAGAACCTGTGTCAATTCTGTTCTGTACAGTGAATTTTTCCCCTTAATAAATCCTTTGCCCTTTAAAGAGACTCGGTGGATTTCTCGCTATACCTCTCCCCATTGTCTGAAGTTGGTCCCCGATGGACTGTCTCTGAGCTCCAGCAGCTCATGGTTGTGAAGGGCGGGGAGGACCCTGCTCTCAGAGTGAATACCAGCAATTGAGAGAGCCCAGCCAGCGCAGCCAGGCTGTGGCCAGGAAGACATGCCCCACTTGTCCCCAGCCCAGTTCCCCTCAGTATGATCTCACTCAAATAGGAAGGTGTCCCTGAATAAAAGCACCTCGAGAACCCCCTGAAGGTGGGGGTGTAATTAGCCTGGGAAGCAGAAAAAGCCCACAGTAAGCGGCTGTGATGAGGCAGGGGAATAGTCCAACAGTCAGAAGGTGGCCAGGTAACATTAGTTCTACATGGCACATGACCTGGGGCACACCCCTGCGGCTGCTGACTCAGGCATGGGGTCTCCACAGCCCAACAGCAGCCAGGTGCTCTGGAATGTTAGCTGAAGGTGTGTTACATTTGTTTATACTGTGGAACATTTGTTTAATGATGCAAAGATGTGTTACTTTGCCTGTCTAAAACACCCGATTGGTCTAACAAAGAGGTGAACAGCCAATAGCTGGGCAGGAGAGAGAAATAGGTGGGGCTGGCGGACAGAGAGAATAAATAAGAGGACAAATCTAGAGAAGAGGATGGGGGGGGGAGGCGAGGAGGATGCCAGGGGCCAGCCACCCAGCCACCCAGCCAGCTACAAAGTAAGAAGGAAAGAAAGATATCTAGAATAAAGAAAGGTAAAAAGCCCAAAGGCAAATGTAGTTAAAGAGAAATGAGATATTTTAAGTTAGAAGAGCTGGCTAGAAACAAGCCAAGCTAAGGCCAGGCATTCATAAGTAAGAATAAGTCTCCATGTATTTCTTTATTTGGCCACTGGGTAGTGAGCCCCCAAAGAGTTAAAAAAAAAAAAAAAAAAAAAAAAACTACAACCGGGCCTTACCCCTACAGCCAGTACCCACAACCGACAGCCAGCAGCCCCAGCACATCGTCAGTGACTACTGACACAGAGGAGGGTAGGTGCCATCACCGGCACACATGAGTGGATACAGCAGAGAGCGCAGTTTCCTGCTGATGTGGATCCCAGGAGATCACATCGACAGCCAACTGAGGTTCTCCAACGTTTCAGACTTAGCCACTGAGGCAAGTGACAGAAGAGACACAGGTGGAGGGAAGGTCAGGAGAGGAGGAAGCTGTGTGGGCAGCCCAAATAAGGGGCGAGGGGGGGAGAGAAACCAGGCTGCTCCTCTCTCCCCAGTTAGCAAACACATGAGAGCCAGTGGTGAGCCCCAGAACAGCAGAGAGACGAGGACGGAAAGATTCGCTCACGCGATGAGCCAAGGAACATCCAGCACCCCAAACAAGAAGACCCGCTGCAGAAGGAGCCAGGGCCTCTCACAGCAATGCACAAGTGGTCCACCCTTCTCACTAGACGACAGAAGTTCTGTGCTGAGACATGCTGAGATGAGATGCCATGCATACAATGATAGAGGCATGGCGCGAGCGACTCCTGCTAGCTCCTGCTAGCGGACTAAACTCCCACAGTGGTCTTGCTCACCCTCTGTCCATAGCGTGGCCTCAGCAAACCCTAATAGGGGCTGCTTCCAGGTTCTTGGGAACTGGGTGGAGATGTGGCTCAGTTGGTAGAATGTTAGTCTAGCATACTCAGAGCCCGGGGCTCCATCCTCAGCACCCTATAAACTGGCCACGGTGGTGCGTGCGCCGGCAGTCACATGACTGGAGAAATAAAAGCAAGATCAAAAAAATCAAATTCAGGACTGGAGAGATGGCGCCATGGTTAAGAGCACTTGTTGCTCTTGCAGAGGACCCAGGTTGGGTTCCCAGCACCCATATAAGCTGCTCACAACAGTTTTGGAACTCCAGTTCCAGAGAATGCAATGCCTTCCTCTGGCTTCCATGAATACCGCATGTATGTGGTACATATACATGTGGTACACTATATGTGGTACATACATGCAGGCAAGCACTCATACACGTAAAATAAATGTTTTTTTTTAATGCAAAGTCATCCTCAGCTACATAAGGAGTTCCAGGCCATATATAAAACCCCATCTCAAAAGAAAAGTCCTCAGATAATTCGGAACCCAGAATGCTGTTCAAGGGGGTGAAGAAAAAGGATTCCCAGGGATACTGCAATTCTTTCCTGCTACTGATGTTCTCTGCTAGAGAACCAGCCAGGATCTGAAGGACACAAGGAATCCAGGAGGGACTTACAGGTGCAAAATCCAATGCAGAGCAAAACCCTAAAATGTATTAGCAGGAGGGATCATGCTGGTAGCTGATGCCAGGAATGTACCCGTGTGGCGGGAGAGGGTGGCAAAATACAGAATCTGAGGTTCTCCAGCTAGTCTCAATGGGATTTTCTCATCGGCTTTATTTGCAGTCTGTGTAGTGTTAAGGCATTCCATCTCTGGGGACCAAAACTGTTCTTCACTCCAGGTGTCAGCCTTGGGAAAGTGTGGCCCTTAGAGATGCTCTATGCTCAGGTTGCTGACAGCAGTATTTACACTCAGCAGGTCTTTGGAAGTCCTGACCATTCTGCATGTGACTGCTCTGTTGCCACTGATGTCCCCATGCCCAGGTCTCCAAGGAGCCTCAGCTGTGTGCTGGGGGACGAACAGTCTCCACACCCCTAACAGCAAAATGGGTAGTGTTTGGGCGCTCCGTCGTATAAGGAGGCACTGGCAGCTTTAAATGCACAAATTCTGTCTTTGAAAATGGAAGTGATCCCCAGAGGTTCTAGTGTTAAAGAGACTTGGTCCCCTGGGTGGCTTTACTGGAAGGGGGTGGAACCTTTCAGAAATGGGGCCTGGCAGTGGGTCTCAGGGCACTGAGGACATGCCCTGGAAGAGGCTAGCAAGGCCTCAGCCTACCCTCTCTCCATTTTGCTTCCAGGGTTTTGGTATAAGCAGTTTGCTTTAACATGTACTCCCTCACACAGCACTAGCCTCGGGCCCCAAGCTGCAGAATTCTGTACAGGATCTCTAAACCCATGAACCTTTCTGCCTTAACAGTTAACTGCACTAGAGACTTCATTCCTATCACCGAAAGTTGCTAACACAATGAGCAAATGTTCTATCTGACCCAAAACGGAAGAAATGCAAAATTAAACCTCAGAGGTGCCACCTTCCGCCCATGGAAGTGCAAGGATTGTGAGCGTCCAGGCTGTGAGAAACAGTGGGCTCTTGCCACATGAGGCCAAACTGCAGATACACAGTGAGCAAGATCACCATGGGGAGCTTCATCTTCTGGCAGTAGCTGCATGTACCATGTCTCCATCAATGTATTCATGGTCCCTCAACTTAGCACATGTTCACAACTATATTAATGAAGAGCCAGGCATGATGGCTCACCCCTACAACTCTGAAATCAGGGAGGTTCAGGCTGGAGGATCAGGAGTCCAGAGCCTCCTTGGCCACACAGGAAATCTGAGGCTAGTCTAGACTACATGTGACCCTGTCTTAAAACCAGAACAACCCCCCCCCATCCCCACCCACTCCTCCTCCTTTCTCTTCAGAAAAGGGCAGGCCTCCCATGTCTATCAGTCAGCCAGGGTATATCAAGCTACAGTAAGATGAGGCACCTCCTCTCCTATTAAGGCTAGATGAGGCAACCCAGTACGAGGAAAGGTCCCCAAAACAGATAACAGAGTCAGAGACAGCCCCTGATGCCACTGTTAGGAGCCCCACAAGAAGACCAGGCTACACAACTGTAATATGTGTGCAGAGGGCAGTCAAACCCCACAGAACCAACTAGCTTGGGTTCATAGGGGCTCACAGAGACCTAACTGCTAACCAGAGGGCTTGCCTGGGAACTGGCCTAGGCTCTCTGAAAAGTTATTTTTCAACACAACCTCCTTAGCTGGATGCGCTGATCCATGACTGTGATCACAGCTACCTGGGAGGCTGAGGCAGGATGATCACAAGGTAAGAGCCAGTTCCACCACACATCCAGTCTGAGGCCAGCCGGGGCTGCACGATACTCTGTCTCAAATACTAAAGGCAAGATGATAATAATACAGGAAAGTGTATACAGTGTGAAGTCACCCAGAGAGAAGAGGAGGAGGGAGCCAAAGCCTTGTGTCCACCCAGGCACTGTGCCGTGGGCTTGAATCTTCAAGTTCTTGAGGCAAGAGCTTTGGTTTTTGTTTCTGTTTCTTGTTTTGTGTTTTTCAAGTTTTAGGACAAACTATTCTAACCACATGAACTAAGCTGAGGCTGCTTTTAACTTTTTCTTCCCCAACTGTGTATGACTGTTCTGTCCTCGGGCAACCTACCCAGGTTCCTCTCTGACTTGCTGAGGTCTGAACCACAGAGTTCAGACAAGAGAACAAAACAGTGATCGTCTTTACCCCGTCTCATAGGGCAGCCCAACGAGGGACCCTGGGGTCAGATTGGAACTGCGCGGGAGACCTAGCCTCACTTTGACCCGCTTCCTAGGGCACAAAGCCTTGGTGACTTCCAGCGACATTGGGAGTTGAGGTAGTATAGGTTCTGTGCTGAGGAAGGTGCTTCCAGAGTTGTGGCCTGGGGAAGGCTGGAAGGACCGGGTAGGGCTGCAAGGCCGCCACTGCTCAGGTGGACTGGATATGAGCAACAGACGGAGCCCGGAAAGCCAAGTGTCCACCGACAAACTCCGTGGCAGCTCCGAGTTCTCACCCTCGGAGTTCCAGCACTGCCCACAGGTTCATGTATCAAGAGCAACACACTTGTCAAACACATTCCCCAAGAGGTGAGCCCTGTTCAGCATGGGCAGTAGCTGGTGCCTGGCAGTGCTGTCCAGACCAAGGGCTTCCAGTGTGGGCAGTGCTGTCCAGACCAAGGGCTTCCAGTGTGGACAGTGCTCAGCCTGCAGGAGGGGCCAGAATAAGCGAGGCAGAAGGGACACAGGGCATGGGCAAAGGGAGCCACAGAAACAGGTACGGGGGCAGGAAGCCCAGGTTAGTTTTCAGCTGGCTGGATTTGCTGGGCTAAAGAGCTTCAGGGACAGTTTGCTTCAGTTCCTCCTGTCTCTCCATGAAGCTGATGCCACTGTGAAAGAGGGTAGGTCTGGCCCTTGCTTCCCCTCACAACTCTCATCCTGCTTTGTTTCACACACAGGGAAGGGAATGCATTAGAAAACTACACACATCGGGCTGGAGAGATGGCTCGGCGGTTAAGAGCACTGGCTGCTCTTCCAAAGGTCCTGAGTTCAATTCCCGGCAACCACATGGTGGCTCACAACCATCTATACTGAGATCTGGTGCCCTCTTCTGGCCTGCAGGCATGCATGCAGGCAGAACACTGTATATGTAATAAATAAATAAATCTTAAAAAAAAATAATACTTTCCTTAAAAAAAAAAAAAAGAAAGAAAGAAAACTACACACATCATGGCGCACTGTGAGAAATAACACCCCTTCATAACTGTATCTAATGACCCCGTGAAACTTCGGTTCGAGGCCACCTTCCTCCTATGATGTCACCAATGCCTCACGGACCAGGTGTTTATAGGCAGGGTGGGCCTGAGAAGCTGTGGGCGTTTGTGAAGGAGGACCTGGGAGTCTGTGGGTGTCCCACATCCATCGTGCCGCAGAGGCCCCTCTGGCCACTGACACCTACCTGTGGAGGATACTGAATATCAGTCCGGGCCCCGCTCTCCAGCAACAGCCTCACCCCATCCACATCCCCAGCCTTCACGGCAAAAAACAGGGCCTGCATGGGCACTTGACACAGGTTGGGATCAGCACCTCGACGCAGCAGCAACTTGATGGTCAGCCAGCGGTTTCTACGTCTGTAGGTACCAGAAGGACAGTGTCACAAGATGGAAGGAATGGACAGGGTGGTTGTCATTCCTATGATCTGGACAGGATCCTCCACACAAGGGACAAGGGGTGCTGACAACATAGACACACCGCACCCCAGTATCCAGCCTTTCTTGAAAATACCCAAGGTCAGCCCTTCCAAGGCCCTGGGAGGCTCAGAAACATAGTTAGCATCAGACCTCCCTGTGTGGGCCACCCGAGCCAACCTCAGCTGTGGTCCTGCCAGGCTTCAGTCCAGCATGGGTCCCTTAACCTCACTGAGATTTGTCATGAGATGGGGACTGGCCCCTACTGGGGTGGGTACCAGACAGTGAGGTGGATGTACACACACACACACACACACACACACACACACACACACACACACACACCACTGCCCGTGTGCTGAAAATGCAGCCCCACCACAGTGCCAGTGCCCTTGCAAGGATGCTGTCCTAGTGAGGGTTCCTTTCAGTGTGCTAAAACACAATGACAAAAAGCAATTTGGAGAGGAAAGGGTTTCTGTTAGCTTACACTTCCAGGTAACAGTCCATCATTGAGGGAAGCAAGGGCAGGAACTCAAGCATGGCAGGAACCTAGAGGCAGGAGCTGATGCAGAGGCCATGGAGGGGTGCTGCTTACTGGCTTACTCCTCATAGCTTGCTCAGCCTGCTTTCTTATGCAGCCTAGGACCACCAGCTCAGGGATGACACAGCCCACAATGATCTGGGCCCTTTCACATTAACCATCAGTCAAGAAAACACACCACAGGTTTGCCCACCGTCCAATCCGGTGGGGCACTGCCTTAGTTTGAGCTTCCCTCTTCCCAAATGACTCTAGCTTGTGTCAAGTTGATATGAAACGAGTCATCACAGATCCCCAGACAACAGGGCATAGTCTCCAGAGACAGCCGTTAGTGGTGGTGCAGGGCCGTGATGGGCACCCACTGAACACATGACTTACCCTGGAAGCGGCCCTCCACCCCCACCACAGAGTTATCAGTGACTCACTCAGCCATGGTCTGTGCCATTTTCCTCACAGTCCCTTTGTCTGAACAGGAGGGGATGTTTAGCAATGAGCTATAAGCCTGGGCACTCTTCTCCAGGATGTCCTTCGAGACATGGATAGAGTAGTTTCGCATGCACACGTTAGAATCAAAGTTTGTGTCAACGCTGTACATGGTGCTGGCATCCACATTTTCTGCTGTGTCCTCTGTTTTTTTCTCTATGTCACTGCTGGGACTCTTCACGGAGGGGGTGTCTCGCTTGTGAGCCACATTGCTCTTCCAGATGATGGAATCTCGAGATTGTACAGGACCCAGGACCAGGGCATCATCCAGGCTGCTTGAGAGGGGTGGCGATGACTTATAGTCCTCTCCAAGTGGGGTGGGCATGCCCAAATCATAGAAATAATCCATGTTTTGCTCTCCAAACAAGAATGAAATTTTGTGGGTGATAAAGGGTTTGGAAGGTTCCTATGGCAAGCACCAAAAAGGTCTCATTAGAGGAAGGAACTAAGGTTCTCCTCTCCACAGCAGCCCCAGGAAGAACCGGAGTGGTGGCTTGAGACTTCTTCCACAGTCTACACACCCTCGCAGGGTCAGGGACAACTCTGAAGTCACTGCCCAGAACTAGAAGTAAGCAGCCACTGCTCAGGGCTCACAACACTACCTGTGCCTCCTAAGTTGACAGAACATGACCTGCCTAGAAGCAAGCATCGCTGTGCAAGCCGAGGATAGCTCTCCTTCTACATACTGATTTCCCACGGGGCAGGGCTGGTACTAGATACTTGATGCTAAATAAAACTACATCGTTACAATTAATTTCACTACTTTCTCACCACTCAAAAATTCTCATTATACACTCGTGTTTCAGCTTAAATTATATTTCTGCCCCATGGTGCTGCTCCCCATCTCTCTCCTCAGGCACCTGAACTCTCAAAGAGAAGTTCCTAGACTGATGGCTACCACACACCTAGGAATCTGTTAGAAATGCAGATTCCCTGGCCCTTCCCTAGCCATACTATCAAGAAGGTCCCCCTTTCCAGCATGTTGCTGGGGGAGGTCTCAGGACCCCAGGCTGCTATGCATGTGGCTCATGGGGAGCACACACCCCTTAGTACATGTGGCATGGCTCAGGATGCCTTTGGGAGTTCCCAGGCTCTCTCTTCTGACCCCTCCCTCACTAGACGTCTCTTTCCATTTGCCATATCTGGGCCTGGTTCACACATCAGGGAGGTGGCTGTGGACATTTAGGTAAATGGGAGGCGTGGCAGATGATGAGGGTGTGGTGGCCAACAGGGGCTGACCTGGGGCAGGGTCCTCTCAGCGACGTTGGGCTGGAAGAATTTGCTGGGGTAATAGTGGAGGAAGCACATGTTGAGGGGCGAGAGGCCCTCATCCGAGAGCTTGTTCACATCAGCCCCGTAATCCAGGAGAAGGTTGACAATGTCACGGTGAGAATTGACCTAGAGAGTGACAAGGCCAGACTTGTGAATACAGGAGCGGGACATGAGGAGGACCACCCGGCATCCATGCTGCCCCCATAAGGCTGCACCGTAGCAGGACACTTGGCCTTGGGGAAAAGGACTTACCGCGGCAGCAGCAAGCACAGTGTAGCCCTTGGAGTCGGCCACGTCAGCACAGGCAAGATTGTCCCTCAGGATTCCAAAAATCCAGTTATAGTCCCCTTCCTCAGCCTTCAGGATCATCTCCCTGGAAATATCCTCCTTAGGGCCGGTGGGCCCAAAGCAGCTGCGGTTGCCCTCCAGGATGGCAGCTATGTTCCAGCTGGTATGAGCACTCTTGTTCCTGGCAACACAAACAGGCTTCATTGGCATTAGACTGGAATCTGGATCACCCAATACTTTCCACAAGAAAGAGCCCAAGCAGGGGGCTGGGAGGAAGCTGCCTTCCTCTACCCCTCACTCTTCTGATCCCTCAGAATTCCCCTTCCTGCCTTGGGTGCTCCATTCCCTCAGTGTCCATCACTTCTTTTTCACCCTGAGCCCTAATGGCTGCACTGCTTGCCAGTTACAATCAGGATGGAGTACCCAGTGAGGGAGACATGTGATCTAGAGGTAACATGCCCATGCTAGGTCTGCCCCAGCAAGAACTGCAGCCTTGTACGTCTGGCTCCTTGGAATCACTACAGTTTTACGGGGAAATATGCTCTCAATGCAGGACCATGAGTGAGCAGAAAGCTGGCATACACGTGGCTCCAGTGTCGGAGCCTAGCAAACACATCCCACCTTCTGCTCATTTGCTTTCTGCTAGAGTAGAGAATTTCAGTGTCCCATGGCCACACTGAATCTTCCTATGTGCACAGAACACAATTCACAATCAAGAACCCATGGATTTTATTCACTCAATAGTTGTCAGTGTTTATCAGTTGATGGTTACACAATGGATGGATGGCAAAGGTAGATGGATGGGTGGATGGGTGGATGAGTGGATAGATGGATGGATGGATGGATGGATGGATGGATGGATGGATGGATGGATGGATGGATGTGTGGATGGGTGGATGGGTGGATGGGTAGATGGGTGGATGGGTGGGTGAATAGATAGATGGGTATGTGGATAGATGGATGGGTGGGTGGGTGGGTGGGTGGACAAAAGAATGGGTGGGTGGGTGGATAGATGGATGGGTAGGTGGGTGAATAGATGGATGGGTGGGTGGATGGGTGGATGGGTTAATGGATGAATGAATGGATGGATATATGGATGGATGGATGGATGGATGGATGGATGGATGGATGGATGGATGGATGGATGGATGGGTGGATGGATGGTGTGTGAGTGGATGAATGGAGTAAATAGATACATGTATGAATGAACATAGTAAGTGGATGGATAGATAGGTGCATTGGTGAATGCATGGATGGAATGGGCAGGAAGATGGATATGGGGATGAAGATGGAGTGGAAAAAAGTGGATTGAATCAATAGAAGGGCAGATAGATAGGTGGGTAGATGTAAGAGTGGTAAAAGGATGGATGAGTGGGTGGGTGAATTAATCAGTGGAGTGGGTGTGTAGGTGGATGGACAGAAGGAAGAATAGATGGATGGGTAGATGGATTGGAAGTAGTTATGTGAGCCCATCAAATGCATTCTAAAATATTCACTGATATCTGATGGCAACGTTTAAGGATGTAAGAATAGTAGAAGGTACTTGAATATTTTAACTTTTAAGGTAAACAGTTTTCCCTGGGTGGATGCTGACTTTCCCCAGGCTGTGGTGATAGAGGGTATCTTCAGAGACAGCAGAGCAGTGCCAGTGTTCATGGCTTTCCTTGCAAAGGCCAGAGGTCTAATCAGTTTGCAGCCCCCATCCCTCCCCCGAATCCAACCCTTGGTTCTCTGCCAGACCCTTCATTAACAAAGGATAGTAATAGTGATCTCTTCTATTATGTTAGTGCGTAGCAACTTCACTCACAGAGCCTCTAATGGCAGGCAGGAACCTGGCCTTAAAGTGCCCAGGCTCTGGCTTACAGAAGAGGGAATGTACACAGGTCCGAAAGCCAAGGTTTGCCCTCAGGGGTCTGCTCAGGAGTTTATCCTAAGCCACATCCCCTTCAGGGGTCCGCCCCTGCTCTGGGACTGCAGCAGCTGCTCACTGATGAGCTATTCCTGGACACTCCTCCCCCAGAGAGTGGGCTAATGGAAGCCAGGAGTCCCTGCTCCCCTACACGGTCACAGGTGCCTCACAGCTCTACCTGGCTCCCTACCCTCAGGGTACCTGTCTAGTCTCACAGCACAGTGGGGGCTGTTTGAGTCACTGAAGCAAATGCTGTGCTCACGTTCATTCAACAAGAAACGCAGAGAGGTACTAGGGCCCTTAGCCGCAGCCCAGCAAAGGGGAACATCAGAACCCTTCCCAAAGGGGACCCCTATTCAATGAAAGGACAGGACGGGGAGAAAGACCAGGCTGGTCACCTGAACTTGTAAGTTTGCTTCTGGATTTTGACCAACAAAGGAGTCTCATTTGTTATAAGCCAGGGTTCTTCATCCTCAATGAATGGAGGGATCTCATTCATGAAGATGCGGTCATCCAGCTCTCTGCGCAGGGAGCCTGTCATGGGCAGGTGGTCATTGTCAGTCGAATAGACATGCATCTCTGGAGGCAGCGTTAGGTCATCATTCAGGAGAAACCGTTTATATTCATAGAAGAAAGGGTCCTGCTCCTCAGGAAGACTCCACTCCGCCTTCTCCTCATCTGAGAGACTGATTCTCCCCCTTGAGCTTGTGAGGAAGTCTAAGAATTCTGGATAGTTCAGCAAGGAGAAGCTGTTGGGAACCTCTGTCCCCAGCTTAAGGAGGTGCTCACGGAACCACAGTCCAACATCCTGACTGCCATCTGGGTAGGTCTCAATGCCTGGTCCGAACCGTAGGTCCTCTTTATACAATCCCTATAGGGGAAGCCCACAGGGCCAAGAGAGACACTCAGTTGAGCTTTCTACTTAGTTGCAGTTTCATAAAATCAGCAAAAGAAAATACCCTCCTACTCATTCACTACACACACACACACACACACACACACACACACACACACACACACACACACACACTGAGGTATGAAGTGTGCTGGGCACTAGGACAGAACAAGGCCATCATGTTCAGACAGAATGTAGGTGCATGGAGAGGGTGCTGTGGCCAAGCTGGAAGACCAAGGGCCAGGCTAGGAGTGGCCTCTCTAAGGCAAGGACACGACAAAGGGCTACAAGCTGAAGCTGTGAGGGAGACGTGTGGGTGTGTTCACTCCCAAGAGACTTCTGCAGGCCTCAAGTCAGCTACTAGTCAGGCAATGTTATCTACAAGCTTCTATGCTTAGGAGGACAGAGAAACCGCAACTTGTGATATTGCACTCACTGAACATCAAAGTCTTATTATTTATTTACTTCGGATAAGGTCCTTCAGAGATGCTTGTTAGGAACGAGCCCCATTCCATCTGTCACTCTGATTCACTCCAGAGTAGAGAAGAGGAGGAGGGAGGAAGAGGACAGGACGAGGAAGAGAAGAGGAATTGCTCTTTGCTTTCCATGACCCCAAGGGAGAGTGCAGTTTCTAGGCTGTTCTAAATGCTTCCATCACTACCCGCCTTGGGTGTGCAGAGAAGAAAGGATCTCAGACAAGGACACAGTGAGCAGTGGTGTGGTGCAGGGGTCAACGTAAAGTCCCGCCTTCCCACAAGACGGGCCCCTTCTAAAGTAGTGTTAAAAGATGTCTGGAGGTCACGGGGAAGTCAAAGGTCAAAGCCATAGGCCTAAAATACGGGAACAATGGCGGCCATGCCCTCATCCACCATAAGACAATCTCATCTCAGCTTCCTGGCTTCAGTCTGAGGTGGGCATAGGTGATGTGAAGGTCCGTAGCCTGACAGAGTGGACTGTGAGAAAGAGGAGTGCAGTGTCTGAGGGTGGCTTCACTCTATGGGGGGTTGCATGGGGCAGGCGGCAGACACATTTCCAGAAGACCCTGCGAGGGGCTGAGGTGGTGGCGTGGGACATAGTGAGGAGCCCGGTGGTCTGCAGGCCCGATGGGCCCAGCAGAGAGGCAGCACCCTAATCTGGAAAGCTCAGCTTGGGTAGCAACTATGAGAGCAAGTGGGTCAGAAGAGACCCTAGGGAGCCAAGCAAGGCAAGGGCCAGAGGAAAGAGGCGCCCCAGGGGAAAGAAGCTGCCGCATGTGTGCGTGGAGTCCACAGTGCCTGTGTTCGAGACCCAGCAGCTTCCTGATAGCAAACAACTCAAGAAGATCATCCGAACACCAGCAGAGCCACACAGGCTGCGTCCTCAGGACAAAACAGACTTGTATTCCCAGCTACTCCAGTGTGAGACACGGAGACTACAAATCCAAGGCCAAGCTGGATTGCAGGTGAGTTCAAGGTCAGCCTGGGTGACTAGGGAAGACCCTCTCTCCAAATAAAAGCTAAAAAGAGGGCTGGGGGTGTGGCTCTCTGGCACAACACTGCCTAGTGTGCACAAATCCCTAGGTTTAACCTTAATTGCACTAAACATATTCTTCAAAAGACACCCCAGTGCTGAGGGATATTTTTAAATCGAATCACTGATAAATACTCATATGGCAGAATTAGCATAGAGAGCATTCTAACTGTAATAACATAAATAACCCCATTAATATCACTAACTAAACATGTAAACAGACAATTCACCCCAAAAGATATACAGACAACAAGCAGGAATGAGACAGAATCAGCATCGCCTGCCATCGATGTGCTCCCAGCCACACCACAAGGAGATGTCACAATGTGCCCACAAGAATACTAATGTCAAAAAGATGGACTGACAGCGTGGAGTCACTGGAGCATTTACTGATGGCTGAAATGGCCTGACCACTTTGCAAAGCACTTTGGAGGGTTCTTAGAAAAATAATTGCACACTTACCGTTGTAACTAGCATTCTCACTCTTAGGTATTTGTGCAAGTGAGAACAAACGTGTGTGTCTACATGAAGTCTGAGAGGTAGCTGTTCTTAGCAATTGCCTCTCAGTTCAAAGTAACCAAAATGCAACATCTATTGGTGAATTAAAAGGAAGCAAGCAAGCAAGCATCAACAGCAACACCAAAACCAAGAGATAGCCACACAGTGAAATACTTATCTACAATAAAACTAAGTGGAACACAGAAACATGTGAGTCTGAAAAGAATCATGCCCTAAACAAAAGAAAGCAGACAGGAAGGAAGTACTACACACAGCATGATTCCATTTATAAGAGTGTAAAGAGTGATATATAAAAAAAGAACAAGAGCTAGTGTGTGTGTGTGTGTGTGTGTGTGTGTGTGTGTGTGTGTGTGTGTGTGTGTGTGCCAGACAGTGGTGGCACACAACTTTAATCCCAGCACTGAAGAGGCAGAGGTAGGCGGATCGCTGAGTTCAAGGTCAGCCTGGTCTACAAAGTGAGTTCCAAGACAGCCAGAGCCACACAGAGAAACTCTGTCTTGAAAAACCAAAAAACAAACAAACTATGCATCTCTTGACATGCTGTCAAAAAAAAAAAAAAAAAAACAAGCTGGAAAATATGTGCTTTTAATATATCTAAAAATAGTATATAAATCAAAACAGGAAAATGGAGTTGAAATAGTCTAAATTCATTCTTGCATTTTTTTCAAACCAAGAACTTATCCTGTGATGTTAGGCGGGAGATGGAGTCCTAAAAGGATTAGGAGTGTAAAACTTCTAAACCAATAGTCTGAAAATAAGATAATGCTTTTGGTTTTAAAAATCCCCTGTCAATCCAAATGAGGGTCGGAAGAGAGAGGAAAAATGCTGACGGTGGGGTCAGCACAGTACACACGAGGCACAGTCTTCATCCCGAATGTCCTTCTACTGATGCCCAATGTGCCTGGTCAGAGGCAGGTGAGAAACCATTGGCTAAACACGTGATTCCAAATTTGCCAGTAGTAACACCACAAAAAGTAAAAATCTGGGTCCAATTCTATTTTTATTTCATTTTTCAAGACAGGGTCTCTTGTATCCCAGGCTGGTCTTGAGCTGAGTAGCCAGGGATGGACTTAAATTGCCGACCCTCCTGATTCCACCCCCTGGATTGCAGGCATGCACTCTGACATCTGGTTTATGTGGTGCTGCTGAGCACACTCGAAGTTTTGTGAGTGCTGAGAAAGCCCTCTGCTGAGTGGGCTGCATTTCCTGTCCTGGGGTGGAATTCATTTTACTGTACTATTTACATTTAGTTCAACCTTTCCAAATGATCACTTTTAAATATATCTAATGTTGAAAACTTTTCAGGTATTTTACTTTTTTTTCTTAATAAGTCTTGGTGATCTGGTCTGCTGATTCCCAGGCATGTGTAAGGCCCTGGGCTCCACCCTAGCACTGCCAAAATAAAGAACTTGGTGTGTGCTCCACATTTACAGAACACCTTAGTTTGGAGAGCGTACCTCACCCATTCAGTAGACACCATAGTGATGGCTTTGGGCCACTGCATGGGACAAGGCAGATCTAACTGTCCAGTCACCATTATTGAACTAAATTTAAATAAGCACACACACATTTTCAAAAAATAAAAAGAAGAAATATCTATAATTATTTAAAATTATGGTGACAGATATACCACAGTGAAAATAATTTCCCAAAATGTATATATAACTTTATTAACATTAAATTTAAACTTTGGGTCATGAAATATTGAAGAGGGTTTTTGTTTGGTTTGGTTTTGGTTTTGGTTTTTTGTCTTTTTCATTTGTTTGTATTTGAGACAGTCTCTCTCTACAGTCCCGGCTATCCTGGTGTTTGCTATACAAACAGGCCAGCCTCTGATTCATAGATATCCACCTGCCTCTGCCTCCCAAGTGCTAGGACTAACCCTGGCCTGAAGAAATTGTTTTTAAAGAGGATATATCAGTTCATTATAAAAGGGGCGGGCAAAAGATGAATACCAGGGACATACAAATAAATCTAAAATTTTACTCATTAAATGAGTAACATAGTCTCAAAGAATATAAAGCTGAATGTGGCACTGTAAGGAGTATTTTAAATTTTTTCCTTTTTGGTGAGACATTCTAACTCACCATGTTCAAACACTAGCAGGGTCAGTAAAAAAAACAAAACCAAAAAAAAAAGAAAACCCACTTTATTTTCACCTTCAAGCAACACAAACAGTGAAAATATGTGACTCAGGAAACACTGTGGTCAACAGCTGCTGAAATGCATTTAAACATTGGCCTTGGGCCACAGAGAGGTTCATCAGGTAGAGAGACTTGCTATGCAAACCAAGTGGCCAGAATTCCATTCCCTGAACCCATGTCAATGTGGAACCAACTCCACAAAGTTGTTCTCTGACCTTCATGTGAACAAACGGATTTAAAAAACAAAAACAAACACTATAAAGTCAGCCATGCTGACTCCGTGAAAAAGGCCTGTATCCCAGCTGTTTAGAAAGCTGGGCAGGATAACCACAAAGTCAAGACCTGCCTGGGTTACAGAGTGAATTCAAGGCCAGCCTCAAAATAAGTAAAAAGGGAGCTAGGAATGTAGCTCAGCATTAGAGCATTTGCCTTGCATGCACAAGGCCCTGGGTTTAATCTTTAGCAACACAAAAATAAGAACAACAAAACTGACCATGGTCTAGGTCATCACACAAGTCACAGCCAATTTAAAGAACCAAAATCATGCAAATTAAGCAAGCACACAGGAAATCAGTAGCAAAAGGTCAGCAGAAGCCAAAATCTGAATGTGAAAAACAATACTCATGACAAGGAACCACAGGTCAAAAAAGCAATCAGCGCATAAATTAAAATGCACTTTGAAATGACTGGAAGTGACAATATGAGGGAATCGAAACTGTGGAACATAGAGCCAATGTGTACATCGGACAAAAGCAGGCAACCGGTAAGTGAGAAAAGCTTAGACAACCACTGGGGGCAGGGGTGCACAGGGAGGGTGGACAGGAAGAAACTGACGGTAAAACTGAGCCAAACGGACGGACAGGTAAGCTGGAGCAAAAGCTGATTCTCTGAGGGAAACAAATAACAAAACTGATAAACACCTGGCCAGGGGGAGGGGACTGCGTGATAGGCTGGCTCTCCGTTAGGAAGAAACTAGCCCCACCCACAATGAGGCGCAGACCGCTATTAGCAAGGATCACTAGCAACACGGGGTGTTCACGGCGTGCAGACTGGCATCTCGCAGCCATTGGCGAGGGACAAAGCATCATAGACAGGGAGCATTCAGACACGTGGACCCCCAGGCTACACTGAGAAGTTTTCCCCGGGGAAATGAAAACCTGCATTTAATGTTTACGTGCACACACAAAAGCAAACTAAACGTGTGTGTGCCACAGCTTCATTCACAATTCCCCCAGACAGGAAACAGTCTAAAGGACGTTCAGTTAAGCTGTGGTGGCTTCAGACCGCGGAGACTTCGGTAACCAAAGAAACTACAGGAACACTGAGCCGTGGGGCGGGATTAGCCATTGCGGGTCCAAGAGGAAGACCCTGGACCCAAGCTCTGCAGGGCTCCACCGTGTGGCCCTCTCTTGCAAAAGCATGATTACAGGCATTAGGTTACCACGGCTGAACTGAACATTGACCACAAAGGCACGGGGCAGCGACGTGAGGGAAGGGAGCCATTTTGTACCCCAAACACACAAATCTTCGCTTGTTAAAACGTTCAAAACTTTTTTCTATTAAGTTCTAAAACTTAATAGAGTGTATATAATTGTGAATGATATATAATAATGAAGGGGTGGAAAGTCATGTGTATTTTTTTTCCTCCGGAGGTGAGGGGGTAGGAGAAAGGCAAGTTTTAAATAATATGAATAAGAAAGACCCATTTTACATATTAAAAATAAACATTTATCTTATTTTTAATTCAAAAGATACATGTCTTGATAACATCCTTCTGGGAATAGATAGATGCATTTTTTATTTTTTATTTATATCCTTACTATTGGTAGCATTACAGTCACTAAAATAAGAAAGCTACTTCTGTGGATGTGTCTTTTTTTCTTTTTCTGGAGCTGAGGACCAAACCCAGGGCCTTGTGCTTGCTAGGCAAGCACTCTACCACTGAGCTAAACCCCCAACCCAAGAAAGCTACTTCTATTTAAACTTTTCAAGAACCTAAATATCTTTTTCTCCAGTGGTCTAGATAATGGCGGTATCCACTATTCATCCAAACACACACAGGCCCCACCTGACATAAACACACAGAGGCCTACCCCTCACATGTTTTCACCTCAGGAACACACAGCAGCTCCTCATATAAACACACAGTAACCCTGCCCTTCACATGAACACACAACAGCCTGCCCCCTCATGAACACACAGAGTGATCCCGCCTGTCACATGATCACAGGATCTCCTCACCTGGAATAACTTCGTTTTCGTGAACATGGTGCCGTAGCCTTCTCGTTGGCTGAGGTAAAACATGCCTGTGAAGCTGGAGCCATCTGGCCATCTGTAGGTGCCCACGCCATGGCAGTGGTCCCTGTAAAACTGCCCTCGGTAGGTCTGTGGAGTAGAGAGGCTAGTGAACCTCCCTTCTGGGAGAAGGCACTTCCCTCTGGAACCCCAACCCTGCAGCAACTGCTAAGTCAGGCTACCACACCTGGCTGGCAGAAAATGAGGACCACAGGACTACAATAGCCTTCTTGGGTACCCAGACACAAGGCTTCTTTCAGTCCAGGTGACCAATGTGATAACTGGGGTTGGTCACTCCAAATCCCCAGAGAGGCCTCCAGGCAGCCATCCTTATGAGTACACCCTCCCTGCCGCTGCTCTGGTACAGACTTGGGGGGCCGGCTGTCAGAACTGCCTGGAGCTGCTGCCAGGCCAGCGTCCACCCTGGGTTTGGATGAGCCCTCCCCTCTTAGGAGTCCTGGCCCCACCCTAATGAGCTCTCCACCAGATAGCAGAGGCCAGGCTGGCTGGAGGATGCTTGTGGGTGGGGACCCTGGGCCTCGTTGAGAACAAGGTAAGGTTGACTTATGGCTCCTCAATCCTGGGTCCGTTGTGAGCTTCGGTGTCCTTGTCCAGAGCTCACCTTCAGGTGAGAATGTCAGATGGGTGTTTCAAAGGGTGTGGGAGAGGAAAGGAGGGTGTCACCCATCCCCCAGGCACTGTACTTGACTTGTATGCTGTGAGGTGGCATCTCCCTCCTCAGAAAAGGCTGGGCCAGGAGCTCTTAGCTATGATTTCTCAAGAAGTCATGAACAGTGGGCAAATGAGAAACCAGATGAAGACTTGAGACACAAACACACGGGTATAACCATCATCATGGAGCCCCACATTGGCTCCTGACATCCCTGAGGTCTAGGACTAGGCTGGAGGCTCTGCCCACAGCTACTCCCATTCAGGGTCTTAGAGGACTCCTACCTTTCTTCCCATCCAACACCTCATTTCTCCCAAGAGCCCATCCTAAACAGCGGCTCTCTCCCCCACCATTACCCTCCTCTGGACAAGTGTACCTCCAGGGACTCATAGCCACCCCCACCCCATGTAACGCCCCGGCTCTGAAATGCTCTCACCAGAAAGAGTAGACGGCCATAGCGTGCCTACCTCTGTCCTGCCCCAGGCCACAGCTGCCTGGGTCAACACAGCCAGGTCCTGACTGGAGCTGGGCTCGTGGGACTTTGGAAACGAGGCTGGGAAAGTCCTGCCCCTTCTACTGTTTCTTGAACAAATGAGAGGGACTAGATGTGAGAGGGAGGACCGGACCAGAAAACCCCAGCCGTGGGCACCAAGTTAGAGAAGCCCTTGCCAGAGGTAAAGGCACACGTGGAACAAAGGAGCAGAACAGGAGCCCATGACCCCCAGAGGTCATGAGCAGCACCAGACTGGAAAGGCTCCAGTACCTGGGCTCTTAGACTGCCTGTGGCAGTTTGAATGTAACTGGCCCCCATAACCTCACAGGGAGTGGCACTGTTAGTTGTGGCTTTGTTGGAGGAAGGGTGTCACTGTGGGGGCGGGCCTTGAGGTCTCTTGCTCAAGCTTTGCTCAGTGTGACCCTCAGACCATTTCCTGCCATGCCTGCAAGATGTAGGACTCTCAGCTTCTTCTCCAGCACCATATCTGCCTGCCTGCTGCTGTGTGCTCCAGCCGTGGTGATAACGGGCTGAACCTCTGAAACTGTAAGCCAGCCCCCTAATTATATGTTTTCCTTTATAAGAGTTGCCGTGGTCATGGTGTCTCTTCACGGCAACAGAAACCCTAACTAAGACACTGTCCTAGACTTTATCCGACTCCTCTACCTGAAGAGGAAGACAGAACCTCCAGAAGTCTTCATAGCGCTGCGTCCCTGGTGACCCGGCCAGGCTTCCAGACACAGCATACCCCCGGCTTTGCTGCACACTGAGCTGTTGTACCCAACCAGTGACCCAGGAAACACAGATTTGGTCATGGGCCCCAGTTTGGGGTCCCTGCCTCCAAGAAATCTTCACTTAGGTCCTGGGCATAGCCTAGCAGGGGAGGCCTAGGTGCATTTTCTTTTTATAGTTAAGAATATCCTTTGCCGTCATTTTAATCTTAGACAGCAAGCAATTTCAACAAGGTCAAATATGTGAGTTTCTGCAGTAATTTGAAACTTGACAATATTTGCCCACCTGGGGGGAGCCTACTTCTGTTGCTTTGCCAAATCGGTATGTTGTCAAGCTACCTTCTAAATGTTTATATTTATACCCATTGATTAGTGCTGCCCTCAACCTTGTCAGAGAAGCTTCTTTTTGCAGTGGGCATCAGTCAGTGTGCAGGTTCATAACTGGTCAAAGTGCTAGGGATAAGTGATTCATAAGTATTCAGCCCTTAATGGGACGTCTGTATCTATCTCCCACCCTCAAGGCGCAGAGGCTGTTGTCGAAGAAGTGGGGAGAGAATGTGCCAATGGGGAGAGCTGTAAAGTATTGGTCTCTGGACATGACACAGCTGTGACACTCGTGAACCCACAGCACCTATGGCCACCTGCACAGGACCTGCCTCAGAGTCCAGAGCGGGTGAGGGGAGGGCTCACGGGGCGCCACCCTTAGCTGAGGATGAGAAAGTCAGTCTTCTCTGGGGGTGTGGCTGCTGGTAGGTTGCCTGTGTACCAGTGGAGGGCCCCCCACCCATGCCAATGTGAGGAACACTAATTGGACTCAGTAAACTATTTTAAAGAGAGAGAGAGGGGACATTAAGATGGGAAGGGGGCATTGGGTGGGTTGGAGGGAGTGGAGAGTGGGGTAAATATGCTCCAGATAAATTCTATACACGTATGAAACTGTCAAATAATAAATAAAATATTTTAGATAATAAAACATTTACTCAGAATAAGAAATTATCTTCTTCAGTCACAGCTTCCCAACCCCATGCATGACCCCCAGGAAACAGTGACATGAAGCAGAAATGGGCAGAGAACTCCTCTAGAATTCTCCTGCAGAAAGCCTTAACCCTATCCTATGGGTCGCTTCAAAGGTTCCCGACACCTGCTCTCAGGAGAGGGACCCCTGCTCAAGCCACCTACCTCGCCTGTGGGCCAAGAGAACTCGCCATATCCGAGCTTCATGTTGAGTCCGAACTCCCCTCTGTAGACACAGCCGTCCTGCCACTCCTGGACCCCTTGAACGAGCTCGATGTAGGCCTCCTTCAGGTCCGGCTCTCTCAGGGGGCTCTCAGACTCCTCCTCATCCTCCTTGGGGTCCACTGAGGTGTTCCTAGGAAGACAGAGAACTAAAGAAAGAGCAACCAGGACACTGTAAGAGTGACCATGTGTGGAGTTCCACCCCTCCATCTCATGTCACCCTCCAGATAACCCAAGGCTCCAGATTTCCCCAAGGGAAACTGGGGCACAGAAGATGCAGTGATTGTGGGGTGGCACAGGAAATGAACTGTACAGGAAGGGTACAAACTGACAAGAGTAAATGTGCCCCACCCCCAGATAGGACCAGTCAGTGCCTCTAGCTATTTCCAGACAGATTGCCCACAGCACAGTGCTCCCTCTTCAGCTGCAACATCAGCCCCAGGATGGGCAAGAAACAGGCACTTGAACACACAAGTAGACCCGGGAAAGGTATGAGAGCAGTTGGAGGGGCAGCAAACTGATGGACAAATGGACAGATGCAGGATGCATGAACCACAGTAGGGAGAGGTGTGTCCAAGGCAGGTTGCCTTCCTCTCACCCTTGGGTTCTGAAGGGATGAGTTGTGACTTAGACAAGGATCCCAGCCTAAGTCCATGACACTCCCCCTCTCAGCCTCCTCTCAGCTCTCTCAGGATGCTGTGTGTTGATGCCTGTGCTCTGGAGACCAATCCCAATGTCTGGCTGGTGGTTAGATTGGCAGCACACACACAACACGGGATCCCTCAGACCCTGTGATGATTAACCTGGGCTGTCAAATTGACTTCATCTGAAATCAACTAAAACCCAAGCAGTTGGGCATGCCTGTGAAGGGTTTTTTGGATTGGATCGTTTGAGGAGAGATGATTCATGCTAAATCTGGGCCACACTGGTAGCAGCCGGGACATGGGAGGAGGAAGCTTTTGCGTCTGCTTGTTTGCCCTTACTCATGCTGGCAAGCTCGTCTATCCTGCTTGCTGAGGCATCTTTGCTGTTATGAGAACCCACTTCTTTGGTGTTATAACAAATACCAAAGATCAGCTAAACCTTGTGGCCTCAACAACTACAAGATTCTTGGCCTTTCTTTGAGAAGACAAATTGTTGGACTACTCAGATCACAGCCTGTAAGCCACTTTAATAATCATATGTATGCCGGGAGGTGGTACCAGCACTCGGGAGGCAAAGCCAGGCAGATCTCTATGAGTTCGAGGCCAGCCTGGTCTACAGAGCGAGATCCAGGATAGGCACCAAAACTACACAGAGAAACCCTATCTCAAAAAAAAAAATTATATGTATATAGTATATGCATTGTACTATTATATATTGCTGTGGAATAATCCTTTTGTACACTGTGAAGATTTGTCATGTGGATTGGTTTAATAAAAAGCTGATTGGCCAGTAGGTAGCCGGGCAGGAATTATAGGCAAGACAACCAAACTAGGAGAAGGATGGGTAGAAGGACAGAGTCAGAAGAGATGCCAGCCAACTGCTGAGGAAGCAGGATGTAGAAAACCAGGTAGCAAGCCATGAGCCATGTGGCAAAGCATAGATAAGAAATACGGGTTAATTTATACATAAGTTAGGTGGTAACAAGCCCAAACTATTGGCCGAGCATTTATAATTTATATTAAGTCTCTGAATCAGTTATTTGGAAAGTGGCTGCTGGTTATTTGGGAACAGGCGGTCAGGACAGGAAACATCCACCTACAAATGGTACCCACCGTCCAGTGTAGATCCACATAAGACATGAAAAAGCTTTAAAAATGTTCTAAACACACAAAAATGGAGCCAGACACAGCTTCCTAGTCTCACAGTCTCACGCCAGCCACAATGCAGAGACTCATCTCCCGACGGCTGCCTGCAAGAGGGAGCTGGCTGCGACCACCATGAGCCCATGAGCCAATCAGCATGGCGGGTTCACCAAGTCTCTCTCATGTGCCGCACTACAAAGAGGCTTCTCCCAGCTGCTGCCTGTAGGCTTGAGAGCTCCACCAGCATGCTACATGGCAGGTTTAGGGCTTTTGCTCATGCAGACAGAAAAGCTTACAGGTACACAGTAAAGACAGATTCAGATGGGAAAAACCTATAAATGGGTTACAATGTGTTTAAAAAATATACATAGGCTTGGGAGAGAAGAGAAAAGGGGTTGAGAAAGGCCTTAAAAAAGGAATAAAGTAATATAAAAGAAAAAAGCCACGTAAAGATGGGAAATACGCAGAGTCTGGACCCTGTGTGTATACACATACATACACACATATATTCTGTCAGTTGTTTCTTTAAAGAACCTTGACTAACACAGCCCTAACCCAATCCACCAATCAGCCTTTGAGTGCCTGTTAAGGGCCACTAAATCTAAGCTCGGCATCCACCCGCTAAAGAAAGTATCCCACTTTGAGAAGACAGAACCCACATTTGGTAAATCACACAGACAGAAAGAAGTGAAGAAGGACAGACACCCAAACTATCCTGGTGAGGCTGAAGGCGCTGTTGTAGGTGCTTCGAATTCTTTCTTTCTTTCCTTTCCTTTTTTCTCTCCAGCAGGTCTTCCTGCGGCACAGGCTGGCCTCAGACTTAACATACAGCCGTTGATGATCTTGCACTTCCAATCCTCCTGCCTCCACCCTCCCAGGTGTGCAACCACAGGCATGCACGGCCATGACAGGATGTGCAGTGTTGGGAGTTGAAGCCAGGGCTTTGTGCATGAAGGACAGACAGCTGAGCCACATCCCCAGCCCTGAGATGTAAATTCTCACGTTAGAGTCCTAAACACCGGTAGCTCAGAAATGTCCTTACAGAGATAACCCAGGTCATCAAGGTGGGCTCCAGGCCAGTATGACCAGTATCCTCATACAAAGGAAACCTTCATTTGGGCATAGAGACATACACAGGGGAGATGACGTGAACAAACAAAAGGAGGAGGAGTCAATACAAGCCGGGAGGGAGAAAGGGCATCGAGCCTGAGGCCCTTTGATCCTGCGCATCTGCCTCCAGAACGGTGGGAGGATGGAACCAGTATTGCACCATCTGGCCCTAACACTTTGTTACAGAGATCCTAGCAAAGTGAGACCTGGCCTGAAGTTCCTTCCTTCCAACGTGGCTCAGGGGCCACTTGGATAACTTTTGGGAAAGGCTATAATCAATAAGAGGAAGGAAGGGGAATTTTTCCTGAAAAAAAAGAAAAAGAAAGAAAGAGGCCGGGCGGTGGTGGCGCACGCCTTTAATCCCAGCACTCGGGAGGCAGAGGCAGGCGGATCTCTGAGTTCGAAGCCAGGCTGGGCTACCAAGTGAGCTCCAGGAAAGGCGCAAAGCTACGCAGAGAAACCCTGTCTCGAAAAAACAAAACCAAAAACAAACAAACAAAAAAAAGCTTGGAATCAATCAAGAAAATCCAAACACAGCTGTGTGAGTATAAGCCCAGTGATGGCATCAGAGGTGGTCAGCTGGCACAGAAACAGTCGCCTGGCTCTGCCACTTCCAATTGCTTTTCCTAACTGGGCTCCGGGGCCCCTTCATGACTTCGCTTCTTCATCTGTGAGATGGGGACTGTATGAGTCTGCAGCAGCAAACCGCCCATGCTTGCTTACTTCCCTGGTCCTAGGGGCTGGAGGTCCAAGGCTCAGACAGTGGCGTATTTGAGCTCCTAAGGGCTTGGTTCCGACAGCCTTGTGGGTGTGAGCTCAGGTTGGCAGAGAGGGTGGAGAGAAAAAGAGCAGAGATCTGACCGGTCCCTCTTTCTCTTGTTAGAAGAACTCTAGTCCTGTCATGAGACTCCACCCTCATGACCTCTTCTGAATTTAACGGCCTTCCCAAGTCTAGCCAGCCTCCAAGCATCGTCACATTGGGATTTAGAGTGTCAACATGAATTTTTAGGTGCATAAGCATTCAACCCCAACCCACAGCAGGGGCAAGTGCAAAGGTTCTGCTGAGGCTCCTGGCCCAAGCGGCCCCTACTGTTGTCAACTGAGTAGTGAAGGAGCTATGCCGGTAACAGGATGGAACAGGGCCATTCCTTCAGCCGCCTAGAAGTGAACAGGATTATGCTGACAATCTCAAGAACTACTTGCCCATCCTTTTCCCTCTTGGATTGTTATAATTGAGAGTTTTCTCTCTCCAGAGACTAGGCTAGGGAGGGCAAAAGAGGCTTTAAAGATTCAGGAGGGGGAGGAGGAGGAAGAGGAGGAGGAAGGAGTGTAGTAGTATTGGAGTCAGTAGCCCTAGCTGGCCTGGATTGCCTTATGTAGGCCAGGCTGGCCTTGAACAGACAGATCTGCAAGCCGCCGTCTCCCCAATGCTAGGATTAAAGTAGGGTACCACCATACCAGGCTCCCTTTAGCGATCTTTAAGGCCTGCCCCAATATTGAGTTCCAGCTGATACATGGCCCTGTGGTGCTGATTGCACCTTCCTGCCAGCGGGTCCCCTGCACCTTCTGGAGAAGAAGGTGTAGCTCCTCACGGAGTCCTGGCTCTCAGTGTCAGGAGACTGACCACTTCGCCCCTCCAGACCTCTGGAGCTGATTGTTTTCGAGCCTTGGGAGTCCAAAGTGACAACGGAACGAACGTCGTCCATGTCTCTCCTCTTTAAACCTAGAAGCAAATCTGTGTTCACAATTCGCCCTCAGGACCGAGGACAGTGGCAGCTAGGGGACCCGCCCGCAGTCCCACCCGTCTTGGGTGACCCTCTTCGGAGTCTCCAAGTAGACCCCTCTAGCTCCTGAGGGCTCACTGGCCTTCCTGGGGGGTTCCCTGGCCTTCCCAAAGCAGTCGTCACCAAGGGCCGTCGGGACCACATGGGAATCTAGCCCGCTGACCTCCAGTCACCCTCAGGCAGACAAGCACCTTGGCCTAGACTGAACCAAGCATCTCAGGGCGCACCAAGCGGTGTAGACCCGCTACAGGAGCGCGTCACGTTGCCCTGGAGACGGCCACGCCCACGGTGTGCTCCCAGCCCCAGCCAATCGGAGCCAGGTTGCGCTGACCCTCCCCCATCCCTCCGCCCCAGACTCGCCCCTGAACAAGCCTCGGCCAATACACGAACCGAGCTGCGATTACCACGCCTCCTCCAATCCTGAGCCACCGCCAATCCTGAGCTGGCCACGCTGGCTCCACCACCGCCACGAGCCTTCCTGTGAAAGCTGGCTCGGTGTGTCAGCCCCACGCTGCCAGTTAGCTTTTGGGCCAGAAGCTGCCAGCATTCCTGAAGAGAAAGACCGCCTGGTGCCAAGGCTTGATTAAGGCCGCCTGACTGCCACGCCCAATTTTATGCAGTGGTCGTTAGCAAAGCCCTAGACCGCAGCCTGGTCTTGGCAGAGAGGATGACCTTTAGAAGAGGAGCTTCTAGAACAGGGTTGCAGAGGGGATGCACTGGAGTGCGAATCTAGAGCCACATTGAGGGGCTGGGTATCAATGTGGCCCGGGCCATGAGTGATGGGAAGAGCTGCAGGTGGTGATGCTGGGCCAAAACACATGATGTGCTGAAATTTTGTTTATATTCATAAATGTATATACAGGGACACAAAGGTCAAGGAGCTATATTTCCACAGTTTGTCATAAACGTCCACCAGGCACAGTGGCACAAGCCCCTCATCCCAACACTTAGGGGGCTGAGGCAGGAAAAATCACTGCAAGTTGGAGGTTAGCCTGGATCACAGAGACCTTGCATCTTCTCAACCCCCGACCCTTCCCAAGTTACTCAAAAAGAATGTTTTCACAATATGGTAACATTCATTAAGAAAACCTAGTAACATTAGCTTTTTAAATTTGGGTGAATCAGTAAACTTAGCAGATTCCACAGATCTGATACTTGGAAACTGATCTCGGGCCAACTTGCTTTCAGCAAATTAGCGGCTTGCATTGCGAAAATGGGTATCTGCAAACAGGAAGGCGCCTACTGAGCCACTGCTATGGAATCCAGTGAGTCACGGGCTGCTGCGAATGAGGCCTTCTCTACTAAAACTGTTAAGACTGAAAGATTAGCAAAGAAAAACACTTGAAATCACATACTAGACCCAAGTTTGATATTTGGAAGCAATGGCGGGAAAAGTGAAATTCTAACAGGACTCACCCTCTATTGTCTGGAAGGTGATTCTAGATTCTCACAAAACTGGAAGACAGACAGTACTAGATGCCTCTAACAATGCTTACCCATCACCTGGCCCTAGCTCAAAACTGTCATCAGAGAAAAGCACATGAATACAAATGACATGTACTAAGTGAAAAATTCCATTGTTTAAGGTGTGGTGTGATGTGTGTATGTGCGTGCGTGCGTGTGTGTGTGTGTGTGTGTGTGTGTGTGTGTGTGTGTGTGTGTTTCACTTGTTTTAGCTCTTTGACCTTAAATAACTTAAGATTAACTAAATGATGGGTAAAATGATGTCAGCACATATGAAGCCTATGAAGCCATACCAAGGCAGACTTTCTGGGTCCACCCCAGCGTTTCTCATTTCACAGATCTTCAGCAGGCCTGGCAACCAGCACCTGTGGGCAGTTCCCACATGCTGCTGCTGCTGCTGCTGCTGCTGCTGCTGCTGCTGCTGCTGCTGCTGGAATGTGGTCCACACTCAGGACTACTAAGTGGTATGAAGTGCAGGAGGGACCTCAAAATCCAGGCCGAAGGAGGAACATCAGAACAGTTCTAAGTGCATGCTGTCTTGTGTGTTCTCTCAGGGGCTTAAACTTTTTGTCTTCAGCCTACAGTAAGAATGTTTAAGACAGTATGCCAAGACCCCTTTTATACTATGGAAAAACAAAGTTCAGAAAGGTTCATAAAGAGTTCATCCACAGAGAAAAGAGATGGCTTAGTGGTTAAGAGCACTGACTGGTGAACCAGGTTCAATTCCCAGGCCATCCTGTGTCCAATCATGCCAGGATTTAAAAAAAAAAAGAAAAAAGAAAAAAGAGTTCATCCACTACATACATACACCCAATTATTTAGTGGTCTGTAGTCTGTTCTTTTCTCTATCTTTATTGAAAAACAAAATGCTGGTCATGACCTATGAAACTGATTTGTCCACTCACACTAATGGTCAATCAGCACAACTTGCCAGAGTCAGGACTCACCTCCAGAAAAGCCCAGCTTCAAAAAGTATATTCCAGCTATCCAGAGGAGAGAACAGCCCAGAGGTAGACAGACTTGGTAAGCAACTCATGAGCTCAATAGAGCTGAGCATGAGATAGCAGGCCAGAGGCCTTGGAACAACGTCCACCTCAAATTCCCTCCAGGGAGGCACAAGAAGCAACCCCAGAGTAGGACTCCAAGTTTTGTTTGAGTCAGTGCTGCAAACTCTACCAGTGACTCAGTTTCTCCAGCCCCACCGCCTTTGCCCAAAGCTGTCTTCCATGATGACCACTGGATAGGACAGAAAAAACCCTCCTCATTCCCATTAGCCCAGCCCCACCCCTGGGGCCATATGTGATGTGTAGGTGGACTTCCTCTGTCCAGCCAGCCAGCTCCCCAAATAACCACACAGAGACTCGTTAATTATAAATGCTTGGTCAATAAACTTGTTACTAACTAGCTCTTACAACTTAAATTAACCCATATTTCTTATCTACACTCTACCACGTGGCAGTACCTTTTTTCAGCACAGCATGTTCATCTCCTGCTTCCTCTGCATCTGGCTGGTGACGCTGCCCTTCTTCATCCCCACGTTCTCTTTTTGTCTGAAAATCCCGCCTATCCTCTACCTGCCTAGCTATTGGCCATTTAGCCTTTTATTAAACTGATCAGAAGGTGCTTTGGCAATGACACATCTTCATAGTGTACAAAAAGTGTTATTTCATCAGTGCTGGTCTGAGTAAGAATGGTCCCTATAGACTCTAGTGGGTAAATGCTTGATCGCCAGTTGATGGAACTGTTTGGAAAGGATGAGGAAGTGTGGCCTTGTTTTGGGAGGAGTCACTGGGGATGGGATCTGCTCTTTCAAAAGCCCTCCACACTCCCAGTGAACTTGCTCCTCCCCTCCTGTGATTTTTGTCTCAAAATGGAAGCTCTCAGCTACTGTTTTAGAGCTGTGTCTGCCTGCCTGCTCCATGCTCTCCTCCATAATGGCCATGGACTCCTCTATCCTCTGTGACTCTGAGCCCCAAATTAAGTGTTTCATTTTGTAATTTGCCTTGATCATGGCTTCTTAGCACAGCAATAGAAAAGTAACTAAGGCACCATCACAGGGTGTGAGGCTTCCCTGACACAGGGGAGCATCCGGAGCTTGCTATAAGATGGAGCTAGAGATAAAGGAATGTACACCTGAGTGAGCGGTTCCTATAAATTGAGGGAGTAGAATCAGTAGGGGAAAAAAAACAAACCTACACTTAGCTAAAGATTACACAAGGCTGACTGGACAATTAGAACACTGAGACCATGTAGAGAGATGGAAAGTCACAAATCCAGAGTTAACCGATTGTGGGCTCTCTTGAATCCTAATGACCATTCATTGCCCACATCTGGCCTTCACAATGGCCAGCATTCCTCTAGGACTCGTGAAGCCAATTCCCTTCTACCAAAGAAACCGTTTTCTTATCTCTCAGAAGGGACAAATGGCTATCTGTGGTTCCTGGTAGTATACCAAAGCTCATGCTGGCCTCTAGGCTCTCTCAGTATCACAAGCACCTGTGAAACATTTTAGAGTCCATGCTGGCATCCTGGCTCTGTCACACTGTCCCTTACCCCTAACTTCTCCAGCTATGGGCTTCCCTCCCCACAGCTTCCCATCGTCCTTATAATCCTCTCTTGTCTTCCTCTCCTGCTCTCCTGCTTTCTCTCCTCTCACGGCCAAGTCCAGCCTGCTGGACATGTTCAGTCTACTGCTTTCTCTCTCTGCTCTAGACTCTTCCAGATGCCTCTGGCTGTATTCTCCCTCACACCTACAATAAAAACTTTCTGCTGGGCAGTGGTGGCATACGTCTTTAATCCCAGCACCTGGGAAGCACAGGCAGGCAGATCTCTGTGAGTTCAAAGCCAGCCTGGTTTACAAAGCGAGTTCCAGGTGTAAGGAGTAATGGAAATTGACTTCTGGTTGAAAATCTTAAGCATGGAAATGAAACCAAAAGTCTTCATTATTGTAACAAAATTGAAACTGAAAATAACTGTCTATGGCTGTGAGATGCTGGTGCCTCAAAAGACTATTCCTCTAAAATTCTAGACACCAAAAAAATAAAATTGACTATCAGACACTAAGTACATCTATTTCTAATTTTAAAAATTATTTTGTGAGTGCTTGTATATATAAGGGCACTCATGTGCAAGGCAGAGGAAAACTTGCAAGAGTCGGTTCTCTCCTTCCAACTATGTGTGTCCCAGGAATAGCGCCCAGACCATCAAGCTTGGCAACAGGTGCCTTCAGCCACTGAGCCATCTCCACGGCCTCATTAAATAATTCTAAATAAGCTTTGGCAAGTCAACGCACTGACCCAAACAACTTACTAAGAAAAAAAACCCACGAACTCATAGTAGTAGTTTTATTGCATATGAACCATGTTTTACAAAGGAAACGTCGGGAGTGCCAAGGGGCACTTTACTAGAAAGCATTTAACCAAAGGAAATAAAGCTGCCACTGTCGCCCGCCCGCTGTGTCCCCTCCAGACCAACACTGCAGGCTCCGCCCACTGTCAATTCAGCCGACGCCGAGCCGAGGCTCCGCCCCACGACCTGGTGCGGTCGCCTCCTAGCGGCCAGAGCAAGGACTTCGCAGCCCGCGGCCCGCTGCTGACCCTAGGGCCGCTGGGGTCATGGGCTCCTCCGAGGTGGCACCGCCAGCGTTCGCGCGCGTCGCCCCCGCGCTCTTCATCGGGAATGCGCGAGCCGCGAGGGCGACGGAGCTGCTGGGGCGCGCGGGCATCACCCTGTGCGTCAACGTCTCCCGCCAGCAGCCCGGACCGCGCGCTCCGGGAGTGGCCGAGCTGCGCGTACCCGTGTTCGACGACCCGGCCGAAGACCTGCTGACGCACCTGGAGCCCACCTGCGCCGCCATGGAGGCCGCGGTGCGCGACGGCGGCTCCTGCCTCGTCTACTGCAAGAACGGCCGCAGCCGCTCAGCCGCCGTCTGCACCGCCTATCTCATGCGGCACCGCGGCCAGAGCCTGGAGCGCGCATTCCAGGTCCGAGCTTCCGAGGGCGGGTCTTCCGGGGCGCCCCCCCCCCCCCACCTCGAGAGAGGCTCTTCCGGGGCGGGCCCCACCCTTCACCCTGGGGCGGAGCCTCCGCGCTCTGGACTGTCGGCGGGTCCCTCTCATTGTAGCTCTCTTGGTTACAGATGGTGAAGAGCGCTCGCCCGGTAGCCGAGCCCAATCTGGGTTTCTGGGCTCAGCTGCAGAAGTACGAACAGACCCTCCAAGCCCAGGCCCTCCTGCCCCGGGACCCCGGCGATCCCGAGTAAGCTGCATCGTTCAGCTGCTGGGTGGCCAAGTGTGTACACTGAAAGAAGGTGTTCCTTCCCTCCTCTTTACAAAAGGCAACTGGCCTCGGGTGTTGCCCCCTCTTGATGGCAGTACGGGAGTGTCTGCTGAGGAGGGGCACTTCGTTTATTCATCAGGCTTTGGTCAAATCCAAACCAGCGAAGTTTTAGGTAGAGAAAATGCGTAAAGGATTTGTAAGAGCCTGGGGAGCTGACAGTTGATAGGGAGTGACAGACCAGAGTCCTGGCTAGCTGCCTCCTCCAAGGGAATGGCAGGCAGAACCTTTTTGTGCCTCCTGGACTTCTTTCTGGTCCCTTCTGAGACCTGAGCTTAGTCCTGGGCCCACCATCTTTAGTCTTACAGCTGCTGTGCCGTGGGAGAGAGGCATCCGCCCACCACCCATCTTCATCTTACTTAACCTGTATCAATGCCATTATGCCCTGTGCAGCATCCTCCCCAGCCGGCAGGCAGGCCCACCGGTTGCCACCTTGTGTTGCTTGCTCTTCTAGTTCAGACACAGCCATTCTTAGGCATCCTGCTTCTTTAAGAGCCCTGGAAATTTAGTCACGATTTAAAGAATGAAGGAAGAGCAAAGAAAAACCTGGGCTATGTGTGTGAATTACAGATGTGTAGCCACTGGTTAATTTGCAAGTAAATATGAATTAGTGAATAAAATCCCAGAGTTGGTATGTATGGCTTCCCTTCTCCCTGCTTATGGTCTCTGGGGCCAGGGTAGACTGTCATCAGACTGCTTCTTGCTCCAGCTTCTTCTTGAAGGTCATGGTCCGTCACCACCCAACAGAATAGCCCCATTTTGCCCCTGAAGAGACTAAAGGGTTTGGTCATACCTGCCTCTATGCAGTGAGACACACTTGGGTCCCCGGGTGGAGGGTTCTCCCCTAGAATGAAGAATGGCACCGTCTCACTTAACAGAACCCAAAGTTGAGGGGGCATGAGGCACACGGCTCATGGTCAAGGCATTGGGGTGCTAATAACCACCATCTCCCCCACCTGCCCCTGCACTTCTGGTTTCTGGCTGTAATAAACAAGCCCTTCAGTGGTCACTGATTCAAAATGCTCACTACACTTTGTAGGGAACACCCAGCCCTACAGGTGTGGGCAAACTGGCATTGTCCGTCCCAGGACTGCTGCACAAGCTGGCTAATCTGGCCTCTGAGCTTCCTCCACCGGGTCCCTTATGTTCATCCCTTAAAGGAGCTGGTGCTGCTGTCCTCACTCAGCCACGGAGGCTGCAGTGGCTTGCAGAGAACAGGGCTCCAGGCCCCTGTGTGTGTAGCCAATCTCTGTTCACAATGCATTCCAAGAGGCCGCTGCCCTCCGGTCAGGGCAGGGCATACCGCCTAACCTGCTGACTGGGCTAGTCAAGTCAGCTAGAGGCAACAGAGATGCAAGAGACATAAGGCCCAGGTCAGGTTGAAGGATATCTGTGGAGTGTATCGGGTACGTTCTCTTCCACCCGCTCAGTTCTGGGAGCTATGCGACTGTAGCTTCGGCCTGGCCCAGCTCTCAAACCTCTGCCCCGAGACTACAGAACACCCCCCCCCGCCCCCCGCCCCCCCACACCCCCCCACACACACACACTTTTCCTCTGGGGCTGGGGGTGTAACACTGACTGTAACCACAAGGGGGCACTCCAGTAGCTTATCCGTGTTGGGGGACAGGTTCTTTGGCTCCACCGTGCAAAATGTCCTGTTGGTCTTGAAAGAACTGTGTGTTAGGTCCTTTTGTAAATATGGGGTGGAGGCACACCCACCCCACTTATAGAAGTGGACTAGCTGGATCAAGGCTGCCCCACATCACCCCTTCTGTTTGCAAAAGGGAGTATCGCCAGAACAGGATGGATACAACCCCAACTTCTGGGGGTACAATTTGAGAGACTGGGATGGAAAACCCTACAATCTATATCAAGAAGGACAAAAGGAACCCAGGCCTACAGGACAGTGCAAATGAATTGGGAATGCCTTCTTAGACAATCTGGTGGACAGGCCACTGGACACCAGAAAGCAGCAATAACCTTAACTCCAGGTCTCTTCACTCATTTTATTATTTATTTTTTTATTTTATCTATTTATTTATAATTTTTTGTGTTTTTTTTTCTTTCAAGACAGGGTTTCTTTGTGTAGCTTTGCGCCTTTCCTGGAACTCGCTTTGTAGACCAGGCTGGCCTCGAACTCACAGAGATCCGCCTGCCTCTGCCTCCCGCGTGCGCCACCACCTAGGCTCACAACCAAAAATATTTTTATTTTTAAGACAGGCTCTCAGTAACGCAAGTTGGCCTCCCACAGTCCACACACAGCCAAGGATGACTGTGAACTGATGCTTTTGTTTCCCAGCTGCTGGAATGCCAAGTGCTTTCCAAGCCGGGTCTTCCTCCTTCCCTCTAGCCCTTGCCTCTGGATGATGGCATGAGCCTTGGAGTTCTTCCAGAGTCTGAAATGGGGAGGGATCCCACGTGCTGCCAGCTAAGAGATCACATGAGACCCGAGAGGAAACCATGTTTCAGCGTTTGGGCTGCACCAGTGGCCTGTTCTCTTAGCTGTGCCTCTCACTGGCGGGAGGAAGGCAAGACCACTTGACTCACGTTTGGGGAGACTGGATGCAGACAGCCGAGCACTCCCCAGAAGTGACACGGCAACACACCATCATCAAAGCAGGAGACAGAAGTGTGT
This sequence comes from Peromyscus maniculatus bairdii, assembly GCF_049852395.1. Lineage (NCBI taxonomy): Eukaryota > Metazoa > Chordata > Mammalia > Rodentia > Cricetidae > Peromyscus > Peromyscus maniculatus. Next base: position 11,097,097 of record NC_134864.1, read on the forward strand.
CTCTCCTGCATATTCCCCCAGCCCTAAAAGCCCCTCCCTCAGAATCTGTGCCTGCCTCCTGCCGATGAAAAGCAGGACACCTCTGTCCACACCTCGCACCGGACAGCTCAACCTTTGAGCAGCCTTGCTGCGCTAGCCTAAAATGCGCCTGCAGCCCTTACATTGGAGCCGTGAGATGGAACTGTGTTCAACAGCGTATCTCCACTTGGCACACACCCGGACAACAAAAAAAGCCGACCCTAACACACGGCCAGGGCACCTGACAGCTTCTCATTATGCCTAATTTGAATCTAAATAGCCACACCTGTCTGGGCTAAGTACCTGACAGCCTTGCGTCTCCCCGAGCCGCTTGGCACCCACATGGCCACTGCCCAGGCCAACGGGGGGACTCGCGGGGGAATCGCGTCAGGGGAACCACAAGAATCATTCTCAGAGTAAGAGAACCGACGGCCGAGGTGCCGCCGGCGTCCCTGGGAAAGCGACGGTCCCGCCTCCCAGGCCGTCCTCCGAGCCGTAACGAGTGCAGGGCGCAGGCTGAGGACGCGCAGCCTCCCCGGGTGTCCGGCCTCGCGCTCCGCGCCGCTCCGGCGCACAGGCCCGGCGGGGCCGTACACAGCGCCCCCGGCGGCGGCCGAGCCCAGCCCGAGCGGGGCGGCGCACGGCGCGGGGCCGGGCCGGGCGGCTCCCGGCGCGACTTCCTGTTGTGCCCGCGCCCCGCCGCCGCCGCCGCCACCGCCACCACCGCCGCCGCCGTCGCCCGGGGTCCCTCGCCCACTACCCGCGGCCTGCAGCGGCCGCCGCCCATGGATTTCACTTAGCGCCGGTGGCCATGGCGGCACAGTGCTGCTGCCGCAAGGCGCCCGGTGCCGAAGCCGCGCCCGCTCGCCCGCCGCCCGAGCCGCCGCCCGCCCTGGACGTGGCCTCGGCCTCCAGCGCGCAGCTCTTCCGCCTCCGCCACCTGCAGCTGGGCCTGGAGCTGCGGCCTGAGGCGCGCGAGCTGGCCGGCTGCCTGGTGCTGGAGCTGTGCGCGCTGCGGCCCGCGCCCCGCGCGCTCGTGCTCGACGCGCACCCGGCCCTGCGCCTGCACTCGGTCTCGTTCCGCCGCACCCCTGCCGCCTCCGAGTCCCCCTGCACCTTTGCCTTCCCTGTGCCCGGCTTGGGGCCCCCGCTGCCCGCCTTCGCCGATGCGCCCGGCGCCGAGTCCGCCGGCTGCCCTCTGGCCTTCAGGTTGGACCCGTTCACCGACTATGGCTCCTCGCTGACCGTCACGCTGCCTCCCGAGCTGCAGGCGCACCAGCCCTTCCAGGTCATCTTGCGCTACACCTCGACCGATGCCCCCGCAGTGAGTCCCGCCCGGGTGGGCGCCAGGTCTGTGGGTGGTCAGGGGGGCCCTGCAGTCACCCTTCGCTTTACTGCTGGGTCAGGCGATGTTAATCTGCACCCTGCTTCTGGGACACCTACAGAGATCGAGGAGGAGCCTGGTGCCCATGGTAATAGGTTGCCTGCAAGTTCTTGGGACCTTTGAGTGTAGCCCCAGATACTCAATAGCATGTTTCTTATCTGGGGGAGACTTCCCGGCAGGGGTTATGCCCCTAACTGGATACAAGAGCAGCTTCTGGTGGGCCGCAGCTCAGCCAGCTCTAAGAGTCCAGCCTTGAGAGATGTTCTGGGAGTGCATGATACAGAAGGGCCAACTTACGACCTGGACCTTCAGATGGCTTGAGGACACCCGGTTCTGTTCTCTGGAGGTGGAATGAGAGACAGTGGGTGGCAGAGAGGCCTTCCTTGTAGCCTGTGGTGCCTGGGCTTTGGGCTCCCTGAGCTGGACTGTGACATGCTGGGGCAGGTGTGCCCCACCCCCGGTAGACACACAGGGCTCTGCTGAGGCTTTCTGTACAGGCGCCCACCATCCCACGGGCCCTGGTGGAAAGGGCTAGTGCCGTGGCAGCACAGCCAATGGGTTTGCAGAATGGAGCAGGACCTTTGACTCCAGAAGCATGATGCCTCCCTCCAGCTCCCCAGGTAGTAGCGTGCTCATGTGACATCTACCATGGATACATAGCACACAGAGAGCTCTGCAGGGCCCTTGGAAAGTCCATCTGCCACTGCCTGGGGAGCCACAAAGGAGCAAGGTGACTTCTGGGCAGAAAAAGGCCAGATGGGATTTACATCTGTGGGCTTCCTGCACCCTTCTCAGGAGTCTTGATTGGGACATGCCACCTCTTCGCAGAGTCCCTGCCATGGGCTGGTCTTCGGGGCTCAGCCCTCCGCCTGCTGGGCAGGGCCTCTGCAGGTATTAGATGCCAGGTGAAAACTGAGGGGCGAGCTGCTTCCCGGTTTCTACCTGTGAATATGTCCTGTGTGTGCTTCTTCTGCCCATTGAGAGCCGAGTGGTGGGAATAGAGCCCTCACTGGGCTGCAATACAAGGCCAGTGGACAAGGGTGGCCTGATGTATGCAGCTGTGGTGGCTCCAGACAGGGAAGAGCTGCATGGTCCTCACGGACTGGGTGGCTCCAGAGCGACAGAGTTGACCCACACCCGTGGAAGCACATTGGCCCCTAACCTCAGGCACCTGCTGTTTGTTGCACTGGAGCATGGAACAGCTCAGGGCTTCCATCCCTGTCTGCCCTGTGCCTAGTGAGGATGTAGCAGGAGCCATCTAGGTTTCCCAGGAAGCCCTGACAGCGGGCTCCAACTCCAGGGGGGGGCAGATTGGAGGTGCTGTGGATTCTAGGGCTCGTCTGATCCCCAGCTGTTCGTTCATCCTCACCCCAGCAAGAACAGCTTTTTTTCCTGCCCTATAGTATCTGAAGTTGGTTGGCCCATTCCTTATCTACCAGATTATCAGCTGCTGTGCCCTGGAGGCTCCAACCTCTGGGGTGGGGCCCAGTCCAGCTCATCCCTCTAAGGTAGTTATCGCTGGTGTCTGGAGAAGGCAGCCCGCCTGCTGGAACCATAGGGTAGGAGGAAGGCAGAGCCCGAGGGTTCAATGGACGAGGAGTGGGAAGTGCTGCCCCTGAAGCCTAGCTGGTGTAAGGGGAGAAGGTAGAGACTGAAGAGCATTTGGGAGTCTGTCCTCCAAAAGTGGATCAGGAACCAACCTATTGGCAACAGGATCCACTGCAGGGACGGTCTCCTATTCAGGTCCCAGGTCCCAAGCCTCTGGAGGCTACATTTTGGAACCAGCGCCCCAGCAGAAAAGAGAGATACATCTGCAGACTTGCTTTGGGGAGAAGACAGTGATGGGCCAGTCAAAAAGACTTTGGAAGAGGTCCCCGAATGCTCGCAGAGGCCTGACCAGGTCTACATGGCAAGCATCCCGCTCAAATCTGTGGCCTATTGGCAGGCAGCTCCTGGGTGTGGAGTCTGTGGGGCAGGCATCTGTCTCTAGAGGGGCAGGAATCTCTTCCAGGTCTGGGGTCTGTGAATTAGGCATACCCCCAGGTCCGTGAAGCAAGGCATTACTCCCCAGGTCTTGGGACTTTGGGAAGGGTGTGGGGCGTTTTACCCACCAACCCCACAGTTCCCCAGAGTTTTCTTGAGTGGGAGCAGCAGGAAATATTAGATAGAAGGATTTAGATTGCGGAGATAAACAGAAAATAAAGGATAGCCTGGAGAGGGCCTGGAACTTTTCCAATGGGCCCCAACCGTCTCTGCCCCAGGGTATTTATAGAGACGCCAAGGGGTGGAGCAAAAGACCTCCTCCCCCAGCACAGCCAAGTGCAGACCATCTCAGACACCTGCACTAAGTCCCGTGGCCCTAATCATCCACTATGTGGACCTGCTGGGTAAAGCCACGAGGAACCCAAGAACGGGCTCCCACCAAAAGGCACATCTAGGGTCTCTATGAAGACAGCACCCCAGATCCTAGGGTCTCTAGCATAGTTTCCACTGTCACCACCGCCCCCAGTCTGGGGTCTGTGGGCAAGCATTTACCTCCTTCCCCAGCGAGAGTCTGTAGGCAGGCAGTGCCCCAGTTCTGGGGCCTCTGGGCACAGGCATTCATTCGCACACAGCTCTGGGCTCTGAAAGCAGGCATCTCTCTCTGGGTCTGGGATCTGTCGGATGGATGGCTCCCCCACACACACACAAGGTCTGTGGAAGAAGCAGCCCCACCACCATCCCTCACCTGGGGTCCCGGAGGTGTCGGCCCTGCTGAGTCCGGCGGACTCTGTTCCCCATGATGACAGTCAGCCTTGACTGCACGCTTGTCCACTGAGAGAGAAGTGTCGCGGGTGTTTCCTGTCTATGATTCCTGAGAGGACCCATGTGCCCTTGATCACCAAAATGAAAAATTCACTTTGTTTCAACATTCCTGTTGTCCTAGCAGAGGGTAGTGTGGGGGCAGACATTGCTTTGTAGCTGGAGCTCCTTCGTGGGGGCGGGGCCTGGTCTGGACATCGGAAGATTCAGAATGTCTCAACAGCCATGGCTGGAAGCAGGTGGGCTAGGCCAGCGACCTTGGCCCTGAGAGGGCAGGCAGAGGGGACAGCAGTTACTGGGATTGCTCTCTGCTGCAGCCCCTCCCTCAAGGCGCTGGCCTCGGAGACCCTCCCTTTAGCTGTCCCGTCATCCCAGAGCTGCATGTCTAGCCTCCACTCTAGCCCCACAGGTTGGCCAGCACTGGGGCTGACTCCCTCTGTAAGGAAGAACTCGTTTCCCATGCTTCCCTGCTCCTAAGATCAGATTAGCTACCAGCCTATGGGAATTTGAACCCATGTGTGCTGACCGTCCCTCAGTTTCCCTTCGGAAGTTCGGCTAACACCATGGTGGGAGTTTTCCTCTTGTCCCCGGGCAGTGCTGGGAGATGTCGTGGGCCAGCTCCAGACATGTGGCCTACTGTCTGGAACAGGGCCGGTTGGTGTCTGGCATGCACAAACCGGATTGACAGTTCCTGCCGGGGGAGGGGAGTGAGTGTACCAGGTGTGCAGGCTGCAGACTGCAGGGGCAGCCGTGGGCCTGTAACAAAAACCGCGAGGGCCCTTCCCAGCACCCGTTGTCCCCAGGCTCCAGACCTGGAGCCCTGGACCAGGTGACAGCGTCTGCTTCTGTTTCCCCTTGCCCGCAGATCTGGTGGCTGGACCCAGAGCTGACCTACGGCAATGCCAAGCCGTTCGTCTTCACCCAGGGCCACTCTGTGTGCAACCGCTCCTTCTTCCCATGCTTCGACACGCCCGCCGTCAAGTGCACCTACTCGGCCGTCGTCAAGGTCAGGATCACGGCTGGCGTTGTTCCCGCCCCCTTTGGGTACTGTAAGGGGCTAGCGCGTACAGCGGGCAGATGAGTTCCGGCCCACCTCCTCCGACTCTTCCTGCCTGCCTAGACTAGGATCCCAGCCGCTAAAGGTCATTGTCTAGTGGGACAGTCGTGCAGAGAAGCCTCAGGGAGGCCGGGAGCAGGGACCAAGGTGCAGCACCGATGAGGACATACCTGACAATTGGGTTCCAGGACCTCTAAATCCGCAGGAACCTGATGGGGTTTCTTGAGTTATAGCCAAAGCATAGTTGGCAGCCTCCAAGTGAGGCAGATTTGGGGTTCCAGTGTGTGGTCCTCTGAAGGAGACATAGTTCCTTGACCCAACCTGAGAGGCTATCTGATAAGGATTTGAGGGCTTCCTCATGGACATGGAGTTCCCCAACCTGGGTTGTGGTGGTCCATTCTGGGGGTGTGGAGGGTTCCCTGATAGGGCCATAAGGTTCCCTGTCACAGATAAGGGGTCCTCTGACCCGAGTTGTGGAGTCCCCCGGGAGGTGGTTGTGTCCTGTAGGCTACCGATCCTCAGCCTAGCCCATTGCAGGCCCCGTTAGGGGTCCAGGTGCTGATGAGTGCGACGCGGAGCGTGTACATGGAGGAGGAGGGCGTCTACCACTTCCACATGGAGCACCCTGTACCTGCCTACCTCGTGGCCCTTGTGGCCGGAGACCTCAAGCCAGCAGACATTGGGCCCAGGTAAGGCACCCTCTGCGCCCTGCTGTACTGTTCTGGGCAGCTGGGACTCAGGAAGAGCCCAGAGCCCATGCGCATGACTGCCATGCCCCTTCACCGGCTGCCTTCAAACATGCAGCTAACTGATCCATCCAGTGCCTTGCCCAGCGGTCTGTTGTCACTCCCGGGGCTGCCACACAACCGGCCGTACCCTCCAGGGTAACCCGTTCCTTCAGTTCACTGACAAAAGGATCTGAATAGACCTTGGGTTTACTATGCGGTGCCCCTACCTGTTATGGGAAGGGCCACCCACATCCAGGGACCAGGGCCAGACAAGGCATAGGGGGGATCCAGTGGGGTAGGTAAGGTCCGGGCTTTTCCGCCTCAGCCCACCTTCTCTGCCTCGTGACAGGAGCCGTGTGTGGGCTGAGCCATGCCTCCTGCCCACAGCGACCAGCAAGCTGTCGGGAGTGGTGGAACAGTGGCTGAGTGCCGCAGAGCGCCTGTACGGACCATACATGTGGGGCAGGTACGTCCCGTCCCCTGGTTTCCCTGCTGGCTTCGCTCTTTCCCCATAGAAAAGGAGGTAGGGCCAGACTGGGCGCTCCTTGTCGGAGCCCGGGGCCTCCTAGCCTCTGTCTCCTGCGGGGCTGGGCTGCCTGGGCTGCCGTCCCAGGCAGGAAGTATAGCTGTGGGCCTGGTGGGTCGCGGTCAGAGCCCTCCCATCCCTCACCCTGCTCCCACGGGCACAGATACGACATCGTTTTCCTGCCGCCCTCCTTCCCCATCGTGGCCATGGAGAATCCGTGCCTCACCTTCATCATCTCCTCCATCCTCGAGAGTGACGAGTTCCTGGTGATTGACGTCATCCACGAGGTGGCCCACAGCTGGTTCGGCAACGCCGTCACCAACGCCACTTGGGAGGAGATGTGGCTGAGCGAGGGCCTGGCCACCTATGCGCAGCGCCGCATCACCACGGAGACCTATGGTACTGTCTGGGGCGGCCGCGGCCAGGGTGGAGTAGCCTAGGGCTGGCTTAGGCACCAGTTGCAAGGGGCGCAGAGCCCTGCCTGCCTAGCCTCTGGCCTGACAGCGTCTAACAGTCTCTGGGGTTGGGTGGTGGGTAGAGAGTGAAAACCCTGCTGTAGATGCTCCAGCCCCCCTGACTTCCACCTTTTCTCTACTCTGGCTTCACTCAGGGGCTGCCTTCACCTGCCTAGAGACAGCCTTCCGCCTGGACGCCCTGCATAGGCAGATGCGGCTTCTTGGGGAGGATAGTCCAGTTAGCAAGTTGCAGGTCAAGCTAGAACCAGGTACTCTCTACTCCAGGCTCACTCCTGGGAACCCATGCATACCATCCCCAGGCCCTCCTTTCCTGCTGTTCACTTGCCCTGCTGGGGCTCCTCTACCTCACCATGCCTAAATTCCTTCCAAGGCCAGGCTGGGTGCCCTTAGCCCCAGGGAAAACTTCTCAGGTGCCCTTGGCTTGCCACACCCCCACAGGGTCTGAGCAGGGTTGCCATGGGGGCAGAGCAAGCTCCGTCGCTGTGTACCCAGGACGTTTGGTACTTATATGAGGGACTGTGCACTTAACCACGCCTCAGTTCTAGACTTCTGCCCCAGCCCCACCTTGCAGGGCACAGGTATCAGGTGGCATCCCAGACAAGGTGTCTCCCCGCAGGAGTGAATCCCAGCCACCTGATGAACCTGTTCACCTATGAGAAGGGCTACTGCTTCGTCTACTACCTGTCCCAGCTCTGTGGAGACCCCCAGCGCTTTGATGACTTTCTTCGAGTAAGCACGTGGGCCCTGCCACCTCCTGGCCCAAACTTCTTCCAGCCGGCAGACTTGTCCCCTCTCTGGGAAGAAGGGGCCCGGGGACTGGATTGGGACCTGGCCTCCTGAGGCACTGTTCCCTCCCTCTCCTACCCTTTCAGCAGGGCCTGTGGGCCACCTGGACTGTGATGCACATCTTTAGAAGATGTCCCAGTGGGCCAGCCCTGCTCTGCCAGAGCTAACCATCCCCAGCCTTCCATACCTGCTAAGGCCATGCCCTCATCTCACAGGCCTATGTGGAGAAATACAAATTCACCAGTGTGGTGGCCCAGGACCTGCTGGATTCCTTCTTGAGCTTCTTTCCCGAACTGAAGGAGCAGAGCGTGGACTGCCGGGCAGGTGAGGCCAACTACCCTCCTGCAGGCCTAAGGGCCGGGAACAAGATGGCAGCCATGACTGGAGGAAAGCTTGTCAGCCCCTACCACACAGTGCAGGCTCTAGGTCAGGATGCCGTAAGAGTAAAGAGGAGTCTGCACCTCCTAGTCTAAAGGACCATGGCAAGGAGAAGGGGACAGAGACGTCCTGGAAGAGGTGACCCCCAGGCGAAGCAGGCCAAGCTAAGCAGCCAGTAGGAAAAGTCCATGGAAAGAGCATGCAAAGTTCTTAGAGGAGGATCAGCAAGGTGGTGGGATTGGCCCTGGGACTAGCTGACCCTGCTTGGGCATAGTAGGGGTCTCCTAGGGCCTGATAGCTTGAGGGAGACACTGGAGGAGCTGGATATCCAGAGAAAACTAAAGTTTGCTAGAGGATTTCAAGGTTTAGGAATGGTGACCCTAAGTTTGGAAGGTATATAAGTACAGTGTGGGATTGGTAAGGGTCCTCAGAGTCTGTGTGCTTTACTGAACAGTACAGTACAGAGCCTGCTTGGTCTCAGTGCTGGGTACAGGACAGCTATGTAGCAGGCAGAAATCCTCTGGGGACCAAGCCAGGCTTCCCGGCCTCCCATGTCCTTCATAGGAGCCCCCTCCAGTGGCTCCGGGGGGAAGGCACAAACTTCTGGAGAACTCTCATATTCTTTGAGGGCTCTGGGTCCTAGAAGAGACCACCTCCCCAGGGACACCCTCTGGGCTTGGAGTCTCCCTGGCAGGCTGCTCCAGTGGCCCCTCCGAGCCCAGGCGGGGACCCCAGGCCTGGTCTTCCTGCAGGGCTGGAGTTCGAGCGCTGGCTCAATGCCACAGGCCCACCACTGGCTGAGCCAGACCTGTCTCAGGGGTCCAGCCTAACCCGGCCTGTAGAGACCCTCTTCCAGCTGTGGACTGCAGAACCCCTGGAGCAAGCAGCAGCTTCAGCCAGTGCCATTGACATCTCCAAGTGGAGGACCTTCCAGACAGCACTCTTCCTGGACCGGCTGCTAGATGGATCCCCGTTGCCCCAGGGTGGGTCCCACAGTCAGTAGGGTAGCCTGGGAAAGGGATATGGCTCCACCCTAGCCCTGACCTGCCCACTGCCCCACAGAGGTGGTGATGAGCCTGTCCAAATGCTACTCATCCCTGCTGGACTCCATGAATGCTGAGATCCGCATCCGCTGGCTGCAGATCGTCGTCCGCAATGACTACTATCCTGATCTCCACAGGGTCCGCCGCTTCCTGGAGAGCCAGGTGCAGCTACATGCCTGGGGCATGACGGGGGGAGGAGGGCATCTCCCCCCATCGGATCTCCACTCGGGCAGGCCAGGCATGTTCTGGAGAGGGGACTGGAAGTCATCAGATCCAGAGTGAAAGTAGAGAGGTCCCAATAGAGGTGAGGTGGGAGAAGAATGCAAAACTAGTTCAGAGTGGCCTGAACTCCACCACAGGGAAAAGCTGGGTACCAGAGTCCCAGGGCTCTCCACTGGCATCAGCCTTGAACTAGCTGGACTTGAGGCCTGTAGGTTATCACCTTCCAGGTCTGGGTGCAGGGGCCATCCAAGCTTCTCGGGCAGATGCCAACATCCCCATCCCTTGCCGAGTCCTTCCAGGAGACAGCTTAGAGGGAGAGGTGAGGGTGAACCTGATGAGGGCGTTGTAGCATGTGAGTCGAGGCCCAAGTCGTCCTGAGCAGCTGGGGCACATCTGGGTCTGGGTGGTGGGAGGCGCCCAGGGAGCCGGCCGGTGTGACCAGGTGCTTTCCACAGATGTCGCGCATGTACACCATCCCACTGTACGAGGACCTCTGCACCGGCGCCCTCAAGTCCTTCGCACTGGAGGTCTTCTACCAGACACAGGGCCGGCTGCATCCCAACTTGCGCAGAACCATCCAGCAGATCCTGTCCCAGGGGCTAGGCCCCAGTGCTGAGGCCAGTGCAGAGACCAGCGCGGAGCTGGGCCGTGCTGAGGCAGACGCGAACCCAGACTCGCCAGCCCTGCTGCTCGGGGACGAGGCCCCCAGTAGCACCATCTCTCTCAGGGACGTCAATGTGTCTGCCTAGCCTTGGTGACTGACCCGCGACCTCTCAGACACCACGATTGTGCCTTTTTGTGGTCTGGGCCGCCATGACTGCGCCTTGGCTCTGGCCACGAGCTCTGCCCAGGACCATAGGCCCCTCCCGTTGGCTCCAGGCCAGGGGCGTGGGGAAAGGATCTTGTGTCCATTGAGGCCTGTGGACGAGGGCCCACCCTGTCCCTGCTCTCTTGCACTGCAGGCCCCAGGGCTGGCCAATACCCACCATGCCTCCTGTCCCAACACTGACAGCCATGCCTCACCCTGGAAGCCAGCATCTGCTAAACACTGCCCTGGGGACGGTGACCCCAGCAGACCCACAGCAACAACCACAATGTGCCTTACACATGCCAGAGGCCCAGGATGCATGGTCCTGGAAGTGTGCTTTCCTGCAGAGCCTGTGTCTGGCCCCTGGGCTAGACTTGTTTGAGGGACAGGACAGAGGGACAAGGACACGGGCATCCCATCAGTGTAGGGGCAGGGGACAGAAGGAGAGGATGGACCTCTCAAGCAGGCCTCAGTCTCTGCAGCTGGAGTCCAGGCCGCAGAGGTACAGGGAGTGGCCTGTCCTTGTGGCTACCTGGGTACCGTTGGTGCTCTCCATGCCTGCCTGCTGGGAGAGGCACTAGGCTGTGGGCTTCAGCCTGGGACCACTGCAGCGGGAATCATGATGACTGTCCCATTAAATCTCCACTCTGCAGACCTGACCTCCCTTCCTGTTTATCACTACCCTGTCTCTTGTACCTCCCCAGCTCCCAGGGGTAGGGCTGGAAGAGCTGAGAGCTGGTCACAGGAGTCATGGTCATAGCCTGTCCCAATAGACAGACATCAAGAAAGAGGTGGGGACCTACCTCAGAGGCCGAGATGGGGAGCAGTGGGTGGCCCCTTGTTCTTCTCAGCTCCTCGCTCAGAGCTTGGCTGAGCATGACTTCTTCAGGACCCTAAAGAGGCTGTTTGTCACCCTCATTCTGGACTTCACCTCTGTGACTCTGACCACACCTCTGCCTCGTAGCACTGGGGCACCCAGACCTCCACAACCGAGGTGCAAGGGAGGTGTGAGTGACAGGGATTCACTGGGAGTGCCGAGCCTGAACTCGAGCGTGGCAAGCTGTGGCGTTAGAGATCTACTGACAAAGGGGAGCTCCGCGCTCACGGGGTGTCAAGTGGAGCCACATCTCGTGGTTTCTCAAAGACAAGCTGGTGGCAGGGCCACCGCTGGGAACTTTGGCAGTGTGCTGTGGCATGTCTTTGGTCCCGGCCCACTGCCAGACCCAGTCACAGCCAGCTCCACAAGTGGTCCCAGGAAAAGGTGAAATGAATAATGAAGCCTCCGCCCACTATCCAGTGACCCCCAGTCACAAAATGTCCCATTCCCCTTCCTTCCTTTTCAGGGATCCCCTCAGCAGAGGCAGCCAGTGTCCTCTAGTCATACACCCCAAACGAGTCCAGGAGTTAGGGCCACCTCTCCTTGGGCAGTTTATGTGCACGGTGCCCACCACGGCATGGCCTGAGGCACTACCCGTCACAACCAGCAGGGGGCGCAGGGGACACCCGCAGTGACTGTGGCCTCACAGAAGAGAGGTGTTACTGTTCTCACTGCTGTGACAATGTATCTGGTGGAAACAAAGAACAATTTGCTGTGGCTGCTTTTTTCAGGTCTTAGTGGCAGGGAAGGAATGGTGGCAGGAGAAGCTTGTCAATGGCAGTGGGGGCTTGTTGAGATTCCTCAGTACGACCCAGCAGAGACAATCCAGAGCTACAGGCAAACAGAACCGGAAGGCCAGCCCCTGGGGACCTGTTTCCACCAGCCGGGCCCTGTCTCCTAAAGGTTCCAGAGCCTCCAAAACAGCGCCATAAACTGATGGCCAGGTGTTCCAGATCTGAGCCTGGATTGCGGGCAGGGGGCACTTTCAGATTTAAAACATAATGGGGGGCTGGGGGTTGTTGTCTGATCTCAAGCCTCATCCGGTGGCATGGCCAAGAGTCCTGGGTATTCCACTCAGCTTTGCTCTCCCTGGCCCAGGGGCCACCATCCAGAGGGGTCACACCTGAAGGTGTCCGGACACACAGCCCTCTTCAACGGCACAATTGCTTTCAACCTGTTCCTGCTAGCACGGCTTTCAAGTCTGTCACCACAGACTCATCTAGGCATCTCATTTCTTCGTCAAGTTGACACCTTTGTGGTCTCCCAGAGCGTGGATTCCAACTCTAGGTGCCCGCTCCCCGCAACCCCCCCCACCTCCCCCACCCCGCTATATCCACACGTGTCCTCCAGACACTCCTTCGATCTGTACAAAATCAGAAATGGCTCCCCACAGTTACAACCATGGAACTAGAATGCCATCCTTGATGTCAATCTGCCGTGGCTCTGTGTGCCTGCCATGAGAGGTACAGAGGAGCACGCTTTCAACCACATCCGCGAATTCCTGGGTGCCCTGTGCCCTTTCTCCAGCTGGCGGAGCTGGACTGCCTTGGAGTTTCTTCCCTGTGATATCTGGCTAGGGCAGCCTGCAGCTGTCACTCACACCAGTGTTCCCGGCTTCCTCTGCTGTGCCCAGCTCACTCTTCCATACACTGTGCCTTGTGAGTCATCCATCGCAGGCGGGCTTGAGCAGATGCTTTGCCCTCACATCCCATGGCGCAGACCAACATTTTCAATCCCAATGTTTGCTGCTATCCACAGCCTACCCCAGTCAATACCACATGCCCAGTGTCCTGTTGGCCAGCATCCCTCCTCCAAGAGGGCTTCTGCGTAAAGGACTAACGTATATTCCAACCACAGATGATGGTGAGAGCCACACAGGGATGGTGGGGGTTGGTTGTCTTTCTCTCCCTCGGGGGCTGCACAGGGACCTGTGCTGATGGAGAGGATTTCATGTGTTTCCAGGCAGTGTGCCAGGGATTAAAATGTGCCATAGAGGGGGTCATGTCTCATTTGTACTCCCATAGCCCACCCTGCCCTGTGCATAGGATTATTTAGCAGTTAGTACCAGTTAAGGAGCCGGGGTTGAAAGGTTGGGATATTTCATCTCAAAAGTGTGGTGTCAATGAAGCTGTGTGTAAGGATTTAAAAAAAAAAAAAAATGGACCAGGCCCTGCAGTGATGGCTTAGTGGTTAAGAGCACAGACTTGTTTTTCCTGAGGACCCAGGTTCCATTCCCAACACTCAACATAGCTACTTGCAACTATAATTCCAGTTCTAGGAGTTCTGACGCCCTCTTCTGACCTCTCTGGGTACCAGGCTCAGAGACGGTGCACAGATGTTTATGTAAACCAAACACCCATACATGTAAAATGAATTTTAAAAACATTTCAGAGGCCAGGCTTCTGATGGAAGTGACTGGAATCCACAGAGACCTGAAGCCTGCCTGAGGCAGTGGTATGAGGAGATGGTGGGTCTGCATGTAGTCCCTGTGTTACCTAGAGCCTTTACTCGGGTCCTTCAGGCTCAGATAAAGTTTTCTGAGATCCTTTTTCAGGCCATGTCCTGTGCAGTCTGGAATGTCCATTAGCGCTCTCCTTCATAGAGACTTGGAAAGTTTTCTGAGGAACTTCTGGCATAAAGACAAGGCACAACTGAGGTCACCCACTGGTTAGTGCCAACAATGCAAAGGACAACATGGAACAAATCAAGCTTGCACTTGAGACACAGCTGTGGAACACTGGCAGAGAACTTGAGAACACACGGCTCAGATATAAACAGGAGAAGGTGTAGAATAGACTACACAGATAGCAATAAGCCCTGGGAAACAGTGGCAGTGGTAACAGAAATGCCAGAGACCTTGGACTTTTTCATTAATAATTTATATGGGAAACACTGGGGTTGATGATAGTGTTTTCATAGTGTGTATATTATGCTCACTCACTTTTTTCTCATATCCCACTTTGCCACTAAACAAATTTCCTCCCATCCCCTTCTTCACTCACTCCCTTCTTCCCTCCTTTCTTTATTCTACATATTAGAGAAAACAAGTTTTCTGAGTCTGGCTTCTTTTTATTCTGTGCATGTGAGTGTTTGCCTCTATGTACACAGGTCATCTGCAAGAGCAGCCAGGGTTCTTAACCACTGAACCATCTTTCCAGAAAAACCCAGCTTTTTTCTGCTAACATGATAATCTCTAGTTCTAGCAAATTCCCTGCCAAGGCCATAGTTTCATTCTTCTCTGTGGCTGAATAATACTGCACTGTATTTACTTCCATGTTTCCCTATCCATTCATCTGTTGATGGACATCTAAACTAATACCATATCTTGACTGTAGTGAACAGTGCTACAGTAAAAACAGATGCACAGGTAACTCTGTTGTAGGCTGACATATTCCTTCAGATACAAACCCATGAGTGGTTTAGCTTGATGGTTATAGTTTTAATTGTTTTTAAAGAACTTCCATATTGATTCTATGGTAGCTGCACTAGTTTACATTACCTCCAGCAATTTTTGTTTGTTTTGTTGATTATATTAATTATTCTGGCTGATAAAATCTCAATGTATGGTGTGTGTGTGTGTGTGTGTGTGTGTGTGTGTGTGTGTGTGTGTATGTGTGTGTGTTCTTAAATAGCTACATATGACAATATAGTTTTAAATTTGAATTTCCCTGATGGCTTAGGTGTTGAGATTTTTCATCTATTTATCGGTCATTTGCATTTTTATTATATGTATTCATTTGTTGTGTGTGTGGATGCACGTGTGGCATTGGTGTGCATGTGGAGGTCAGAATAATATATGGGAATAGACTCCCTCCTTCTTCTGTCTGGGTTCCACACATCAAACTCTGTTTTCAGACTTGATGGAAAGCGCCTTTACCTGCCAAGCCCTCTCCCCTGATCTTGTATTTATTCCTTCGAGAACTGTCTGTTGAATTCACTTGCTCATTTAATGGTTGAATGATTTGTGTGGGGTGGGGTTTTGGTATCTAATCTAATTGGGTTCTTTATAGATGCTGGATATTAGTCTCCTGTCCGATGTACAGTGGGCAAAGGTTTCTTCTGCTCTACGCTGTCTCTTCACTTTCTTTTGCTACACAGGAGCTTTTTAATTTTGTGCAATCCTGTAGCTAGAGTTTTCCTGCCTGGCCCACAGTCAGGACAAATCTCTGTCACCCGCCAGTTCCACAGCCGCTCAGACCCAACCAAGTAAACACAGAGACTTATATTGCTTACAAACGGTATGGCCATGGCAGGCTTCTTGCTAACTGTTCTTATAGCTTAAATTAATCCATTTCCATACAATCCATCTGTCATTCTTGTCATTTCATGGGCTTTTGGAGTCCTCCAGAAAGTTTTTGCCTGTGCCTAGATTTTGAAGGATCTTCTCCAGCAGTATGAAACTTTCAGGTTTTGTATTACAGTCTTGGATCCATTTTGAGCTGATTCTTGTTGAAGACAAGAGACAGTGATCTAATTTCATTTTCTTACACGTGGATGTCCCCTTCCCAGCACCATTTGTTGAAGAAGCTGTCTTTTCTAGCATGTGTTTTGAGCACCTTTGTCAAAAATCAGAGGTCTGAGCAGGCATGATGGTTCAGCAGGCAAAAGTGCTTGCCATACAAACCAGGCAACCTAGGTTCAATCCCCAGAACCCCTCTACAGGTAGGAGAGGACCAACTTCACAGAGTTGTCTTCTGACCTTCCTATGTGTATATCATGCCGTGTGCGCGCGGGGGGGGGGGGGGGGGGGGGGGGGGGGGCGCGCGCGCGCGCGCGCACACACACACACACACACACACACACACACACACACGCTCACACACACACACACTGGGGGGGGGGCGCGAGTGAGTTGTGTTTTTAATCAGATGACTAAATGGGTTTATTTCTGGGTCCTCCATCCTTTTCTACTGGTCTATGAGTCTGTTTTTGCTATGGCTCTGTGGTATAATTTAAAATCAGTAATACCAATAGCTTTGCTGTTTCTCCCCAGGATCTTTTATGATATGAATTTGAGGATATATTTTCTCTATTTTGTGAAGAA
Source organism: Peromyscus maniculatus bairdii (assembly GCF_049852395.1). Lineage (NCBI taxonomy): Eukaryota > Metazoa > Chordata > Mammalia > Rodentia > Cricetidae > Peromyscus > Peromyscus maniculatus. Next base: position 11,113,246 of record NC_134864.1, read on the forward strand.
TGTCCTTGGAATTTTTATGGGAATTACATTAAATCTTTCAGCCATTTTGGCTCTAGGGTCATATAGAAATTTTTTAAACTAAAAATTTGTTAGAATACTCACAGTGACAAGACTCATGGTCTGGACTAGCAAGACTAGCATTCCTCAGTGGTGTCTGCTTTGGTTCCTGTTTCCAGTTTCCTTTCCTGTGCTTGAGTTCCTGTCCTGAATTCTCTGTGATAGATAGTATACCAATTGGTTTTTGTCAACTTTGACACAGACCTAGACATATCTGGGATGAGGGAATCTTAACTAAGAAAAACCCCTCCATATAATAGGCCTGAAGGCAAGTTTGTGGGGTATTGTCTTGATTAAAGATTGATGTCCATCTCACTGTGGGAAGTGCCACCCTGGGCAGATGGTCCTAGGCTGTATCAGAAAGCAGACTGAGCAAGCCCTGGGAGCAAGCCAGTTAGCAGTACTCCTCCATTGCCTCTGCATCAGGTCTTTAGGTTCCTGCCTTCAGTTCCTGCCCTGACTTCCTTCATTGATAAACTATGATGTGGAGGTATAAGCAAAGTAAATCCTTTCCTCCTCAAGTTGCTTGTGGCCATGGTGTTTTGTCACAGCAATAGACCCTAACTAAGGCAGAAATTGGTACCACAAATGGGGTATTTCTGTGACAGATCTGTGTGTTTTTGAAAGGCATGTGGTGGCATTTGAAGTTTGGGCTGGAAAGCCATGGGGAGCAAGCCAGTAGGCAGTACTCCCCCATGGCCTCATTGGAGTGCTCAGAGCTTAATGGCTTTCTGTGGGATCTTGGAAGAAAATACTAAGAGCAGTGCAGATGACAGGACCTGGCTTATGGCATTTCAGAGGGAAGTCAAGACTACCAGGGCCGTTCGAGTAAGTGATGTTTGAATTAAAAATCTGTGTTTCTGGTTAGCTTGTGCTGAAGAATTAGCTGTGATTAACAAGGGACCAGAATGACTAAAAGGAAACCTTTGCTTCTCTGGGACAATTGGTGCTGGTTAGCTAGAGCTGGGAAATTAGTGGTGACTAAGAAGAGACCAGTATCATTGAGGTGAAATCTTGTGAGAGTATTTCCTCAGCACACAGAAGCTGTGGTCCAGATGAGACTGAGGCTGTTGTCTCATGCTGGAAGCTGAACTTGGTAATGTGTACAGTCACCCAGGTGATGCTTGTTCTGAAGGCATGGAGGGGTCATGGAAAGCAGTTGAGGTTTGGCACTGTGTGGTAGGGTCAGAGTCCCTGAAGAGAGCCCAGGAGAGGCTATTGGTGAGGGTGCAGCCTAGTTACAGTGGAGAGCTCAGCATATTGAAGATACCCAGATACCCGTGTCATGGGATGACCACCAGGGACAGCAGCAGCTGTAGAGTGGAGCTGGCTTGAGTCTGAGACATGCTATGTGTGCTATGGATGGCAGAGCCGGAGCCCCCAAGCCCTTTAAAGCTCAGAAGGTTATGCTGGAAGTCAGACACTGAGCATTACACTTTGGTTTTGCTATGATTTGTAACTGTGACCTCGTTCTTCCCCGTGAGAGCAAAAAAAAAAAAGTTTGCTTTCATTTTTTGATACTTATGGGACCCCCAGTTATGAGACCTTGGGTATCTTAGAGAAACTTTGAAATTTTAGGGAGACTGTTGGACTTACACGTGATGGAAGGTTTTAAAGCCTGTGGAACTTTTAAAGTTATTTATGTTTTGTATGGTGCTATTAATATTAATACAAGATCTTGGGTATGAACAAAAAAGAGAAGGTTACAGTTAAATAGTAATGTGTTTGTGGGCCAAGTTGACAAGGGTCAATTGTCCTGGTATTTTTTCCTCAGCTTGATACAAGCTACAGTCATCTTAGAAGAGGGAATCTTGATTGAGAAAACGCCTCCATAGGAAAGTCCATAGGGGTATTTTGACTGATTGATGTTGGAAAGCCCAGCTCACTAGGCATGTGGGCCTTTGTTGTACATTTAGCAAGTTGAGCAAGCTGGCAAGAAGCACCCCTGTGGTTTCTGCATCAATCCCTGCTCTGCTGGAGTTCCTGCCCTAACCTCCCTCAGGGACAGACAGGGTAACCAGACTGTCTTCATCTTAAGGATGTGAAGACTTGCTCGGAGAGGTGATGTCCCTTGCCTGAGGTGCACAGCTGATATGCAGCTACTTTTGACCGGTTGCCTGGATGATGTGTAAGAGGAAGTAAAACCTTTCCTCTTCAAGTTGCTTTTGGTCATGGTGTTTTATCATAGCAACAGAAAACCTAACTACGACAGCTTGCCTGGTTTGCTGCCCTCCCCAGAGCTGCCACTCCCAAGTCATCGACTGCTTTGTCTGAAGTGCAGGTTCTTCATTCATAAAATGGGGGAATAACTGCATCTGGGGCTCATACGGATCAGAATCTCAACATGTCGACATGGTTTGACCCTTGAAGCCTTAGGATCTGCCCAGGTGGGCCTCTCCTCATTCTCCCCAGGGAAGGTTGCAGGAAAGACAGATAATGTCTCTGCCCCAGTATTGACCAGTGGATGCCTCTAGCTGGAAACTGTCTGCCGAGGAAGGGGAGAAGCCCAAGCTTCCAGGACCCCAGCCCCACTGAACCCTAAATGAGACCGTTCCACAGGAGAACAATTCATATTTGGCTGCCAGTCACCCTCCACTACTACTCAAGACCCAAGAACCCACCTCCACTACCTATACCCTGAAACAAGCTGGGGGATTTGGGGCTCCAGGGTGCTTCTCTAGACACACTTCAGGTCCACTCAAGTGGGTGCAATGCTCCAATCACCTCTTATACTTGGAGGGCTCTGGGATGTACATGTGGACCTGTGGCTCCGGACCTGATAACATGGGGAACCCACAAAATCCATACCAGCCTACTACTACTAAGTCCCTTCTAGGGCCCAGAGGTAAGGCCTTTCTCAGAGACAGGGCACCAGGCCTGCTCCTCAGCAGATGACCCGCATGGGATGCTGGGTGTCAACTGCCACTCCTTCACAAGCCTAAAGCATTTCAGATCTGTACAAGTAATTGTGTGTGTGCCTAACCCAGGTTCACATCACGATACTTTTACACCGTTCTGTTTCACAAGCTTCCTAAACGGATGGTGTTTGTCTTCCAATCCTGCAGGACCTGGCAGGCTCTCTCTGTTGACACCCCAACCTCTAACATTTGCTGGCCTGAGCTTGTGATGTCCAGGCCGGTCTGGATTTGTGATCCTCTTGCTTTCTCCTCAGCGCTGTAGTTACAGGATGCTCCACCACACCCAGCTACAACTTCGCCCTTCGTGAAGACTCAGCATGCTCCTTCTAGGAAACAGGTCTCCTACACTGAAGCTTCAGATATCTGAAAGAGCTTGTCTCTGATCCCAATGGCAAGTGTGATATATAATTCTTAAATGACAACTAGAGTCCTGATTCTCTTTGTGATGACAGACCTTGCCATCTGAGGTGGGTCACAAAACATAGTGGCTTGCACTTCTTCCTTCTCTTGAAATTTCCTCTGGCAAAAAACTGCCTTGGGGTAATCAGCAAAGATGAATCATGGTGGCCACACGGTGAGGAAGTAAGTCTTCACTTTCATTTGAAGTGGATCCTCCAGCCCCAGACAAGCCTGCAGACATGTTCAGCCCTGGTCACACATCTTGACCTTATGTTCAGAGAGATCCTAAATCAGAACTACAAATGACTTGCTCCCAGTTCCCAGCCTGAGGAAGCTGTGAGACAGTGTTAGTTGTTATGTAGTAGATGATGCAAACAAAATTCTTGCATGTCTTACCACAAAGACCACAAAGCTTTCAACAGCACAGTTATGTCTAAAGTAACCACAAGCTCAGTGAGCTCCAAAGTGGGGTGACTTTACCAACAGGAGCACTTAGCAGTATTACTGTCTGCACCAGTTTCTCAGTACCTTGGTCTTTGTCTTCTGGCATGTCACCATGTGATTACAAGCTGACTTCAGCTGTGGTTGGAAGCACTCCAGCTGCACATGTTGGCACTTGAAGGCTGGAACAGTCTTTGTATCTTCTGCACACCACAATAGGTAAGACCTCAGCAGGCATCAGACTACATCGTGTGTGTGCCCAGCTGCTTTCTTATCTACAACCTCATTGTAGTACCTAAGAGGCAGTTTTGAGGATTGAGAAATGGGGTGCAGAACAGGTGATTGGCCCTGGGCTCTGTGTGTGGGCAGTTAGATGAAAGGTTTTAGGGGATAGGTTAAGATGCCATGCACCTTGTTTGAGATCTAATCTCTCTCTCTGGGACCTGAGCTTTGTTGATTAGGCTAGGCTGCACTAGCATCAAGCACAGGGTTCCCAATCTGTTTCTCCAGCACAGGGATGATAAGAGCATGCGATCATGTTCAGCTTTCTATGTGGATACTAGAGATGGAACTCAGGTTCTCGTGCATCTCCAAAAAGCACTTTACCTTGGAAGCTATCTATCCCAAACTACTGTCCATCTAGAGCTGAGGCACACCTCCTTTCTATTTATGACCTCAGAGCTAGGAAGATGTCACTAGTTACCAGAAAACAAAGAACTGAAACCAAGGTTATTTAAGAGGATAGACACTGTATGGTGGGTCCCCAGTAAACAGTAAACATGGCAGTCTGCCCAAGACTATACCCTTGGCTCAGTAGTCACTGTCTTCTCTGGCAGTTATTATTTGTATCTTCACTGAGGACACCTTAACTGTCCCCTCTCCAAGATGGAGTTTGCCTCTTGTTCCCCACCACTACCCTCAGTCTAACCTGGGCAATCTGCAAGCTAACCGAGATGTTTTATCTCTGTATCTCCATGGAAATGCAATGACCAGCATAGAAGTGCTCGGCTGTTACCACTCAACAGTGGACGTATAGGGTTCAGAAGAGGATCTCCTGAGCAAGTCGGGGAATACTCCCTTGAAAGACCAGAGCAGGCAGAAAAAAGGGTTCAGAAAGAAAGCAGCAACAAGGGTTAAGATTTCAAAGGCCCCCAAGACATCCATGGACTTGCAGAGAAAGTGTTTTGTATGTTCCAGTCCTCCCACTGGAAGTTGGAGTGACCGTGAACATCAGTGTAGTGAGGGACTCCCACATGATGCTGTGACATGAGCTGCCAGTGCCTTGCATGAAGAACCTTCGGCTGATGGGTTTTTGAGCTTTTGAGACAATCCTCTTGACTCTGCCTCCTGAGTGTTAGGATTGTAGGTGTTCCGCCACAGCTGAGGTCCCTCAGTTGTAGGGACTTATGCCAAGAGCCAGCTGCCTCCACACTCCTCTTCTGTCCACCTAGACTACTTCTTTCTAGTCTTTCATGGTACCCTAGGATCCAAGCCCAGGAATGGAGATGGCCCAGTGGGGAAAAGAAAGCCCTCTCCAAATTGGCCGAGGGAGCATGGCTACAGTGGGAGCAAACAGACCCTAGGGCTCTGGAATAGAACAAGTCAATGGATAAGCTGCCCTACACCATCTCTGACTAAAGCACAAGCATCTGCAGGCCTGGGCTACTGCCTAGCCGGCCCCATGTGTCTAACTGTCAACTTGACACAAGCTAGAGTCATCAGAGAAGAGGACCTCAGCTGAGGAAATGCCTCCATGAGATCCAGCTGCAAAGCATTTTCTTAATTGGCGATCAATGGGGAGGGTGCAGCTCACTGTAGGTAGTGCCATCCCTGGGTTGGTGGTCCTAGGTTCTATTGGCAGGCTGAACAAGCCAGTAAACAGCACACTTCCATGGCCTCTGCATCAGCTCCTGCCTCCAGGTTCCTGCTCTCACTGCTTCTGATGATGAACTTATATGCAACTGTGGGTGAAATAAACCCTTTCCTCCCCACGTTGCTTTGGTCATGGTGTTTCATCACAGTATTAGTAACCCTAAGACACTGTTCCTTCCAGGTTCTGGGTATGGCCAAGCCCTGGACTTGGATGTGGCCTCAGGATGCTGCTTGTTCCCCTGAGCTAACCTAACCCCTGCACCACAAGAGACTTCTGGGGTGAACCAGTTGTACAGGACTCCCAGTTGGGGATAATTTATCACAATCATTCAAGACTTCCTGATAAAAACAGAACCCAGACCCTTAATGATTCCTTTCAACTGGGCTGCGGCTTTCAGCTGGTCAGAGGCAGAATCACCTGGGTTAACACCATGAGTACAAAGTAAAAAGCATTTCAAAGATGTGCTGGACTATGTGGCTACTCCTTTGACAACCTCAGCAAAGAGATGAGTGTCCTGTCTCAAATCATAGGTGCTGAGGCCTAGTGGAGTCAAGGTAGCAGTGTCACGCCCCAGCAACAATTGCTGCTAATGCAGGAGCTACACAGCCTTTCCCTGGAAGAAGGGGCACCTGTCTAGGCCCTGAAACGTCAGGTTAAGGACAGAAGGCCGTTCCTCTTCCAGCAGTGGACACTTGTCTACCTAACTGCACAAAACAGATTTCAACCGGACTACCCTTTATCCAATGCTGAGTTAAAGGGGCCCCGCGGAGGCAAAAATCAAGGCAGCCCTAACGGGTGGCAGGCAGCTGTCACACGAAGGTGTGAGGCGGCTTCTCCTCCCTTACTTAACCCTCTACCCTCGACGAAGCACGGTTGGAGAAGCAACAGAGAATAATATCCTCTGGCAAGTTTGTGTCCTTCCAGGGAACTGAAAGGCCGGCCCCTGCAGTAGAGTGGATTCTCGAGCAGATCAAAAGGTCACAGTCCTCGTCTCCCCGGGGCACCGTGAATGGAGCCGCAAATCCAGGTAGTCACCATCCAGCCAACAAAACCATATGCCCGGCCATTTGGGTGTCCAAGGAATGCTCCAGCCGCATCCCGTGGCCCTCTTTAGGATCCACAGCGTCCGATATCAAATAGTTTCGAGACGGAAGCCCAAGCCGGGTAAGTCACCACGGCACAGACACTGGGTCGGCCGCGAAGGGGTCACAACGGACCTTCCCGAGCCTCTCTTCCCCACTGGATCTTTCAGAACACAGGGAGGAAACGAGCGGCACGCCAAGTTCCCGGCGGACACCGGAAGGAGCAACGCATGCTGGGAAGCAGGCGGCTCCCGTGATCCGCGAAGTATGCTGGGCACGGGGCTGCATGCTGGGCTCGGTAGTGGGCCAAGCGACCTAAACCAAAAAGCTTCCTGTGGTCCCCTAGACGTCGAGCTCACGCGACTGCAGCCGCGCCGTCCTGAGAATAACGCACACAGATTTATCAGGGTAGCGCCGGCGGGGAAGAAAACGGAGGCGACGAACTCTCGCGAGAGCAGAATCTGACCGTCCCGCCCCTCCCCTCCGGGACTCGGAGCTGAAGCGCGTGCGCGATTAGGCGGCTGTGTCACATGATCTGGGAACGGCGCCTGGTTGGCCGCTGGCGGGTTACCGGGACAACGGAGCTTGCGGCGCCGGGGCGGGTCAGCCCCAGGAGGTCTCGCGGGCTAAGCTGACCGGGTTTGCAGCAGCGACGGTCACGCACTCGCTCCCGGGCGGCGACCGAGTCCACAAGCAGCAGATGGGAGCCCAGGGCGCCGAAGATGCAGGCGGTCCGGGCCGAGACGGCGGCGCGGGAGCTCTTCCGGGACGCCGCATTCCCCGCCTCGGACTCCTCGCTCTTTTTCAACTTGTCCACGCCCCTGGCCCAGTTTCGGGAGGACATCACTTGGAGACGGCCCCAGGTGCAGCCGGGTCTCTCGCCTAGGCGGGTGTTGCGGATGAGTTTCCCACAGACGTGGGCTCTGGGGTTAGCGGGACCCGCCGCCCACTCCGGTAGTTCCTCACGCCCATTCAGAAAGGTACTAGCTAACCCTGAGGGTTGAGATGAGGTAGCTCCTCCAGGTCAGGAGGTTGGAAGCAACTAGACGGTTTGTCTTTTAGATGTTGTTTTGAAATATTTGTACTAAAATATGCTACGACCCAAAGTGTTCTACTCTGAAGATTAGAAGCAGTAATTCCAGGTCCCACCACTTAAGTTCGGTCAGGTGTAATTCAGCATACTTTGACAAATCTTTCTTCTTCAATGTGCATTTCTTTATTTTATTTTATTTATTTTTGTTTTTGTTTTTCGAGACAGGGTTTCTCCGTGTAGTTTTGGTGCCTGTCCTGGATCTCGCTCTGTAGACCAGGCTGGCTCTGCCAACCGAGTGCTGGAATTAAAGGCGTGCATCTGCCTGCCGCCCGGCTTATTTTTTCTTAATGTGCATTGGTGTTTTGCCTGCTTTCATGTCTGTGTGAGGGTGTCAGATCCCCTGGAACTGCAGTTATAGCAGTTGTGAGCTGCCATGTGGGTGCTGGGAATTGAACTCGGGTTCTCTAGGAAGAGCAGCCAGTGCTCTTAACCTCTGACCCACCTCTTCAGCCCCTACATATTTTTCTTGGCTTTGTACGTTGCTTACATTTATTTTAGTAGCTCTTGGCGTTGGGATATGAACACCAAGAGATGGCACAGAATAGAGGGATCTTTGTGGTTAACCAGTGCATATTGGGAAAACGTAAGGGGCTGCTGCTGTTGGCTTCTCAGGACTCCCTTAAATGGTACAGGCAGATGGGACTACGTATTGTAAAATAGGAAAATTCTGGTCACCAACCAGCAGTTTCGGGATCGACTGGTCAGTTTATTGCAGATGTATTCAATTGAACAATTGAACTTGCAGGAGCAAATCTATTTGATTGATCCAGAAGCTGAAGGTGGAGTCGCATAAGAACTGGTAGACCACCTGGTCATTATAACAGGCACAGCCCCACTCTCTTGCCTCTCTCCAGCCTCCATCAGTCTTGGTCATTTGCTGTGTTCGCTCAGATCTTCTCACAGCAGTGTTACCCTCTCATGGCCACAAAGAGCTGTGGTAGATGTTGTTTTGGACTTCTTGCAGTTGAAATAGATGCCCGGGCCTAGTGCTTTTGTTGGTGGTTTTTTTGATGTGGCTTATCTGTTAACCAAGACTGCCCAGGGAACAGCCTGCCCCACATGGATCTAGTGCTGCTGTATCCATGACAACTGGATGGATGTCTGCCCCTGTGCAGCCTGCGCTACTTGGCTCAGTGGTGTTGATAAGAAGCCTGAATTTTCTTGGGCAACACTGAGAGTTTTGAGGGTTTTTGTTGTTCTTTTTTACTTTAAAAAAAAAAAAAGAGTGTTACATGGTGGCTCACAACCCTTTGTAAGTCCCGTCCCAGGGAATCCAACAGTCCCTAATGGCCTCTGAAGGCAGTGCATGCACATGGGTCCACAGACACAGATTCAAGCGAAACACTCCTACACATAAAATAAAAATTAGTAAATGGATCTCAGGTGCCATGAGAGACCTGTAAAGGGTTTTCAGTTAAGGGACACAGGGATAATATCTTTTTGTATTTTATATTTATCCATGTGAGTTGTAGCCTCTTTATAATTGTACCAGCAGTAGTAAACAGGACAGAAAAAGAACAGTGGGGAAGAAACTCACTCCTGGGAGGGAGATGATTGTCAGGGCTGGAAAGCAGGCTGCCCTTCAGTAGTGCTGGAAGTTGATCGTGTGTGGGCTAGCCTGACAGCTGGATGGAGGGGCTTTGCAGTAGACAGCTCTGAGAATACTTTGGAAGGATTGCCTGTTTAAGTGAAAGCCAAAGTAGGAATCAGAAGTGAGTGCTTGGGCCATTGAAACGGCTCAGCAGATAGTCATTTACTGCCAGGCCTAAGGGCCTAAGTTTGATCCCTGGGACCCACATGATGGCAGGAGAACACACTCCAATAAGTTGGCCTCTGACCTCCATACTCAGGCTGTGTCACAAGGAAACAGGCATAATTTATATAGATAGATTAAAAAAAAAAAAAAAAAAAAAAGAATGCTTCTTGATTCCTGGCCAGAGTGATAGATGGTCCTCGGTCCTTGGCAGCTCCTGGTTTGCCTCCCTTGTTCAGATGGAGTTGTCAGGTGGATGGGGCAGAAGTTCAGGATAAGTGGGATAGATGGTTTTCAGTCCAGCTTAGACCAGCCACTCAGGACCTGGAGGGAAGGGTTAGGGGAAGGGTCTCCAGACTTAGCCGTAAGCCTTAATGCAGAAGTGTGCAAGTGAGCACCCTAACAGGTAGTCAGCAACAGGCGAGATGCAGCAGGGAGGGAGAGTACCAGAGGAGCAGCGGCGACCATGGAAGCTGATGGGAGCTTCCTTGTCCTTGAGGGTTAGAGGACAGTCAGCAGTTCTGAACGTTACTCAATGACAAGGCATGCCCAGTGTAGTTCATATCGCGAAGGTGAAATTGAGGCATTTGCGAGGAGGGGCATGCTTGACTGAGGAGCAGACTTTGATGAGAGTGAAGGGGAGGGACAGTAGGCTCGGCAGCTTCTCTGAGAAGCTGTCATTGAAGGGAGCCTAGGAAGGGGGTACAGTGCTGCCAGATACTAAAAATGGGAGAGCGCTGACCTGGTAGCATGCTGGTGTGGTCTGCCCCAGGAGTGGGATGTCTGAACATGTAGAAAGGAGAGGGTATAACAGGACGAGTCCCGCTCCAGGGTAGCAGAAGGTGCCTGCCCAGTAGCTTCTCTGCAGCGGGAGGACAGGTTGGTGGCTCAGCTGTGCAGGAAAGGGGATGAGAATGTTTTGAGAAGAGAGATAAAGGGGAAGGCGTGAGGTTGTCTGAGGATGTGGGAAGTTGAACCTTGTAGAGGCGCAGTAGACTCTGAAGCGGTGCAAGGACCCATTTGATATATTTGTCACCATGAATTTATAAAGTAGAGCTGATTGCTAAACTTAGCTGTTTCAAAAAGGGTCATCCAGAATTGAGGGCTTGCCAGTGAGGAAAGTGTGTAGCGATGCTCCATGGGAGAACTGTAGCCAAGGAGATGCGGAAGGGTAGGGGTGACGGGGGAGTAGCTTCCTCTTCCGTTTTGTGCCCATGCTCAGATAACGAGACAATGTCTGCCTTGGATTCATGGGTTCTTAGCTTAAAGAGTAACCACAGGCGTGAGATAACTCTGCACAACTTGATTTCAGGAAATTTGTGCCACACCTCAGCTGTTTCCAGATAACCCATGGGAAGGACAGGTGAAGCAAGGGCTGCTGGGGGATTGCTGGTTCCTGTGTGCCTGCGCTGCCCTGCAGAAGAGTCAGCACCTCCTGGACCAGGTACAAGCCGCCTTGGGCTCCTCCACTCAGTTCCTTCTGCCTGCACAGTACAGGAAGTTACTCCCGAAGCAGGGCCTGCTGCCGCACATCTGTGGCTGCGTGGCATGGGTGCTGGGAACAGGTCAGGGCACCAAGACAGGGACCCAAGTGTGTCCTGTCCACCAGACCAGAGCCACCTACACATTTAGGACACAAAAACAGGCCAAGCTGGCAAGTAGAACAGGGTCAGCAGAGGCATCTTGTCTCTCTGGTTTGGAATTTGTTTCTTTACTGGATTGATTTCTTTCTTTTTTCATATGTAGGTTTTAAATACCAATAGGGAAAATGTCGTTGGAACTGTCTTCTGATACAGAGAGACTCCATAGAAAGGCCTTGTGGGTTTCCTTCCTCACAGTGCTGCTTGGTTTAGGTTGGCTTTTAGCTCAGGGTTTTCAGTTAAGGCAACAGCATTGAGGGGCGACCCATGTATGGCCTCTCTGTGTCCTGGGCCTGGGCTAAGCTCATCGCTGTTGTTACCTCTCCCTACAGCCTTGTTGACATGTAACGTTTCTGTAAAAGAGGATGCTGATGCCATCATCGCTCCTCACTTGCTGAGAGTTGAAGCCAGCACCACACTAAGTCTCCTGGGTGCAGAGCCCGCTTTTGCCTGCTGACAGAAGCGAGCAGTCGGCCTGGTTAGGCCAGTGACTGGCCAGTTTGGGGCACTTGGCTTTGAGAAGCAGGAAGGGCTGCTAGGCCTGTGTTACAGCCAGGTCTGTTGAGAATTGGGTTACAGAAGTGGGGTGTGGTGGTGCATGCCTTTCATCTCAGCACCCAGGAGGCAGACAGGTAGATCTTTTGAGTTTGAAGCTAACCTGGTCTGCAGAGCAAGTTTCAGGACAGCCAGGGCTACACAGAGAAACCCTGTCTCGAAAAACCAAAAAAAAAGAATTGAGTTACTCCTGCCTGCCAAAGCTTTGGATTCAGGTCACATGCTTATTTGGGGCAGTAAATGTGGTTGGCTGTAAGCTTTGGGGACATGAGTTATTTATGTGAAAATCTGGATTCTGTGTTCACTGGTTGAGTTTGTTGTGACTTGGCCATATAGATCTGGCATCCAACAGAGTAGAGCCCTTTACTCTTGGCAGGTGCTCAGAGAGGGCTTCTGTGAGGCCACACTGTTGGGACACTGAGGAGCACAGTGTGATGGTGGTCCCTCAGGTGGTCCCTCAGGTGTCTGCAGGGCTTCTGTGAGGCCACACTGTTGGGATGCTGAGGAGCAGAGGTGATGGTGGTCCCTCAGGTGACCCCTCAGGTGTCTGCAGGGCTTCTGTGAGGCCACACTGTTGGGACACTGAGGAGCAGAGGTGATGGTGGTCCCTCAGGTGGTCCCTCAGGTGTCTGCAGGGCTTCTGTGAGGCCACACTGTTGGGACACTCAGGAGCAGAGGTGATGGTGGTCCCTCAGGTGACCCCTCAGGTGTCTGCAGGGCTTCTGTGAGGCCACACTGTTGGGACACTGAGGAGCACAGTGTGATGGTGGTCCCTCAGGTGGTCCCTCAGGTGTCTGCAGGGCTTCTGTGAGGCCACACTGTTGGGACGCTGAGGAGCACACTAATGCTGATGTCATGCTGTCTGTCTGGCCTCTCCTTGTGCATGTTAGGTCTTCCCTCCAGGACAGCCAAGCTGGTCTGACCAGAAGTACCAAGGTTTCTTCACCTGTCGAATTTGGCAGTTTGGACACTGGGAGGAGGTGACCATAGATGACCGTCTGCCTTGCCTTGCTGGGAGACTCTGCTTCTCCCGGTGCCAGAGAGAGGATGTGTTCTGGCTTCCCTTACTGGAAAAGGCCTATGCTAAGTACGTATGGTATAGAGGTGGCTTCAGACCCAGACTGCCCCCAGGGGCCATATTTGCCCTGGGCAGCAGAGCCCTGTACAGTCCTCAGGGTCTGACAGCCAGTCCTGTGGGTCCTGGTGTGGACACTGTGCTTTTAGGACTGTGGTTTGCCCTCCTGCCTCCCTTTCCCTCCCCCTATTTCCTAGCACTCTCCTGAGAGGTCCTCCTCATTCCTCAGTCTCAGCACGAAGATGCCTCCGTGTATGTTTCTGAACATTCAGTCAAGACAAGTGGTTTGTTGCCGTTTTGCAGGGGAGCGAGGAGCAGCACTTGCGTACCACAGTCCTGCTCGCCCTGCAGTCCTAGGGAACAGTTGCCGCTCCCATGTGGTGCTGGGCATCATGCTGAAGGAGGCTGGCTAATGGGCAGGTGTCCGAGCACAGGGACGCAGAAGGCTAGCAGAATATCAGTACTTGGGACAGTGGGGTTGAGCTTCGGAGATGGAGCCTCTGCCCCTTTGTCTTGTCCTTTGCTGCCCGCACTAGAGGAGAATGGGTCTGGGCCCGGGAACAGCAGGGCTGTAGCAGATTTTGACATTGACAGGCGAGTGAAGATGTGATGCGAAGCAGAGGAGCAGTGCAGGTGCAGTGGAAGGGTGGCTTAGAAGGTGCTTTGGGGTGTGATGGATTGTGGGCCTAGGAGAGGCAGGAAGCCGCAGTCGCAAGGCTTACACCTCCTGTGCTTGTGGTTCCCCAGGGTCCATGGATCCTATGAGAACCTGTGGGCAGGGCAGGTGGCAGATGCCCTGGTGGATCTCACTGGAAGCCTGGCAGAAAGGTGGAGCCTGAAAGACATAGTGGGAGCCAGTGGCCAGCAGGACAGACCCAGTGGCGGGGAGCAAAGGACTTGTCGGCAGCTACTCCGCCTGAAGGACCAGTGTGTGATCAGCTGCTCTGTGCTCAGCCCCAGAGCAGGTACAGTCTGTTGCTACAGCCCCTCTACCGTTAGCTTGTTACAGAAAAGGAAGTCTGTCCCTGAGGGGGCTGTCTTGGGTTTGTGTGGTTCTGTTATCCCTCCTCCAGACAGAGGCGATCTGTTCTAGACCGCTCCTTTCACCTAGAGCAAGGCAGAACCTGCATCGTGTCCCCTGTTGTTCCAGACAGCTTAGAAGCAGTAGAGAAAGTGTCTAAGCTGACCACGCTGTCGTCCCTGCCCAGCTGGTGGCCAGCCAGAGTCCAAAGCCATTTTCTATCTCACTGACACAGGAAGGTTCATGAAGGAAAGTTTGTACAAAACTAAGAAGAAAGAAAAGCTCACCCAAACAAAACTCTCTAAGCCACTTACAACTTTTTAGTGGGCTTTTTGAGTTTTCCCCAGTGTCTACAGCCTTTTCTGTTTTTGTTGTATACCGTTTTCTATGTTATTACATAAACTTGGGAGTGCCTTCCTCCAGTGCTGGACCTGCTGTGGTTTTCTTGATCCTTCCAGGAATGTTGGATAGTTCAGATCTTTTTCCTTTTTTCATTGTTGTTGCTGTTCTGTTTCGGGGTTTTCAGGCTTTCTTGAACTCGGGGTAGTCCTACCTCTGGCCCGTGAGTGTTGAGACCACTGGCAGTGTTACATGCCTGACTAGAACTTTCTAATAACAACACTGCAGTGAACACCTTTATAGTTTTCCATTCACATTTTAGAGTATTTTCTGTAATATAACTTTGGTTCAAAGATCGGAGCGTCAGGCGCTAGGGAGGCAGCTCAGTCAGTAAGGTCCTTGCTGCACAGCCTGAGGACCTGCGTTGGATGCTCAGCACCCAGGTAAAAGGCTAGGCATGGTGACGTAGACTTGTAATTCCAGCTCTGAGGAGGTGGAGACAGGGGGATGCCTGGAGCTTGCTGGCCCGCCAGCCTAGTTGAGCGCCAGGTCCCAGTGAGAGACCCTGTCTCAAAAATAAGGTGTGTTGCTCCTGAGGAATAACACCAGGACTGTCTTTTGGCCTGACACACGTATGTACATGCACACACACCCCCACATACACACATGTGAACACACACATAAATAATAAAATATGACTATCAAAATAACCCAAGACTTGTTGGTAATCACACCAGCCAGTCCAGCACTGAGAGTTGGCAGAGCTCTGGTCTGGGATCCCCTCAGGCAGATCCTAGGGTTGAGGGCAAGAGGAGAGTGTGTGTTCACTGCTGCTCATGCTGGCTCCACTAAACCCCCCTCCTTAGCCATCAGCTTCTTAGAACTCTTATGCTGGGTAGCCCCAGAGTGTAGGAGGGCTGGCTCTTGATACCCTAGTTTGGAGAACCCTCTTCCTGGCAGAGAGCTGCAGGGGCTACTGAAGCCCCAAGGGCTGGGGTGGAGGGGGACCCCGAGAACGGCAGCTGCCGGCAGAGCCTTTGGGAATAGAACTGTGCTCACACGGGCGCTCCTGCCCTCTTTCTGGCTTCCACCCTCCCTGAAATAGCACTTCTGCTCTTTCCTGTACGGGCCCTTTGTCCTGTGGTCTCTGGCAGGTAGAATTCCTCTTGACCTCCAGTCCTCAACCTTGACTGTGGTTCAGATGTTCCTCCTCCATCTGGCTTTGCCTAGGGGAGGACTCTTTTAGCTATTGGTGGTTTGGGGTATGTCAGTGACAGTGATAGTGGTTTCATACCTGACAGTTGGCCCTGCACTGACACACATGGTGTAAACTGAGGCCCCGAGGAAGGGATATTATGTGCAGCACCAGTCCTTGGTGGCAGTGAGCCAGGGCCCAGCTGTGGGCCTTTCCTGGCACAGAATGCCGGTGAACACTGCAAGTAGCTGGCCTAGGTTTGGGAACAGAGCTCCTTAACTCGGTTAAGAGACCCAGGCATCTTCTACAGGCAGGAAAGCAGGGACACGTCCTGTCCAGTGTGGGGACTGGTGAGGCTGGTCCTGCACATGACAGCTGTCCCCACAGGTGCCAGGGAGCTCGGGGAGTTCCATGCCTTCATCGTCTCAGATCTTCGGGAGCTGTGGAGTCGGACTGGCCGGGGCATCCTCCTGCTGCGCATTCACAACCCTTGGGGCCGACGTTGTTGGCAGGGCCTCTGGAGAGAGGGGTAAGTACCAGGAGGGGCTGCATGTGGGAGGAAGGGTTGGTACCCTGAGGGCATGCCACGATGCCATCTGGCCTGGCCTGTGCTCGTGTCCAGCTGCCAGGATAGTGCTTGCTATTCTGTGGCAGGGCTCACTCAGCACCTGTTTGCACACCTTCTTGCTTCGTCTAGGTCTTAGAAGACCTGGGGTCATACAAGTTGTTTCGTGTTTTTTTTTTTAATGGGGCTTTATCTTGGGTACCCATAGGGTAGTAAATGCCTGGCCAGGCTTTAGGATGAGTAGGGGTTTGATGGTGGCCTGCAGGTAAAGTCCTCAGCTCAGTTTTAAGACCTGACAAAGCCAGGATCCCCTCGAGGCCTGGGGGCTCTGAGGCTCTTGGACCCCAACTACTCTCTGCACCCAGCCTGGGTCTGGCGCTGCCACTGAGTAGAGCAGTGCTCTACTCAACATGACAGCTCCTCCAGAGACCAGAGCGTCCCGGCTCTGGTGTGATGGCCTTCAGAAGGCAAGTTCTTAGGCATGGGGACCCCTGGGAAGGAGGGGTTCTGATGGGCAGCCAGACCACAGTAGGCCCCTTCTGTAGGTCGCTTAGCAAGGGAGTGTGCTGTGCAGCTGGCCATCCAGGGTCTGGCAGCAACTTGGGGCTCTCCGCCCCCCGTTTGCCTCCTGACAATCCACTGTGAACTTGTACTGAAATGAGATTGCCTGCAGGGGTGAAGGGTGGAACCAGGTAGAGCCAGCTGAGGAGTCTGAGCTGCTGGCACAACTCCAGGAAGGCGAGTTCTGGGTGGAGGAAGAGGAGTTCCTCAGGGAATTTGACGAGGTCACCATTGGCTACCCAGTCACAGAGGCTGGCCACCTACAGAGTCTCTACACAGGTAGGACCACCAGCCGGAGTGGATTCTCCTCTGTGAAGTCAGGAGCTTTCACAGGTGCTGGCACCCCAGTGACTGGGTACAGCTCTTCTTTCTGCCTGATTGACTGACTGAGGACCTGGGGAAGGGGAATGGGTGGGATTCTGAGATTCTTGGAGGGTGGGCTGACTGCTGCTCGTGGGGAAGGCAGAGCCATCAAGATCCTCTCCAAGCTGACTCATGTGCTCTCCCACTAGAGAAGGTGCTGTGTCACACACGGGCACTGCCTGGCGCCTGGGTCATAGGGCAGTCGGCTGGAGGCTGCCGGAACAACAGCTGCTTTCCCTGCAACCCCAAGTTCTGGTTACGGCTCTTGGAACCCAGTGAGGTGTGTGTGGCTGTCCTTCAGAGACCCCGGAGGTGCTTAGTGGGCCAGACCCGAGCACTGGTGGGTGCCAGTCCTGCACCGGCGAATCTCCCAGGCAAGGACTACCAGGCTGTGGGCCTGCACATCTGGAAGGTAACTCCATCTGCTGGCCCCATGGTGGAAAGGTAGGCAGATGTATTGGAGGCCTGGGTCCCAGGAGCACTCATCCTTTGGCCGTTGATTCCTTTTCCCATGTCCTCTGGCCACAGGCACCTGCTATACCAGCAGATGCAGCCCATCCCAGCCCAGAGGTGAAGGCTGGCCTGACCCTACAATTCCCATCTCCCCCAAGGGAAGTGTCCCCTTATCCTAGGGCTGCTGCTTGCCTTGTGTTCTCCACCTAGTTGCCTTCCTCTGGCTCCTCCCTTACAGCCTGTAAGTGTATAGGGTTATTTTATTGTCAGGCTCAGACATCTGGTCAGTTTTATGAACTCGTATCTATTTCCTAGAACAGGTCACTGAGGAGCCCTACTTGCTTACTCAGTGGCTACATTTTAATCTTATGTATCTTGATATAGAGGGTGACAGCTCACACCACCGTTCATTCTTCCTTTGTGAGTGTGGCCTGCCTCATGGTCCTTTGTAATAAAGTTGCTGGAAAGTGCCTTCTCCAGCACTCCCCAGGCTGCACTGGTCATGGGCTTTTGTACATAGTTCTAGATTTGTCTGTTCTGCACCTTTGAGGGAAGCCCTGAGTCTTTGGCCCCTCCACCTGGCTGAAAAGGATGGATGCTGTGGCTGTCTCCTGGGAGCTTTGCCTAAGCCGTTGAAGAGCAGGGAGGCAGAGGTCCAGTGTGTTGGTGTGACTCTCCTCAGAGCCTCTGCATCCGTTCCTGCAGGTAGAGAAGCGGAAGGTCAGCCTGCCCAGAGTCCTGTCCTCACCACCTGTGGCTGGCACTGCATGCCATGCGTATGACCGCGAGGTCCACTTGCGCTGTGAGCTCTCCCCGGGCTACTACCTGGCCGTCCCTAGCACCTTCTTGAAGGATGTGCCAGGGCAGTTCTTACTCCGGGCCTTCTCCACAGGGAAGATCTCCCTCAGGTGAGGAGCCAGTGCTAGCTGACTTCCTTCACCTGGGCTGAGGCCAGGGGAGGAGCAGGGGTGCGCTCTGTGAGGGGCGGACTCGGGCAGGTTCCTCTGGACCAGGCTGCCAGTGCCTTCTGTACTTGTCCTCCTGACAGCGCCGTCAGGCCAGCCACCAAGGGTACAAAGTCACCTGGAGCAGCCCTGCCCGCAGGCGAGTGGGAGACCGTGCAGCTGCGGGGCTGCTGGAAGGCTGGCCAGACAGCCGGGGGCAGCAGGAACTTTGCCTCTTACCCCTGCAACCCCTGTCTCCCCTTCTCCGTTCCTGAGGGTGCTGGTCCCCGCTACATCCGCGTCACCCTGCACCAGCACTGCCGCCTCGGTGACGGCCAGCTCCACCCCATTGGTTTCCATATCTTTCAGGTGAGCTGGGTTCTGTCATTTGGGCCCGTTGGTCCGGCTGGCTGGCCGGCCTCAAAGACTCACTTGCACTCTTCGCCAGGTCTATTCTCCGGGGTCATCTGGGGCAGCCCACGGCTCCGAACACCAGTGTCTCGGGCATTGTATCCAGTGCATGCCTCCTATCTCTGACCCTGGGCTCTGGGGCTTCTTCAGGAGTTCTGGGCAGAGCCCAGCCTCACCTTGAGTGGATGTGGTCCAAGGCAGTTACTATAGCGAGGCCTCACTCACTCATACCACAGACAGTGGTCACACAGCCATGGCAGTACCAGGTCCCATAGCCTGTCCTTTCCTGTGTCACTCAGTGCTCCAGGTGGGACTGGCAAGAGCTGTCCTATGGCAGTAGATCAGGACAGAAGTCTGGGCTTCTGCCAGAAAGGCTCAGAGTCCAGAAGAACAGCCAGGGAGAGAGACCTGTACTTGGCTACTGCCTGTAGTAGGATAGCCTGGTGGTCAGGTGCTACAGCCAGTCACCAAGCCCAGAAGATTACAGATAGGTTCCAGCATGGTTGAGGTGGCTCAGGACTTCTGGACACATGCTCCAGGAACTTGAAGCTGTCAGCCCAGGGTAGCCATAGGTAATGGAGGAGAGGCCACACCAAGGGGCCTCAGCGTGGGGACTCTGATGGCCCAGGAGCTCTGCTTACAAAACCAGTGTCTCTACCAGCTGTTGAGGCTAGGGAAGGCTCTGAGCCTCAACCTCCCCAGGGTTGCTTCTTCATTCACTGTTCTACCTCTTAGCCAACAACAGGCCGGGAAACACACTGGGCAAAATTTTAGTTGGAGAAATGGGAGAGGAGAAAAAAACTGTGCTCGAGGTCAAGGGTCATAGGCTACAGATTCCATGATGACATAATGATGCTTCCCATCTCATCAGGCTTTGTTTATTTTGGGGCCTCACATTGGCTGAGTGTGTGTTGGGCTGCATCAGGATTCATTGTGGTGGGTGGAAACATGTATACCTGGAATGCAGCTGATGTGGGGAGGAGAGAACAGGAATTTCTCATTAGGAAGATTTCTGTTGAGGGGTGTCAATACATCGCAAAAAGCTGGACTCTTGGGGTCTTGAGTCATGCCACCTGGAGCTCTGACAGGGCCTTTGGCAAGATTGGCATGGCTCCAAGGCTTTGTCCTTGGCAAAGGGGTTTGATAGCTCAAGGACTGAGAGCATCAGATACCCCAGCTGACCCTGGTACCTTAGCTGGTGCTGTTCAGAGGGAGAGCAAACCATGCCATCCTGAGTAGGCCTCCCCATGCTGATTGCACTGTTGCCCAGGTTCCGGCAGATGGTGAGGACCAGAATGCATGTTCCCTGCTGCTCCAGGAACCACTGCTAAGCTGCGTACCACATCGCTATGCTCAGGAAGTGAGCCGCCTCTGCCTCCTGTCAGTGGGGACCTACAGGGTTGTGCCCTCCACCTACCTGCCAGATACAGAGGGCACTTTCACGGTGACCATAGCAACCAGAATAGACAGGTAGGGCTCCAGGCCTTGGAGGCCAGGAGGGGTCAGGGTCGTCAGCGCCGTAACACTGTCTTCCATCTGAGTCTCCTGCTTGGCCCACATGCCCAAGCTCCTGCCTTTCTGGCAGAGCCAAGAGGTGGGCCTGTGGGCTTTGGGACTCCTTGCTCTGGGCTAAGCCTGGGAGTAGGGCCTGGGTCTGGTGGGAGGTGTGTAAGGAGGTTTAGGGGATGACCTATCATTCTTTCCACAGGCAGTCCATTCACAGCCAGGAGATGCTGGGCCAGCTACTCCAAGAGGTTTGTATGTGGTGCCCTTGCCTAGCTTGGCTCACCTACCTACATCTCCTTGGTGGTCTCAGGTCTTAATCCCATCCCCCTCCTGCCAAGATCCTTGCTGCAAGTGGCCTCTGTCTGAGATATAAAGTGCTATGACCCCTCATAAAAGAGTCACCAGACAGAGCCTGGACGGGGTGGGGGGAGGGCGGGTTTGGGAGCTGGGGCTGAGTCTCGTTCTCAGGTGTTTGGAAGGGCAGTGGGGAGCAGAGGGCAGGCCCAAAGCCCCCCTTCTCTCCCTGCAGGTCTCCTTCATGGCCGTGATGAAAGCCTGACTGAGCAGCTGTGGGCTTTCGTGGCCAGGGGCAGCCCCCACTTCCTGCGCTCAGCATCTGGGCACATCTCCAGCCGGGCGCTACCCTGGGCTTCTCCGCAGCTCTGAGGGCTGCCTGTGGATCCTCAGCTGAAAGTAGGGTGCTTTGTCCTGGACATCTTGGGGTCCAGTGGGTGCTGCAGGGTGGGGCTAGACTCCCAAATGACATCTTCATTCCTCAGTGAAGACCAGGAGACCTGGAGGCCAGGCCTGTTGTGGAAGGCTGTGCAGCATCCTCATACCCTTCTTGACTTCGGAAGCCTTACACCAGGCAGGCAGATTGCGACAAGTGTTGAAAACTATTTATTACTTGAAATATTTTTAGGATATGACTTTGTAAATAAATCTGAGTAATTTATGAATTGGTCTTGTTCCACAATGCCCAAGGCCAGATTAGCATCTTGGTAGTCAACCGCACATTTGGGAGGGTGCTGATGGGGTGGGCAGCCTGGGCGAGGAGGTAAGGAATGGAAAACGAGATTTTGGCATAGTTCAGCATCTTACTTTGGCCTTCCTGAGCTGCAATCCCCACCTGGAGTATGATATTCAGTCCCAGTGATGTGCCAAGTGAGCACGAAACCAACCAATCCCTGAGCACAAAATCTAGCCAATCTGAGCTTGTCCAAACTCAAGGGGATCGAAATCTGACCAGTTCCCTCCCTGAAAATCTCCCCGGAAAAACTCTGCCCCTAAGAGCTCCTATATAAGCCCTGTGCCTGTTGAGTTGGCAGCTGCCCTTCTCCACCCTGGCAGAGGCAGACACTCTTCTGGACTCCTCCTTCCCAAATCTTGAAAGTTTTGGGTGAAGATCTTTGCCAGCACAGAGCAGAGTCTGCTGGGAAGCTTCCTTATGGGAGCAGAACAGAAGTAACAACTTTTTGCTGGAGCCAGAGCAGATTGCTACATTTCTGCAAGGGTTTCTCCTTAACGGAGTGAAGCAGAAGAAATAACTTGGGCCAGAGCAAGAAGAAACATACCTCTGTTGGGAAACTCCCTTGGGAGCTGAGCAGAGCTCAGCTGTAACTGCTCTCTCAGAGAGGAGCAGGATTGCCGTATCTTTGAGGAGACCATCCCCCTCTGGACCCCAGCTTCAGGTATAGCCTGACTTCCTGACAAGTCAGGATACCTCCTTTTACAGCTGTAGGTATAGCCTGACTTCCCAACAAGTCAGGATACCTTTCCCCCCAGAGCTGTGACACTTGCATCTGTCTTTGATTGGTTGGCTTGGTCAAATGTCTGGCTGCTGGCCCTCTACACCTCCCCTGTTGATAAACCACAGCTTCCTTGGGCAGCTATTTTTTGCACCACTCTTACTGACAAGGGCTCTCATCTGACTTGTCTTCCCTAGAATTGGATCCCACCACCCCTGGTATTCACCAAGCCCTATAAGGGTAGTTTCTACCATCACCTGGCCTGCAGGACTGCTAGCTTAACTAGGGTGGGAGTAGGCCCGAGGGCTTGGCAGGATGTGACCTGGTCTTCCTTTGAAAATAACACTTGATGGGGCTGGAGAGATGGCTCAGAGGTTAAGAGCACTGGCTGCTCTTCCAGAGTTCAATTCCCAGCACCCACATGGTGGCTCACAACCATCTGTAGTGAGATCTGATGCCCTCTTCTAAATAAATAAATAATCTTTAAAAAAAAAAAAAAAAGAAAGAAAGAAAATAACACTTGAGGGCTTTAATAAAGCTGGGCAGCAGCCACCTGCCTGTCTTCCCAGGGACCCATCTTTCGTCTCTTCACCTGGACAGTGTGCTGAGTCAACCCTCACACCCCTTCCCATGTACACCTTATTCAACAGCAGCAAACAGCAGTTGGATCGGACGGGACAGTCACTCTGGTCAGGGCCTGCTGTCCCCCATTACCTGGGACAAGTCCTTGTTCTCCAAGGGTAGTGGGTACTCTAGATCCACAGCCTAGGTTGTCAGCTTTTTCAGACTGGAACCCTTTTTCTAGAAGTACAGCAGAACAGGATTTGGGGTAACTTGTTTGGTTAGAAGCAGTACTCTCCCTAGGACATTGGGCAGCCCCAGCCTGGAATTAGGGTCTTTAGAAGGATGGAGGCCTGACTGCATGCCCTGTGGAGCTGAAATGCCTGGGCAGTTCTGTCACCTGGGCAAGGCTGCCTCCAAGGTAAGGTAGACCCTAAAGATCTGCCGCACACAGCAGCCCTTCCCAGGGGTCCCCTCCAACTGCTCCCGGAGCCAGCATGTTTATTATTTGCTGTTCCTTCCCCCATCAACAGTGTCTGTTTTGGTAGTGACCTCAGAGGGACAGCTTAGAAGGCCTCTTCTACCTGACAGCCGACAGGAAAGGCCCCTGGAGTGCCTGTCCCCTCAGGCTGCCCCAAGTAACATAGCCAAGCCTCTACCCAGTGGGCTTTTCCCAGCTGCTAGAGGTGTCAGACATCTGCCTAGGGGTTGGAGGCATCTGGGTCCCCACACCCTTGCCCAGAGTTCCATGGTTACTGTGCCTCTCACCGGTGTCACAACCAGCCAGTTTGCCATGGCTCTTGAGGGAGACCTTTTGGGGACGCCGTAGTACCAGGCTGATGCTCCTCAGTGAGTTTAACCCTAATGACCTCCAGGAGGCGCACTTAAGCTGTGGCCCACTCTTCAGGATCATGGGGCCATCTCAGCTAGATTACTGCCTGCCTGCCATGTTCTGAGGAGTTCCAGGTTTCTAGCTCAGGCAGGGACTAGAGGAACAGCCATTGGGCTGTTACTTCTCAGGACAGCCTGGTTTAGAAGGGTGAACATAGGCCACTGTGGACTCGGGGAGGGGGTGGCACTCCAAGGCTATGGGGGCACCACCGGGATCGGAAAGTCTGCCCTCCCTTAGTTGGCACCCTGGGAAGGTAATTTGGACACAGGTAGAAACTGCATGAGGGGTTCTAGTGTTTATGTTTAGGTCAGGATCCCACCACGCTGAGTATGCCAAGCTCTGTAGTGGCCGTTCCCACGGTTGCCTAGCCTGCACGACTACCTGAACCAGGGTGGGAACAGGCCTGAGGGCTTGGCACGGTCTTGGTTGTCAATCTGGCAGCATTTAGACTCCCCCGGGAACACCACGAGCTTGTCTGTTTTCAGAAGATTAACTGAAGTGAGCAGACCCAGCGTGAATATAGGCGCATCATCCCATCAGCTGGGGGCCCATGAACAAAAGCAGACTATCAGAATCTGCTTCCGACTACAGATGCAGTGTGACCAGCTCGCCGCCTCATTGCCATGCTCTCCCATTGTCATACCTTCCCACCATGAACCAAAATAAACCCACCCTTCCTTTGGTTGGTCTAAATCGGGTATTTTATCACAGCAATGAGAAAAGTAACTAATACAGTGTCCTCATTATAAAAGGGACCTTAGAGAACCTCCTTACCTCTCCACTATATGAGGCTGCAGCAAGATGACCAGCCATGAACCGGCCCACTGGGTCTCCAAGACCTTGCTTTAGCACTGGCAACCTCCAGGAGTGTTAGATACATTTCTGCCGTTTATAAGCCATCTGGTATGTCAGGCAACCCTGGTGGGAGCAACAGGCTTCCCCGGAAAGCTGAGGCATCTCAGCAGGGCTTGTCTTCCATGGCGTCCAGGGCCACACGGTGCCTGCTGTGCAGTCTGTACCTTCCATGGCAGGAAGGGATGAGGGTGGACCTGGCAGATCCAGAAGGGCAGGTTGGGTGTGTTTGTATGAGAATGTCTCCTTCCTAGGAGACTTTGGCCATTCTACCAGCCCAGCTCCTTCCCAGTACTTCCTGCTCCCGAGCAGTGGGGAAACCGCCTCCCTAGGCTGTGTGCCGCTCAGTCCTGACGGTCCCTCTCCGTCCTTTCTCGCCCCTCCTTTCTCCCAGGCTCAGTCAACCTTGAGGGTCCAGAGCCTCTAGGGTGAGTATGGAGTCCTGGTCCTGAGGGCACGTGGTCATGGAGGGGCAGCATGGATTAGGAAGCTCAATGGGTTGGGGTGGATTGGTCAGAGCCTTGGGCATCATTATAGGCCAGCCAGTAGGTGCCATGCTCTGTCACTGTCCTCTGGTGAGTCCCCTCTCCTTTCTCCCTCCCTCCCTCTCCCTAGCTCCTCTTCTTTTCTTCCTCCTCACCCCTTCCCATTTATAAACATGCCTTACTAATCTACAAAGCATATGCCTCTCTTGGTTTTTCCTGTCCTTTTTTATCCTGATATTAGCCAGATTTAAACCAGGTTTGCCTCCCTATGAAATGAATGGAAGAATCATTTTGTTCTTGGAAACACACTGCAGCCTCTGGACCCACCACAAAGCTCTGTGTGGAGCTGCTCTGGCAGGGTTTTTTTTTTTCCCCCTGCTTTGGTAGGGCATGCTGACTGGCCTTGCTGGCAGAGATCACTTTCTACATATACCCCATGGTGCTTCAACCACACCTGCAGCTTTGAGTCACCCACTTGGCACTGAACTCCCCTGGCCTTTCCTCTGTCCTCTGAGAGCACCCACATAGACAGTGATGTCTCAGGTCTGGGCTGGGGACACATGGCCTGTTGGCCCTGCATCTCAGGGCACATAGGTGTGAGGCTCAGTCAAGGGTGTGTGCAGTCCCCCCCCACACCCCCTACCCAGACCAGGGCTCAGGCTAGGCTCCTGGGATACTTGCTCCTTTGCAGCTGGCCAGGAGTCCACCTACCAGGAAAGTGTGCCTAGCTTTGGGGGCTGCTGGGCCAGGGACCAGTGTTTGTGCTCTGTGGGTGCCCAGGGCCTGGGTAGGTGTCATGTTAGGACACTGTGGTATTTGAACCTATAACTGCATCCTAGTTGATCTGTGTTTGTCCCTCATTCTCCAGGCCCAGCAAGGATGCTGAGCAGGAGGGCCACTCACTTCACACCACATCTTTATCTCCTAACCTCACTTCATCCTGAAGACACCAGAATGAATATGTTAGTTGACAGGCACACTGCCCATCCCAGTGTCTTAGATGTGGCCAAGATGTCCAACACCCCCACCTTGGAGCCCATGATCTTTTAGGGAGGACAATCTACACCCAGGTAGCCTCGGCATCTAGAAAATGAGATGACAGATGAACATACAGTGTGGCAGTGGATCCGTTGGGGGCAGAGCGTGGGCTAGACACCCTCAGGGATGGGCCTGCAATGTGGAGAGAGGAGTTGGGAGAACAGCACTCAGATAAGGCTGGAGAGTCAGACAAAGGCCTTATGGGACTTAAGGACTTGAATCTTAACCACATGGGCAATAGGAAGTTGCCCACAGGGCTGTATGAGTTCTCTCTGGCTGAAGTCTTGTGGACCTCTAGAAGGCTGTGTAGCCATGTGGGTGGCGCCTGGGTTGAGTGGGAGCCATAGAGTCAAAAGAGGCCATGATCCAGTGTGGTCAGGAAACCAGTGAGATGTGTTGTCTGCTACGGCACTAGGACCATCCATCCCTAGGTCACCCTAAGGAGAAGTACCTTACTCTCCGGTCTAGCTAGGGTTGTCCTAATTTCTCTCAGCAATATTTTACAGCTTTGAGAACACAGGCTTCACACTTATCCCTTAAAGTTTCAGTGTCCACAAGCAGTATTGTAGTTTTAGCTTCTAATTGTTTATTACTATATAGAGAAACATTTTTTTGACCTGTTACTAGAGAGCACTATAATTTTCTAATTCACGTAGTAGTTTTAAGTCTCTTTTTTTCCCCTGGTAAATACTTACAGCTTCCACGTGCACATTTCAACCCTGGTGACAATACTGTTATTCTTTTCAGCATCCCCCTCCCTCCCGCCCTTGTGCTCTCTGGCCAGGGCCCCCGGTGCTAACCTGATAGCAGTGGCCAGAGCTGCTCTGTTTCTGAGTACGGAGGAAAATTTTAGCCCCTCCTTGTCTCATGTGAGGTTTCCTGTTGGTTGTCTGCGGATGTCCTTTATCATGCATGCAGAGCATTCTTCCAGTCCTAGAGTGCTAAGGGTTTTATCTATCAGGAATTTTGTCAGATATATTTTCTGCATTTTTTGAGAGGACTATATACATTTCATTTTTTCCTATTCATATTTTTCCAGTGATGAATTCCATTGGCAGATGTACTGACTTTAAAACTAGCCTTACGCCTCTAGGGTACTAGTTAATGGTGTGTGATCAGTTTATATATTGCTGGGTTTAATTTGCTGGGGTTTAGGGGAGGATTTCCATGTCCATGTTCATCTGGGACACTGGCCTGTTGTAGAGGATGCTCCTCGGACTGTTCCTCCAAGATACTCTTTAAGTAGTTAAGATTCAATTTACTTTATCTTTAAATGAAGGATGGACCTCACCAAGGACACTATCAAGCTGGGGTGTTTTCTTTGTAGAAAGGTTTTAAATTATGAACTCAAGAAATTTAATGAATATAAGCTATTCTATTTTGTATTTCTGATTCTAACTTTGACAAAGGGGTGACTTTTAATAATTTCATCCATTTTATCAAAGTTATCCAATGTATTTGGCTAAAGTTATTAATACCCCTTTTTAGCCTCCTAATGTTGGAAGTCTCTCAAGTCTTTTTTCTCATATTAGTGATTTGTACTTATTTTTGCAATTTACCTTTACAGATGACTTTTTTTTTTTTTTTGAGACAAAAGTCTCACTAAGTTGTGTAGGATGCCGTTGAAATTGCTTGTGGCCAGACAGGCCTTGAACTCAGGACCTTCTTCCTTAGTCCCCAGATGAGCTGGGGTTACAGGCCCAAACCACTAGTCCCAGATTATAACCAGCTTTTAAAATTTTATTTTCTAAGCCAGGTAGCGGTGGCACACACCTTTAATCCCAGCACTTGGGAGGCAGAGCCAGGTGGATCTCTGTGAGTTCGAGGCCAGCCTGGTCTACAGAGCGAGATCTAGGACAGGTACCAAAACTACTCAGAGAAACTCTGTCTCAAAAAAACAAAAAAAAAATTATTTTCTAAGCTGAGTGATGGTGGCACACACATTTAATGCCAGAGTTTGAGAGGTAGAGGAAGGTGGATTTCTATGCATATGAGGCCAGCCTCGTCTATAGAGCAGATAGCCAGAGCTACACCAAGAAACTATCTCAACAATTTTTTTCCTGTTTTTGTTCTAACACATTAAATTCCTATTCCTTTCTTCTATTTGTTTGGATTATTTGTTCTTTTCCCGGGCTCTTTTTTTAAAGATTTATTTATTTATTTTGTATGCTCTGTTCTGCCTGCATGCCAGAAGAGGGCACTAGATCTCATTACAGATAGTTGTAAGCCACCATGTGGTTACTGGGAATTGAACTCAGGACCTCTGGGAGAGCAGTCGGTGCTCTTAACCTCTGAACCACCTCTCCAGCCCTCAAAGTATTTTCAACGCTCTTTCAGTTATCACTGTTCTTTGGACGTTTCTAAATGTGTTGTTTGGGGAGCATTTCAAGTTAAAATTTAAAAAATATTAATGTTTTGGTTTTTCTGAGACAGGGTTTCACTATGTAGCCCAGGCTAGTCTTAGAATTATAGCCATCCCCCTGCCTCAGCCTCACATGTACTGGGACAGCAAACATGTACCATCACACCCAGCTTTTTGAGGCTTTCTTTAGATACTCTTTGTTACTGATTTATTGTTAAGTTTTATTATATTTAAGGAACATACACTGTATAACTTAAAAGCCTTTTTAAAAAGACTGTGTGTGCACATGTGTGTGTATGCACGCATACATGTGTATATGTATGTGTATGAATGCATGGGTTTGGGTTCCCATGGAGGCCAGAACATCAGATTCCCCTGGTGCTGGAGGCACAGGCAGTCATGAGCCACCCAACATGGGAGGTGAAATAATTCGGGTCTAACGAAAGAACAGTATCTGCTCTTAACCGCCAAACCATCTCTCCAGCTCCACTTAAAGCCTTTTCAATGGTTTTGGTTTAATTTTTTGAGACAAGCACTTGTATGTTGCCCAGGTGGCCTTGAACTCGTGATCCTTTTGGCTTAGCTTCTAAGAGCTCTGGGGATTATAGGCATATCCCACAAAACCTGACTTAGAGCCTTCTAATTTTACAGAGATTTGCCTTACAGCCTGACATGTGTCCTGTTTTGGAAAATGTTCTATATACATTTGAAGATAATCCTTGTCCTGCTCATCGTGCTGTGGCTAGATGTGATGTCCTATAAACTCCATTTAGGACATGTCAGTTGGTACCCCAATGTAGCATGTCCTGACTGATTTTTGGGTTGCTTGTTCTGAGTTCCTGCGAATGAAATTAAGTCTCAGTGCTGGTCTCTTTGGCATTAGATACCCATCCCAGCTTTCTTACAGTTCATCTTATAACCTCTCCGTTATTTTACATTGTTTTTCTTTTCTTTTTCTTTTTCTTCTTCTTTTTTTGTTTTTGTTTTTGTTGTTGTTGTTGTTTTGTTTTGTTTTTCAAGACAGGGTGTTTCTCTGTGTAGTTTTGGTGCCTGTCCTGGAACTCGCTCTGTAGCCCAGGCTGGTCTTGAACTCACAGAGATCCGCCTGCCTCTGCCTCCCAAGTGCTGGGATTAAAGGTGTGCGCCACCCAGCTGCATTGTTTTTCTTTTACTCTTAACTTGACTTTGTATTTGAAGTGCATATCACACAGTAAGCCAGAATATGGTTACTTCCTGGTTTTTAAGTCCACTGTGATAATCTTTGTTTTTATTTTATTTTTATGGGGCCATATGTCTGTGTGCAGGTGAACATATGCCATGCACACATGCAGAGGTCAGAGGGCACATCTTAGGCATCAGTTCTCTTCTTTCCCTTTTCTGAGGCAGCAGCTCTCTCTCGTTTCTGCACTGCATGCTCCAGGCTGGCTGACCCACCAGCTTCTGGGCGTCTCTGCTCTCTGCACCGTCTTCCATCGCCCAAAACAGTCCTGGGGTTACAGCTGTGTGCCACTGCATTTGGCTTTTTACCTGGGTTCCAGGGTAGGACCCAGGTCATCCAGCTTTCGTGGCAAGTGCTCTTACTTGCTAAGCATTCCTGTTTAGCTTTGCTTTTTGACTGGATTGTTTATGCCAGGCTACGCTTAAGCAATTGTTGATTTCATTTGATTTGAAGTGATCGTCTTTGTTTTCTGTTCATCTCGGCTACCCCATGCCCTCTCCCGCCTGTGCCTCCCTATTTTGGATTGTTGGCACCTTGTTTTCTATTCCAGTTATCGCCTCCATTATGTGATCTTACCTTTTTGTTTTCTTTTCAGTGATTATTACAGGTTTTATCACGTGCATATTTAACTTATTGATTAATTGGACGTAGGGAAGAGGTAAGGAAGGAAGATTGAAAAACCAGAGAGATCACTCTCTGAGTTGGCAAATTTTAGGGAGAATTAGTGTTAAGGGTGATGAAAGGGATGGGTGATGATGTCTTCTGGGCACAAACTGATTTGAAAGTACTTTGGAGGCATCCGAGAGAAAACACCCGTTAGCCAGGGTCCAGGCTGGCAGTGTGGGGTCACGAGCATAGGGAATGGTGGGATCAGTAACAGCGGGAGAATCTGCTTGTGGGGCACGTGTGCTATGACAAGGCCCAGGGTCAAGATGAGCTCAGGAGGAGACAGTGGGAGTGAGAGAGGAAAGGTCAGAGTAAGGGAGGGCAAGGTGGCATGTGTGTCTTGGCTACCACAAGAGGAAGTGGCTTTGTGGTGGTGTGGGTCAGGCCAGTGTGAAGGCTTCAGGGAAATTAGAGGTTTTCAGGGCAATGTGCAAGAGACCCTACAAGATCGTTTTAAGTTCTATCCCTAATTTTTCCAGTGGGTAAATGGGGGTTCATTTATATTATCCAGAATTTCACTAAAATAATTCATCAAAAAATCTCCAGAGTGAGGCCACATTAACTTTGCCTGATGCTGCTTGCAGGAGAAGCAAGATAGTGTCCACCAGGTGCATACTGAGGTCTGGTGACCTGGGAGTCCACAGGGACCTTAAGGACTGATGTTTGGGTGACTGCGTGATCCAGTCCACGTTTCAGTGCTGAGGGGTTGAGGAAATGGACCTTGAGAATGACGATGGGTTCTTGTCTGCTTTGTGCAACCAGCTCAGCCTGCCCTACCACAAGTAGTGAAGAGTCCGTTTGGACGAACCTTTATTGGGGCTCCATAGTGGTAAATGGAAGAGATGTCTCCAGGACCGACCCCAGAGAGTAGAAACAGTGCTGCATAATAGAGCCAGAGAAGGGGAGCGTTATGTTTGTGTAGAGCTTTCAAACCCACCATCACCACCCCGTGTGTCAGTCATAAGCCTGGAGTGTGCACCAATCAGGAGCAAACAAGGAAGTTCTCCCTGAGCCCCTCCAGTGAAAGGGTGAGCGGAGTCACTGAGACGCTAATCAAGGCTTTTCATGGCCAAAATATAGACACCCTGAGCAATTACAGGCTGCTGGAGGAGTCGTGATTGGAGCAAGGCCCCCGAAGTAGAAGACGTGGCCGCAGCAGCCATAGTTACAGCCATAGTTACAGAGTGTCCACCAAGGGCTCACAGCCGCTGTGCTACCCTCATGACAGTCCAGCCTGTTGCCAAAGAAGTGACTCCTTGGTCAACTCTAGGCAGGTGGCGTTTATTTATTTTGCAGTATTGAAAGTTGAACCCCAGGCTTCCCACATGCTAGGGAAGCACTCTGCTATCTTCATAGACATCCATATGTGCTTACAATATAGACCATGGAAAGCCAGCAAACTCTACATACAGATTATCAACATCTTGTCCCTGGGCTGCAGGCACTGCCTTACTAAGAGTCATGGGAGTTTATCAGATAGATGGGCAATACAGTTAGAGATGTCAGATGGTCAGATGGTCAGATCTGACATGCTGGCTGGCGGGGGTTCTTTAAATCTAAAGAAAAGCTGTTAATAAGAAAGTTATTAGGTCTATTTCCTAGGAGCAGTCCATTCTGCAGTGGTTGGCAAAGATATAGAAGCTGTGTTTCTTCCAGAGAACAGGAGGGTGTAGACTACTCTCCCTGGAAAGACAAAGGGACATCCCACATCACACTGTTTTAAACAGCTGGCTGCTTCTGCAGCAAAGATAATGGGTTCATTTATTGTTTCTCTGCCTTAGGGAAAGTCCAGCAGCCAGCAAAAAAAGTGACCCAGCAGACAGTCCCATAGGAAATGCAGTGGGTCCCCTCCCTGCTGAGCCTTCAGATGAGACCCAGAGGCCCTGGACTGCCTGAGCCCTGACTCCTGATCCATAGAAACTGGTGGGTAATATCTTTGTTGTCTTCAACTGCTTGCTTAGGGGTAATTCCCGTGTGTGAGTGTAGCAACATGACTGCCATGAAAAACACCAGTGCTGATGCCTGCTTCATCCATTGGTCACAGTCTGCAAACCGTTCTCTCAATTCTTTTCTCTTTTATTGACTAGCTGCAGTGTGTATACAGAAGCCTTTGAAGCCCCTGGGTCACGCTGATGCACTTTGTGTGGGAAGGGCAGGATAAAGGTGTGGGTCCTCGTTTTCATAGACTGACTTTCAAAACAAACTGTTTCTTAGCATCTTATGAAGTGGGTAATGGGTTTTCAAAGGGTGATCACAGACTTATGGATTTAAACATGTGTCTTCATTAAACGCACCCTGTGGATAGCCAAACTATCCCTTCTTTATGCAGTGCAGCCGATCTGGGTCGATGCCCGAGTCAGTCCCCATGAGCATTACCTTTGACATGTTTGTGGCCTTGGTTCTCTAGCACGAAAAGACCTTCCGA
Source organism: Peromyscus maniculatus bairdii (assembly GCF_049852395.1). NCBI lineage: Eukaryota > Metazoa > Chordata > Mammalia > Rodentia > Cricetidae > Peromyscus > Peromyscus maniculatus. The sequence goes on from NC_134864.1 coordinate 11,145,738, forward strand.
GTTCATCTTACACTCTTTCCATCCCAGGCTACCTTTTAGAAGAGTTTCTCTCGCTCCACCGAGACCGAGGTGTGGACTTTAGGGGAACTTGTCACTATTTGGTTAAGCCTTTGTGTCTAGGCTTTGTTAGTAGAAAGAACTAAGAAATAGTTTGATTATTTTTAAGATAAGTATAAACAGGCACTTTTCGTTCAAATTCATATCCGTACAATGTCTACTTAACGTCATACATGATTACTCCACCCCAATACACAGCAGTACTCAGTCATTCGATTCTTTCATCCCCAGACACACAGCGCTAGGTAACAGAGCTGTGTCAACTATGGTTGCTGAAAATAGTGCAGATTTGTGTAATATTTGTTCAATTTTTTGGATTGTATTGATAAGTAGGCAAAACAGCATTTTAAATATTTGGAAATGATTATTGAAAACAACATTTTTCAGTCATTCTTCTTGCAAGCAGGATGAAATGACTGGGTTTCATGATCCCTTGTAAGAGTGGGAGGGTTATGTTATCTACTGATACTACAAGTCAGCTAGTTTTGGTTTGCTTTTACTGCTAAGAATTCTTAAAATTTAGTTTTGGAAGGCCTGGTGATACACATATTTAACCCTAGCAGTCTGGTAGAGGCAAATGGATCTCTGAGTTCCAGGGTGGCTTAGGTTTATACAGAGTTCCAGGGCAACCAGAGCTACATAGTGAGACCCTGTTTCAAACAAAACAAAACAGCAGCAACAATGAAACCACAGGGCTGAAGAGATGGCTCAGAGGTTAAAGCACTTGCTCTTCCAGAGGACAGAGTTTGGACTTGAGCACCAGAGCTGAGTGGCTCACAAGTTTGTTTGCTTCCATGAGGACCAGCCTTGGGACTCGAAAGGAATCCATGGAGTCAGCGTACTACGACCTTCTTATCTGAGGAGTAAGGGGAAAGATGCTCACACACTCTTGATGGCTTCCTTCTTCTGCATTCTTTATTCTGTGTTCTCTATTCTCTTATCTTATCCAGAAATGTTCCTTCTGTCTCTCTTGATGTTTTTCTTCTAACTCTCTTTATTTTTTCCCTTACAGATTATTTGCCCCAGCAAAATCTTTCAAGCAATCTAAAAATTACAATGTGGTTACATTCTGTTTTTCAAGTGAATGACTATGATTGAATACAAGTAAGAAACATGTTTTTCATTTCCCTTACATGATTTAACGTATTACAGGTGAAAAACAAGTTGTCCCAAGAACCCACGTACATGCATACCCAAGCAACTTGTTATAGATTAACAGAGTATGAGCAAGCAAGATATTCTTCTCAGCCAGTTCTTTTACTGGCAGGCTTCATTTTGTGGTTACAAAGAAAGAACTAATCATTTTATTACTTATCTTGAAGGGTAATCTTATAAGGAATCACAAACCTAAACTTTTTTTTTTTTTTTTTTTGGTTTTTTGAGACAGGGTTTCTCTATGTAGCTTTGCGCCTTTCCTGGAACTCACTTGGTAGCCCAGGCTGGCCTTGAACTCACAGAGATGCGCCTGCCTCTGCCTCCCAAGTGCTGGGATTAAAGGCGTGCGCCACCACTGCCCGACCAAACCTAAACTTTTATACATGAAAAACAGTCTGCTTTACTTTAAATCTTTAGGGTACATACCCACTCACCAATAGGTTTGTTTTTTGTTTTTGTTTTTTTTTAAGATTTATTTATTTATTATGTATACAGAAGAGGGCACCAGATCTCATTACAGATGGTTGTGAGCCACCATGTGGTTGCTGGGAATTGAACTCAGGACCTCTGGAAGAGCAGTCGGTGCTCTTAACCTCTGAGCCATCTCTCCAGCCCCCTCACCAATAGTTTTTTATATCAGGTGACTGAGGGCAGAAATGGGTACAAGGAATTGATCATCATCTTTCATCACCAGCCAGTCCTCGAAAGGAACGTACATCAGGTAGTAATAACGGGGCTGCTTTGTCTTTTGATCCCCAGCCTCAAAGCTATTATCAAACATCAAATCTAACCCGCAGTTATTTTCACCGTGTTCACCGTGATGAACACCAAAATCAGTGAGTGCATCTTTCAACATCAAGATTAAAAGAATTCAAGCCAGCTTGGCTCCTGGGATTCGTTTGTTTTCCTTAATCATTAACCTGAACTGCGATCTATGCAGCTCCTAAGGTAAAACTCATAGGCCCTAGCTGTGTGACACTTCCTTTATTTATTTTCAGTCATCAAAACTCTATTTAAACTAATATTATTATTATCAATTAACCAGTACAGCTTAGGGAGAAATCATCTTCATAATAACCCACAGGTAAAAATGCCCAGTAGAACAGGATGTTTCCATGAGATAAACACACTACATTACAGGCAGTGGGGATCTCCCCACACTCATTCACACCATGCCAGATACCAGAGAAAGATGGCAGCAGCAAATATGTGAAGGCACAGCAGGAGCAAAAGACACTCTGGGGTCTGGGGTCTCTTTACATACATAAATAGAAATAATAAATCTTTTAAAAGTAGTTTAATTTGGCAATTGCACTGACATGCGTACATCTCTAAGGTGTGTGCACTTCTGTCCCTGTCTCTTCACCCCATTTACCCTCTGGCTAATAACATCATCAAAGCCAATCTATAACATTTTTATTATATATAATTTATATATGAAATATAAATAAGATATTTCATGTATAAAAACACAAGATTACTGGGCATGGTAGCACATACCTGTATTTAGCACTTGGGAGACAGAAGCAGGAGGCTCAGGAGTTCGAAGCCAGCCTCAGCTAAATGAAACCCAGTCTCAAAAAGAAAGAAAGACAAACAAACAAACTTCCCAAGCTCCTGGCTCCATATAAACAAGATATAAGTTAGCTGGGCGTGGTGTCCACACTGAGGCAAAGGAGCATGAGTTTTAGGCTAGCCCAGGTTATACAGTGACATCTTGTCTTTAAAACATTAGATTAAGAAAAAGTATAAAAATTAAAAAGAATAGAAATTGTCTGGGTCTGGTGGCACACGCATGGTTTTCCAGGCTGACCTCGAGGCTAATACTGGGAAATCACAACTTCAAGGCCTGCCTGGGAAACACAGTAAGATCCTGTATAAAAATAAAAGGTAAAAGGAGGACTTGGGTTATAGGGGTAGAACACTCATTGAGCATACATGAAATTCCAGTACATTCCATCAAACCCATATACATACATACATACATACATACATACATACATACATACATACACATGCTTAGAAATAGATTTGTTTTTGTTTTCCTAGGTAGAGTTCCTCTGTGTAGCCCTGGCTGTCCTGGAACTCGCTCTGTAGACCAGGCTGGCCTTGAACTCAGAGATCTACCTGCTTCTGCCTCCAGAGTATTGGAATTAAAGGTGTGCATCACCACCACCCAGCTTAGGAATAGATTTTTTTTTTCTTTTTTGGTTTTTGGTTCTAGACAGGGTTTCTCTGTGTAGCTTTGAGCCTTTCCTAGAACTCACTCCATAGCCCAGGCTGGCCTCAAACTCACAGAGATCTGCCTGCCTCTGCCTCCCGAGTGCTGGGATTAAAGGTGTGTGCCGCCGCCGCCGCCGCCGCCGCCGCCGCCGCCGCCGCCGCCACCACCACCACCCAGCAGGAACAGATCTTAGACACAGAATATCCTCTTGCTTCTTACAGCTGTGCAATGCTCCATGGCACCAGAATCCTTCCTTCAACCAGAGCCCCACAGATTGACGTTTGAGGCTTAGTGGTCACTACCATATGCTCATCACCTTCTCACTGTCTGTGGTAGATTCCTGGATAAGGGGTTTGGGGGTCAAATAATAATGGCAGCCCTCATTTTGCTCAACATGCTTAAGTTCCCCCCACCCCACCCCAGAGGTTTGTAATATCTTAGAAATCGATGAGTCATAGCAGAGGAAGTCACTCTGAGATTGCTATCAGCTCTTGGACTTGCCCTTTTGAGGGAACGGTTATAGCGCTGCTGAGAGCTGGTAATTTGTATCAGTCTTTCTTGATTATGCTGGGTACCTTTCTCGCATCTGCTTCTGCTTCCATTTCTACCGCCAGTCACATCTTGCTCAGCCTCAGAGGGAGTGTCTCAGAGAGCTGGTGGCCCTGGGGTAGAGGAGAGGGTGGCGTGAGAACTCTCAGCTCTGTGTTCCTCAAGAGGGCTGCCTCAGGGTGTCTGGTGTACTGATGAAGCCAATTCCTGGCCCACCCAAGATATATTACCTTAGTCTACCCGAGCAGCAGGCCGATGTCCTGATGGGGGAGATAGAAAAGTCCCTCACAGAGAGACTGGCCCCTCTTGCCCAGTGCCAGCTTCTGGGTGGTGACCATTCCACTTGGAGAAAGAGTGGGATGTTCACTATACACAACTCTAATGAGCTGGCTTGTTTTGTTTTTTGAGACAGGATTTCTCTGTGTAGTCCTGGCTGACCTCTGTAGCCCAGGCTGGCCTCAAACTCACAGAGATCTGCCTGCCTCTGCCTCCTGCGTGCTGGGATTAAAGGTGTGTGCCACCACTGCCTGGCCTGAGCTGTCATTTTTGTCCCACCAGACTTCTTTAATCTGAGGTCTATGCCACAGTTCAGGACCTGTGAGCTTCTTGCCAGAAGCCTGTCAGTTTTCTGGGTTAAGGGAGTAGCTAGAGGAGCCCTCAGACTAGAGGTGGGTTGAGCGGGGAGGACTCGGCTGGAAAGGTGTTCATGGAACTCCCTTGAGACTGAGGAAACACGATGGGTGGCTGGAGGGTTGCGGTGGACGACAGCAGCCCAGCTGTGGGGCTAGCGTGAGGTCAGAAGCCAGCCTTCCAGTCAGAAAAAGAGGAAGGAGGGCAGAGAGTGTGGACAAGCAATTCAAGGACAGCAAAGAGGCGGTGAGGCTCTGAAGAGGCGGGCACCTGAGGCCGGGCTAACACCCGAGGTCCCACCCCTCTGTCCCGGAGGGAGTCCCAGGAGGGTGTGTGACGGCACTGAAACCCAGCAGCGCTTTGGGAAGGCCCTGGAGCCGAAGGGCACTGCCTGAGGTGAGTGAGTGAGTCACCGGGGTGAAAGGCCTGGAGGTCAGCATCTGAACCGGCACCTGCCCTCAGCCCGTGGGTTTTGACCTAAAGCCTCTGTGGGCACCGAGGGACAAGGGGGCAGGAGGTTCCTAGGAGAAAGGATAACGCCCGTGTCTCTCTGGCATAGATTCACTGTGGAGGTGGGTGCTGGGCTCCTGCAGTAGAGGGATGAGTGGGGAGGAAGGACAGGGAACGCTGCCGCAACCATTCAGAACCCCCTCACAACTCAGGAGCCCCTCAGGACTTGCTTAGAACTCTTGAGAGCTCCCCTCAGGGACTCTCAGGATGTCCACAAAACCCTCTTAAGACTACCTCAGGATCCTCTCAGACCTCATTGGTGTCTCCTCAGGACCTCCTCAGGATCCCCTAGAACCCTCAGGATTACTTCAGGATCTCCTCAGGACGAGTGCCTCAGAATCTCTTCAGGACTCTCTCAGGATGTCCCCGGGACCCTTTCATATTGATCCCCTCATTACTCTCTCTCTCTTTTTTTTTTTTTTTTTTTTTTTTTTGGTTTTTTGAGACAGGGTTTCTCTGTGTAGCTTTGCGCCTTTCCTGAAACTCACTCTGTAGACCAGGCTGGCCTCGAACTCACAGAGATGCGCCTGCCTCTGCCTCCCGAGTGCTGGGATTAAAAGCACGCGCCACCACCGCCCGGCCCTCATTACTCTCTTAAAGCTCCCTCAAAACTCCTTTAGCTAAGGGCCTCTTTCAAGACTCTTGGAGGATTCTCTGGGTCCTCGCCATGTCCCTTGACCATCCTATGTTAGAGTCTTCCTAACAAAGCTCTCAACCCCATGGTCTGTGGAAATCCCACCTGTAAGGACCATGGAACTAGCATGGCTGGAGGCCAGAGCTGCCCACTGAAGGAATGGGGTCTGTGCATCAGCTCCAGGTGCTGGATAAGATGGAAGGGAGGCCGAGAAGATGGAGAGGCTGATGTGGGCAAGGCCACTCAGCCAAACCAGGGCTGTAGTCATTATACCTGTGGATGCACTACCTAGCCACAGGTGGTGGGGTGAGAGGCCCAGCTTCTGGGAGAAGAGTCCCGAAGGAGCTTTTAGCATCACCCAGGAGAGGCAGCCACGGTACAGCAGAGCCAGAGCCATCCAAGGGAGAGTGAGTATCTCTGAGTGGGAGGATATGCCTTCATCTCCAGGAAGCCTCCATGTATTCTGAGAGCCAGCGACTTTTACCTGAGGACTGTGGGGCCCTGGGATCTCAGATATGACTGCTAGAGCATGACCCCAGTGCCCTTCTTGGACCTCAGATGGGTTCTCTTTGCCTTTGCCATGTTTTTGTTGACGTTGTCATTTTGAATTAGCCTGAGTGGAAAATACAAGCATGTTTGTGTGGCACCAGCACCTAAGAGTGCGTGAATCCAGGCCTAGCCAGCCCTTGCTTCTGAGCTCCCTACTCACACCCTTGTCTTGAGCCGTAGCCTTGTGGAAGGCATGCATGGATAAATGACCGTGTGAGTGGGTGGCACAGCTCTCAGAGGCCGTATGGCACTTTGGTTTAGGAAAAGGTAGAGAAAGTGGCTGCTGCTAACTCAGCCCCCCCCCCCCCCCCCGAGTCACCTCACCCCTGCCACAAACCAAACCTCTTTCCACGGTCTAGGTTCTTGCTGCCATAGCAGGAAGCCGGAGGAGCCTGAGGTGGCTTCTTTGTTCAGGAAGGCCAGGAGAGGCTGGGGTGCCGCCATCAAGGGGCTACATAGGGCAAGTCTCAGATTGAAGGGACCCCACAACAAAGCCACTGGCCTTGTGGCATCATGTCCTTCTACCGTGTGGCCACTCATTTCTTCATTCATGTAAACCTGTGGAAATTTTCAAATGCACAGAAAAGTGGGGGGTAAGGCAGAGATAACAGGGTCCCAGCCGCCCATCCCCACAGGGCCACCTCTGCCACATCTGCTTAATGAAGATCCCACTCCCCCCAGCCTTACTCTGCCAGGGACTTTCAGGAGAATCGCAGATCCCGCCACTACATCGGATACTTGAGTGTGTATTGCCAGCAGACGAGAGTTTTGGGAGTGTTAGTCTCCAGACAAAAGTCTGGGCCGTGCCATAGGCTGCCTGGCAAGGCCTACAGAGGCAAGGACCAAGATGAAAAAACCAGGTTCTGTGGCTGGAGGTGAGAGCCACAGCCTGGTGCTTACCTGTGTCTTGTCAGGACCACCCTGCAGAGGAGACAAAGGCACAAAATCAAAGAGGAGGACAGCAGCAGGGCCGAACCCATCCAGAAGAACAATGTGCCATGGGAAATGCCCAGCGGTCTCAGGGGAGAGCTGGGGAGAGCTGGAGCAGACAGCTGATGAAAGGCGTCACCGAGGCTGGGCCCTGCAGAGGGGTGCCTGGGTCCAAGGTGGGAGGGAGTGGATGGGCGAGAGTGTGCCCAGGGTGTTTCACTGGTAACTCCTGGAGTCGATATGAGGTTGGATGCTGGGGGCTTTCAGACAGCAGGGAAGGCTTCTGGGCAGTGGTTTACTGAGGAGGTGGAAAGTTTGGGGTCCTGAGATGGTGAGGGGCTTCCGTTCAAGTGGAGCTCGAGGGTGTTACCATTTCTGTCCCCCTGTTGTCCTGTCAAGTGGGGATAGGACTTGTGGAATAAAGGGAGGTGGCCTCGGCAGGCTGAGCACTGGTATTGGAGGACCTGGCAGGAGAGCGGAATGGGAAGAAAGGCTGGACCGTCTGGGCCAATGGCTGAGTGGGGCTCACAACCCTGGGTGTCATATTTCCACTCTGCACCCGCCTCTTGTGGATTCCAGTCTGTAAACCCATCAGCAAAGTAACATTAGAAGCAGGATCCTGTCTTTGCTGGCTTTGGGCCAGCCAGTGGGGGAGGGGAGAGGTTACTTCCAGACCATGTTCTGTGAAGAGGGAACTGAAAGTGCCAACATACAAGGGAGATAGTTCACATCCTCTCTGCTAGCCCTACCTTGCACAGCCAGGGTCAAGGACACAGAGGATCCCGCCTTCTGATCCCGGCTCCTGGGGCTGGGCCATTTGTGTGCGGCTAAACGGTCACTAGATGGGGTGTAGCACCTAAGAGGACCCTAAAATAGACTCCAAGAAAAGTCAATGCTCGAGGCATTGTCTTCGTAAGGCAAATGCAAAAATATCTGTGTAGATCATTGTCAGCTGTTGTGGAATATTATTTTAAGGTGTGTTACTTTTGTTTATGTTGCAATTGTTTAACTCTGTGAAGCTGTGTTACTGTGCCTGTCTAAAACACCTAATGGTCTAATGTTGGCTGGACAGCCAATAGTGAGGCAGGAGAGAGAAATAGATGGGGCTGGCAGGCAGAGAGGATAAATAGATGGAGAGAGGAAAGAGCAAGAGAACAGGAGAGGGGGACACAAGGGCCAGCCACCCAGCCACCCAGCCACCCAGCCACCCAGCCAGCACTGGAGTAAGAAAGAAAGATGTACAGAAATAGAGAAGTGTAAAAGCCCAGAGGCAAAAGGGAGATAGGAGATATAAAGTTAAGAAAAGCTGGCAAGAAACAAGCCAAGCTAAGGCCGGGCATTTATAAGAAAGAAAATGTCTGTGTGCGTTATTTTATTTGGGAGCTGGGTGGTGGGCCCCCCAAAGAGCAAAGAGCAAAAACAGCCAACAGCAGTCAGCACTTTAGACAAAGACAGGCTCACCCCTAGTGTTCCGTTTGCCTTCAGCACTAGGCGGGCCTGGGGAGGTGGGTAGAAGGTGAGGCTCCATCCAACTTCTAACTCAGGTTCTGGAGGTGGCCCCAGTACTCTGACTCCTCAAGAGGAGGGCATTGCAGGCCTGAGCACTGTCTTAGTTAGTGTTCTTTGCTGTGAAGAGACATCACGACCATGGCAGCTCTTATAAAAGGAATCATTTAATTGAGGGTTCGCTTATAGTTTCAGGGGGTCAGTCCATTATCATCATGGTGGCGTGCATGGCGCTGGAGCAGTATGCTGGATCCAGCTATATGGAGCTATATGCTGATCCAGAGGCAGAGAGAGAGAGAGAAGAAGAGAGAGGAGAGAGAAACTGACTGGCCCGGTGCGGGCTTAGCAGGTTCAGCATGTGTGAAGAAGGTGAAGGCTGCCGAGGCAGGGCCCTGGCTGGGCCAGGCAGGCCTCAGGAAGGGAGTACAGCCCAGGAGTTGAAGCTGGTAGAGGCAAGAGGCACCAGTCAGTCTGCAGATATGGTCCTGAGGCTGCCCAGCGGGGACAGTGTAGACTTGGCCAGGACCCTGAAACCTGACCAGCAATGGCCAGGTCTCTGAGACCTGGGGATCTAAAGCCCCTGAGAAAAGGGCTGGGCACCCCCATAGGGCAGCCTGGGTAGTGGTGTCCTGAGTCACCTGCTGAACCCGGCTTAGAGTATAAGAGGCTTGGGGTGGTGTAGAGCCAGGGTTGAGGGCAACTTGTAGCCTGTGCAAGAGAAGGTGGTGGTTAGAGACCATCGTAACCTCCACATGTTGAGCATCTTCCTGGGATACGCTGGCCTCTAGATCACCAGGCTACTGTGGGGGTGGGGGGTGGAGAGGTCTTGATACTGCTGTCCCACCTATCTGTCCAGAGGTAAGAAACCCCTGGAGTGGTGCCCTGCCCTGTGAGCCTGTCCACAGGACAGTAGGGGACTCAGCAGCACCTTCTCCAGATCCTGTGGCCAGAGGTTGAGGTTTCTGAGGAGGCAGAAAGTCAGGAGTGGCCGGTCTGCATTTGTCTGCGGGCCGACTGAGCCAGGCCTGCTTCCGCCGTCTGTCAGGTCTGGATACGTGACGACTGGCAAACACATCTTCATGAGCACGGAGGAGAGGGAACGTTGCTGCCTCTGGCCAGGGAGCAGGGGATAGGGTGCCATTTCGTGACCACAGACACTGTGGGGGCCTGCCCAGTCATGATAAAAAAAAGAATAAAGTGAGCTAAGGAAGAGGAAGCATCCCAGGGTGGGGCTGAGCTGCCCGGGTAACCATTTCAAGTTGTTTCTAGAGCAAATGCGTTCTTTGCTGTTTTTCTGTAGGTGTCCTCAGAGGTGACAGGTACCAGCTTCCCTTCCAGAAATCCCCGCTTTTCAGCTCAACCTCAGGACTGGCGTAAGCAGTGCAGACAGCGAGGGGCGGGGAGCAGCCACCTCCCTGTTGCTGTCGTCAATAAGCCCACAGCCTGCTCAGCTTACGGCAGGCTCGAGACAGACTTAAGACAGACAGCTGTGAGGCTTGAGAAAGACAGCCGTGAGGCTGGCCGTCCTCAGCCCCAGAGAGACCAGGTGTGTGACATGATGTAGCTGGCTGGGGCTTCCACATGGGGCAGAGATGCATGGGATCTATCCCATTTGATGATGCCGGGCTGGAGTCTATCAGATGAATGAGGATGGACTGGGATCTGTCAGATGGGTAAGGCGGGGCGGCAGAGCTTTGTCAGATGAGGGGGTGGTGGGGTTTGGCTGGGGTCTGTCAGTTAGGTGGGGTTTGGCTGGGGTTTGGCTGGGGTCTGTCAGTTAGGTGGGGTTTGGCTGGGGTTTGGCTGGGGTTTGGCTGGGGTCTGTCAGTTAGGTGGGGTTTGGCTGGGGTTTGGCTGGGGTCTGTCAGTTAGGTGGGGTTTGGCTGGGGTTTGGCTGGGGTCTGTCACATAGGCATGCTTGAGCACAGTTGGGACTGGGCTGGGGACTTGGATCCTCAGGGTAGGCTTCTTGAGGGACCTGGCGGAAGTACTTACACCAGGACCAGTGCACTGTTCTCCCTAGGGGTTGAGGTGAGGGATGACATGGTCCGCAAGGACGTAGTAACTCGGGATATTTCTGGGCTTTGGTGCCTCCCTCATCTGGGACTCCAAAGTCTATTTTGTAGGTGGTGTCTCGCACTTGAAAACTAGAAAAGAAAGTAACTGTTTTTGCCTTTGAGAGGAGCAGCGAGTTTCCAGCCACATGCCTTCTGTGGGGCCTGGGGCATTTCCATAGGGGTCCAGGCTCCAGCACCTGTGGTTTTAGAACCTCTGCAGTATCTAACTGATAGTCCCTTATTCCTGTCCCCAAATCTCAGGTAGTGGCTGGGGCCCCCAGGCCTGATTATGAACAGACAAGCACTCAGGGGTCTGTGGGTCCCCATCCAGACATCAGGATGGGTGAGGGACAGGCTCGGGTGGGCTCAGGCTTTCCGTCTGCCCCCACAGACTTCTTTCCTAGATGATCGGGCCTGAACCCATAGGGCAGCCTTCTGCTTCTCCATAAGGGGGCTTGATCTTGCCCAGGGAGGTGAAGGAAGGACCTCCGCGGTGCACAGCTGGCTCCCCTTCTCATGTCAGCTCCATATGTCACCCCAGGTAGGAAGTTACTCGCCTGAAAGCACCATTTCCCCAACCCAGCAGCCAATGGCGGGCGGCTTCTCCAGACCCAGCCGTGAGCATCCCAGCACTGGCTGTGTGGCAGACGCCGAGTGCTGGTTGAGGGCAACCCGCCTGCAACTCTGAGGCAATTGGGAGTGTCTGGCTACAGTCCCCTGTGCTATACTGAGGCAAGGCCAGGACATGCGCTGGCTGTCACTGGGCCCTGGGACTTGACATCCTGAACTTTGCAAGGAGGTGTCCTGAAGGACCAGGCTTCCCTGAGCAGGGCGCCTCTTCTCAGCTGTGTCTGCACCTTAACCTCTTGGAGCATTTGAGTCTTTCTTCCTTAGGGTCTTGTGTTATCTTTAAAATGGACAGAGGTTTTGACCTGACCCTACAGAATGCTAGGTCATGTTGAGACTAACCTGAAAATTCCAAGCTTGGGTATGTAACAAGAGGCCTCCATATAGCCACGTGGGACAGTGGACACTAGGGAGGGGCCAAGCAGTGGCCCCATATCTCACAGCCGCAGGTTTCAGGCAGCTGAGAAGCCAGGCTGCCCCTTCCAATCCCAGAGGCAGAGAGTAAGAGTGTGTGGGGGCGGGGCTATGTTTTCAGGTGAAGGGGCCTCAGGTGGGAGCCCAGCTGCTGGCAGCATGGAGCCCTTCCCCACAGGCAGCCCAGGACCTGTCCTGTCCAGCTCCTGGATACTGAACGAATTCCAGGGACATGTTCTGCTGGAGTCCCCACAGGGTGCCTCTGGGTGAGTGTATCTGGGAGTGAAGGGCAGACAGGAAGGGCCATCTTAGTAGTCAGTACCAGGGCTTTCGAGGACATCCTCAGAGCTCAGCCTGGCTCAGGGCCCTCCAGGGGCCTCAGAACCCTGAGTTGTATGAAAAAAAACAAACAAAAACTGCAGAGCAGGGCTCATGAAACTGTGATTGCTGGCAATCAGCCCATTCTAATCCGGCAGATAATGGAATCTAGACACAAAGATATGATAGCAAAATATTCGGCTCAGCTGGAGTCTGTGCCTGGCTTCTCTAATGGATTGTGGCCTTGTAGGTTCCCTGGGGACCAAAGAGGAAATGAGCCGTGGCCCAATCTAGCATGCATTAAACCTCCCTGTCTGCAATCACTGAGCTGGGTGCTTGTCCATTTCCGGTGTGGGGAAGGAAACATGCCTTCGACTTTTCCAAGGCAGATAGCAGCCTTGGCCTGACTCTCCCTGGTGAGCAACTCTTCCTCTCCTCTGTCATCTTCCCCAGTAGGAAGCCGCCGTATAAAACCTGGACCCATGACTCTCCCAATCCTGCAGCCCTTCCTGATCCTGGTACCCAGCAAGGAACAAGGCGGTGAGCCAGGTGTCCAGTGTGCCTGGGCTCAGCGCTTGCTGGCAGTTTCTTGAGTTAGCTCCCACCCAATGTTGTGGAGTCGCACCAGCCCCCCTATGGTAGGGTAGCCGAGGCTGGCCCGACAGTAGGATGAGATGGGGAGTCTGATTGTCACACCAACTGCCATACCCTAGATGCCAGGCCACTGCCCAAGCCTACCTGGGTGGGGCTTGATGAACTCAGTAACCCTCCTGGGCCTCATTGTAGAGAGCAGACAGGGGAGTAAAGGGCCAGTGTAGACAGTGGAGGGTGGCCTTGGTGGGCCTCTGAGTGTATCCAGGTCCCGGAGGGACAGGGCTATGACCACTGAGAACTGTGTACCTCTGAGCTCAAGGTGGACACCCTGATCTCAGACATGAGCTTGGGATTAGTCCCTGGGCTGATGCCTGGTGGTGGCACCTCAGAAGTTTCCACAGCTTTCCAGAGGTGATCTCAAGTCATATAAACCCACTGTGGTCCTGTGCTTCAGGGACAAACCAGGCAGAGCGGGTGCTGTCCATATCTGTGAATCAAATGTAGGTGTCTTCTTGCAGTCAGGTTGGGGGCAGAAAGCTGCAAGGCCCAGCCTTGGGATCCTTGGGCCCATAGGTGGGGCTGCCTCTGAGGCCTCCCTGCTGAGAGCTGCATGCTGAATGAGGCTGGTAGGCATCAGTCTCCACCCAGGACTTGAACTCTGGAGAGTTGGAGGCTTCCTGGACTGGACCTGTAGACACTCTTCCCACCTTCCCTCTCCCCTGCAACAGGCCGGGCCGAGGAGAGAAAGGCTAGGGAGAGATGGAGGAGTCGTTCTGTCTCTAGCTTTGGGCTGCTCACTGCAGCATTAGGCCTTCCTACATCTGGAGTCTTTGGTTTCCCTACCTGTCCAGTGAGAAAAGGTTAGGCCTCGAGGGTGACGCTGAGATTTTTACAGTTTCTATGGTTTCTTTGGAAAGGGGAGTTTCACAGTGTGGTGCACGCTTGCTCCAGAATTCCTGTCCTGAGGTGGGCAGGCCCTGGGACAGGGATAGGGCCTTACCCTGGGGCTCCTCCTTCTACCTACCCTCACTGACTTTCTGACCCTCCCTGCAGCCCCAGGACCATGAATGCAACTTGCAACAGCAGCAGCACGTGGCCTGATTCGATCACCTACATCTTCACCACCTACTCAGCCTTGCTGCTGGTGCTGGGCCTGCTGCTCAACGGCCTGGCACTCTGGGTATTCTGCTCTCGCATGCACCAGTGGACAGAGACCCGCGTCTATATGACCAACCTGGCTGTGGCTGACCTCTGCCTGCTCTGTTCCCTGCCCTTCATGCTGTACTCCCTGAGAGACACTTCAGACACACCAATCTGTCAGCTCTCGCAGGGTATCTACCTGGTCAATAGGTACATGAGCATAAGCTTGATCACGGCCATCGCTGTGGACCGCTATGTGGCCGTGCGGCATCCGATCCGTGCCCGTGAGCTGCGGTCCCCACGACAGGCTGCCGCAGTGTGTGTGACCCTCTGGGTGGTAGTGGTCATCTCCCTGGTAGTGCGCTGGCGCCTGGGGCTGCAGGAGGGTGGTTTCTGCTTCAGGAACCACAGCCGGCAAAACTCCAGCACCATAGCTTTCTCGCTGCTGGGCTTCTACCTGCCACTGGCCATAGTGGTCTTCTGCTCTTTGCAGGTGGTGACTGCACTGGCGCAGAGGCCAACCTCTGATGTAGGGCAGACAGAGGCCACCCGCAAGGCCACCCACATGGTCTGGGCCAATTTGGCTGTGTTTATCTTCTGCTTCCTACCGCTGCACGTGGTCCTGACCGTGCAGTTCTCCATGGGCGCGAACACCTGTGCTGCCCGTTATACCTTCAGCCGCGCCCTGTCCATCACAAGCAGACTCTCAGATTCCAACTGCTGCCTGGACGCCATCTGTTACTACTACATGGCCAAGGAGTTCCAAGATGCATCCATGTCAGCCATGTCCTCCAATACACCCCACAAGAGCCAAGATTCTCAGAGCTTGACTCTTACCTAGAAGTGAGCATGTGCCATGAACCAGAGGAACCTGTGATATTAGCAAGGAGCCCCCAAATCTGCCTGAACATGATGTGGGTTTTGAACACTCTAGGAAGCTCAGGTGGCCTGGAGAGGCTGTATCTGCTCCCTGGAAGGGACCAGAGGACTGAGACTCTTAAAGACCAACTTGAAGGACCCTGGAACAAGGCCACATACTTGCCACTCCAGATCTAGAACCCCTGAGGCACCAGAATGGGGCCTTGGTGGCTGGCCACTGGGTTTAGAATGGAGATCTGTCCTGGAGATGGTCCTAGAAGGGCCCTCGGTGTCAACCAGATACAAGTGGTGAGAGGCTAAGAAAGAACGGAGAGTTTGGAGAGCCAGGAGACATCCTCTGAGAAGACTCTCTAGTGGCTGCTTCCTTGAGGGACCACCAGACTTCACACCTCCTATATGGTTAGGGAGAAGGGCAGTAGCTGTGGTCTGGAAGGCTGTCTTCTATAGCACATGGCTCTCGATGTTGCTCTGTATTCAGAGGGGGTTCCAGCTCAGGAGACCCGATGGTCATAAAGCTGTGTTCAACAGTCACACACTGCTGTTGAAGCCCTGAGCCTCTTGGTGGTGTTTCCATTTGATAGTGGGCCTGTTGATCACAAGGCCAATGGCTGTAGTAGTGGTCTGCTGGAGTCTGTTGTGAAGAAGATTGACATTTGGCCTGGTCCCTGCATTCTCTGGGGGTGTGGCCTCAGGCTACAAAGGGGCTCCACAGACCAGGATTAGCTACAAAGCCAGATCACTTTTGGAGTGTGATAGCCCTGGGCTTTCTCTCTCTGTGCTTTATTTTTTTGTCTTGGCTCAAATGCTGCAGCCATACCTGGAGCCAGAGCCCCCAACTAGGGGTGGCCCGCCACACTTCTACTTCTACTTCATCCAGCTCTGACTGCCTAACTGTCCCCTTTTTGTTATGACCTTTTCTGCAGAAACCAAAAGTCTGCTCACCCTCCAGATACCAAAGAAAGGATTCCATCCAAGTACAGACTGGCGAAGCAGTTTACTGGAGTTACTTACAAAACATGGTGACTCCACCACTCCATGGTGGCTCCACCACTCCATGGTGGCTCCACCACTCCATGGTGGCTCCACCACTCCATGGTGGCTCCCATCACTGAAAAGTCCCACTCAACGGGTAACAACTCACAAAAACTGCACCAGTAGATTACCAGTCCCTAGGAAACTTCCACCTCATATATACCTGGACACCCACTCCAGACAAGATACAGATGGGGGTCTGAGGGGGTGGTGGCTGGAACCTCAGGTCCTCTGGCCCTCATGTCCCTCTAAGAGGGAATGCTGACAGCTTCATGCCCAACACCAATCTGTTTAGAACAGTAGTATCTTCTTATTTCATTGCCATGACTGTGAGCCAAGGTGTTCAGTGGATGGAAGCAGCAATCTTCTTGCTCATGGTTGGTGATCGTGCTAAGCCAGAGGAAATGGCTTTCCGACCACAGTCTACTACTCTTCCATCAGCTCTCGTGTTCTTTCCACCCTCTGCAATTTTCTCTGAACCTTCACCTGAGAAGGGATGATGCATCTATATAATCTATAAAATATATAATATACATGTGCGTGCCTATGGTTCTTTTCTGAGTATCATGCTTCTAGACTATAAGAACAGACACTTATTCTAAGCGGCCTGACCTTGGTAGAAGAAACAAACCTCAGGAGGGGAAGAAGTGGATCCCTTGGGGCCCCCGCAGTCCCTCCTAGTGTGTGGCAGTAGGTTCTGCCCACAGCACCAGCAGAGCGCTTGTCCTGACGAAGAGAGCACTCTACCCTGCTCACCCTCTTTGTAACCGCAGTTTTAGGGGGACATCCCACGCTCCCCTAGGCTAGGCTTGGCCATCTGGCCTGATGGTGCAGAAGAAATGGGTGGGAAGTAAAGGGCAGAGTCTTCGCCCAAAAGCTGCAAAGTTAGCGTACTAAAACGATGGAGACAGTGAGAAGGCTCACCTGGCAGGGTGCTTGCGACCAAGCCCGGCAACCTGAGTTCAATCCCTGGACCCAACATGGTGGTAAGAGAGAACCATATCCCACAAGCTGTGCTCTGGCCCCACACATACCCAAAACAAATAAATAAATGCAAAAAAAAAAATAATATAGTAGAAAACCCTGTTGGCAAAGAGGAAGACTGAACCCCATACCACTACTGGCCAAGGCCAACTAGAACTGGTCAGAGCCACTGGAGAACATGCTGGGACCCTCCAGAACATCTGAAGGTGACCTCTGACTTGTTAAAACCCAATTTGACAGAGCATTCGTGAGAAAGCTCATGCTCTACAAATAACTTCCCCAAAGCCCATTCTGTGTGTACGAGCTGGTTTTGTTTCATGTTGGTTTTGTCAACTTGACACAAGTTCATCTGAAAAGAGGGAACTACAATTGAGAAAACGCCTCAGACTGGCCTGTAGGCAATCCTGTTTTCTTGATGATTAAAAGATGTGGGCTCAGCCGGGCGGTGGTGGCGCACGCCTTTAATCCCAGCACTCGGGAGTCAGAGCCAGGCGGATCGCTGTGAGTTCGAGGCCAGCCTGGGCTACCAAGTGAGTTCCAGGAAAGGCGCAAAACTACACAGAGAAACCCTGTCTCAAAAAACCAAAAAAAAAAAAAAAAAAAAAAAAAAAAAAGATGTGGGCTCTATTCATAAAAGCCAGAAATTGGAAACAACCTAGATGTCCCTAAACAGAAGAATGGATAAAGAAAATGTAGAACTTTTACACAATGGAGTATTACTCATCCATTAAAAAAAAATGACATCATGAAATTCACAGATAAATGGATGGAACTAGAGAAAAATCATCCCAAGTGAGGTATCCCAGACCCAGAAAGACAAATCTGGTATGTATTTGTTTATATGTGGATATTAGCTAGGAAGTCAATGATAACCAAGCTACACCCTGTAGAACTACAGAGAGTGGGTATAGAGTAAGGAAGTAGGGGTGACAGACAGATAGATTCATTAGGAAAGATAGTGATGGATGGATGGGGATGCTGGAATAGGAGAATCAAGTGGGGAGGGAGAGGAGAGGAGGGATGAGGGAAGGAATGTGGGGAGAGACAGCTAAAATTAAGGGCAATTTGAGATCAGTGTTGAAACCTAATACAGTCAAAGCTTCCTAAAATATATACATATATGAAGGTGAGCTAAATGAAATCACCAAATAAGGGGGATGACAGAGTCCCAAAAGGCCATCTCTTGTCACCAAATGAAGTTTCCAATATAGGGATTGGGTTACACCTGATTGGGTTGTTGGCCAAAGGGGTCCCATGGGACTCCCCAGACAACCCAGGCTGTTGCTCTCCACTAACTGACAGCAAGGCCTCAACACCTACACAGCTCATTGAGCATGGAGAGGTCGAGCTGGTGCCCACCTAGAGCCTTCACCCCTATGTTCTAGCATCTTTGGTACAGGAAGGCACTCTGCATACTAGCAAAGGGAAGCATAAACACCAAGCCAGCCACAAACCCTTTGATCTGCAGTGGTGTCCTGCCTGAAAGATAGGCTAGGCCAATGGTGGCCCAAACCTCATGGGAGTCACCGACCACTATCTGATTTGACATAAGGCCACTCCAGAGATGGAACCTGTACCTGTACTGCTTGGGTGGCCAAGAACCAGAGACTAGATAGCCAGGGATCTAGGTTAAAACCGAACACTACTGTTCTAACAAAACAAGAAGACAGCAGCAAGATGACTCCTACTGACATTCTGCTGTGCTCATAGATCAGTGCTTTGCTCGGTCATCTTCAGAGACGCTTCCTCCGGCAGCAGATGGGAGCAAATACAGAGACCCACAAACAGACATTATGCAGGGAGTGAGAGACCTTGGAACACTAAGCCCTAAATGGGATGTCTCTCTCTAATCCCTCCTCGTAGGACTCAGGGAACCCTGAGAAAGAGGAGGTAGAAAGAGTGTAAAAGCCAGAGGGGACGGAGGACATCAAGGCAACAAGGTCCTGTAAATCAACATGAGCAAACTAATATGAACTCACAGAGACTGAGGCAGCATGCACAGGGCCTGCACAGGTCTGCACGGGTCTGCACGAGGTCCCCTGTGCATATATTGTGGCTTTGGGTTGGTTTTTTTTTTTTTTTTTTTTTTTTTTTCTCGAGACAGGGTTTCTCTGTGTAGCTTTGCACCTTTCCTGGAACTCGCTTTGTAGACCAGGCTGGCCTCGAGCTCACAGCGATCCACCTGGCTCTGCCTCCTGAGTGCTGGGATTAAAGGCGTGTGCCACCACTGCCCGGCTGTGGCTTTCAGTTGAGTGTTTTTATGGGATTCCTGAGTGGGTCTCTGATTCTTGTGCCTTCTCTTGGGCTCTTTTCCTTCTGTTGGTTTGTCTTGTCCAACTCTGATATGATAGTTTTTGTTTTATCTTATTTTGTTATGTTTTATTATTATCCCTTAGAAGCCTGTTTGTTTTCTAACGAGAGAGAAAGGAGGTAGACAGATTTGGATGGGAAGGAGGTGAGGAGGAACTGGGGGGAGTAAAGGGAGGGGAAACCACAATCAGGATACATCATGTGAGGGGGAAAAAAATCTATTTTCAATAGAAGGGGAAAAAATGGCCTATGGGCAAGCCTGTTTTCTTAATGAGTGATTGATGTGGAGGGCTGGGCCCATTATGTGTAGTGCCACACACATGACCCCTGGGCAAGTGGTCATGGGGTGTAGAAGAAAGCAAGCTGACCGAGCCATGGAGGGCAGACTGTTATGCCCAGATTGTGACCCCCCAAAGAGACCACCAGGGATCTTGGGTGTCCAGAATGCAACAGCAAGGTTTATTCTGCAGATACAAGTCTAGACAGGGACTCATTCCTACACCCAATACAGTGAGGCAGGGAGGAGTCCCTCTTTCTTGGGGAAGTTAGTTTTTATAGGCAAAACCCATAAAATTTCTTAGAGGGGAGGGGGTTAGTACGGGTCCATCCTTGATTGGTCAAGTTTTTCCCGGGCCTGGACTTTATCTTATTTTAGCTTGTCTGTTTGCCTTGTCAGGAGTTTTATAACTTCTCTCCGGGGTCAGGTCTTGTTATCTCTGGAGAGGGGCATCTCATGGTTAATTGGTTACCATCAGACATCCTGACTCTGTTCTTTTGTTCCTGGGGCTGGCGCCATCATTTCTGGGGACTTGAAACTGGCCTGGCCTAGATCACAGTCCCCAAAGCTGCCACTGGAGACTTTTAGGTACAGAATGCAAAAGTAAGGTGTTTTCTAAGTTTACAAGTCTCCAGGGAGGCTCTTCCAAACCTCTCACTCACAGCAGGGAGGTGGGAAGGAGCTCTCCCCTTTCTTTGTGAGGCTAGTTCTTAAAGACACAGACCATATAATTTATTTTAACCTGCCTCCCTTTTTAGTCTTTTGGTCGAATATCCTGACTGTTTTCCAAAGTCCCTGTAGCAGATACAGCCACCTGGGGAAAAGGGGTCTAAGTTCTTATCTACACTTAGGAATCCTGGTTTAAGCTTCTCTTTGTCTGTAGGGGATAGAGTGGGGGGTTTTACTGAGGTATCACACAGACCAGTTCCTGCACTGGCTTTCCTCAGGAGGAGAGCATGACCTGAGGGTTATAAGATGAAATGTGCGTTTGGTTGTGGTGTTTTATCACAGCAATAGGAGCCCCAACTAAGACACTATGCAAATTACCTCAAAGTTCCCAACCCTTAGTGTGCTATCACTGAGCTGCTGGACTTTCTCTGTGTGCCAGCTTGCTTCACCTCCCTAGGAACTGAATCATTTCTTAATAAATTCTCTTGCTTTGCTTGCTATTATCCACATGTCTGTCTGTCCAGTTCCTTGTTTGGGATACCCGAAATGCCCATTGAACTCACTAACATCATTTGGCAAGTCTTAAGTGT
Source organism: Peromyscus maniculatus bairdii (assembly GCF_049852395.1). NCBI lineage: Eukaryota > Metazoa > Chordata > Mammalia > Rodentia > Cricetidae > Peromyscus > Peromyscus maniculatus. The sequence continues at coordinate 11,166,373 of NC_134864.1, forward strand.
CTAACCTCTTAAACGTTTTATCTATTCTAGGGGTATCTGAGAGGAGCCACTCCGGCTGTAGGGATGGGCCAAGGAGTTACAGGCTGCTCTTGAAGACTCCCACGACAGGCTAATGTAGTTTTGAGCGGAGGTTGTAGACATTAGCCTTCACCAGATGCAAGAGAATGCTCCTGCATCAAGACACTAAAATCACAGCAGCTTCCTGCTAAGAGAAATAACTTGAAAGGGGCCTAAAATGCTACCATCCTGTCTCTCCCCTGCTTGAGGAGATAAAAAACAAAGGTGGGTGTGAATCCCCACTTTCTAACTGTAAGACCTTGACTGCTTGGAGCCTAAACCAGCCACTTACCATGCCTTATACAAGCAACTACAGCCTAACTCCTAAGGACCGCTAAGACTTAGTTAGTTCCTCCCGGGGTTAGGTGGTAATTCTCTCTTGATAATTTGCTCACTGTGATGGACTCCACAGTGCCTATCCTTTACTACAATTTGTACGTCAGTCAGTTCTGGCTTAGTAAGTGCCTCTGTTCCTTGGGTTCCTCATTCCCAGCATATTTTGGCAGCCTCCTAGGGGAACTCACCCCTTGCCTTGATCCTTTAAACTATGACGTTTGTGGTGGCCAGCTAAGCTGTTCACACGCAGCTGGAGCTTTGTGTCTGGGTCACATCTCCAGAGGTCTGGAAACCTCTGCACTGTGACTCTGGACTGGCATCTCCCATCAAGGTGTTAGCTAAAAGGTTACTTTTGGCCCCTTGGGGAAAGTCTTTCTTCTTCTTTGCAATTGACAGATCCTGAGTGCTTTGGCAGAACCTGAAGGAGGTTAAGCCACTATAGTCTGTAAGGGCAAGGACTACTTTTCTTCCTTCTGAAAACCCTCTCACCCTAAATGTGTGGTACAGGGAGAGTGGCATCCGGCTAGAGCAGTGGTTCTCAACCTTCCTAATGCTGTGACCCTTTAATGCAGTTCTTCATGTTGTGGTGACCCCCGGCCATAAAATTATGCTCGTTGCTACTTCACAACTGTAATTTTGCTACTGTTATGAATCGTAATGTAAATAAATATCTGTGTTTTCTGATGGTCTTAGGAGACCCCTGTGAGGGGCGTTTGATCCCCAAGGGGATCGTGACCCCCAGGTTGAGAAGCACTGATCTAGAGTGACCCCCGGCATGTTCTGAGGACTTCCTCCTTCTCCTCTCCTCTCACTCCTCTCCCCACCCCAGCACCAGCCTCACTCCGCAGAGCAGAAGGGAGCAGAACAGGGGAGGTGTCTGAGCCTGCAGCCTCCTTCCCAGCCAAACTCGCTGACTTCAGGGATGCTCAGAGTCCCTCCCCTCACAACGGCTGTGTGGACGGCTTGTTCCTTGGAGGTTGGTCCAATTGGATCAACTGGAAGGTTTAGCTGCGGATTTTACCTCCATAGGGCATTGTCAGTGTTCAGTCTTGGGAAGGTGCATGAAAGAAATCCGGCCACTCCGGGATGAACTTTGCCTTAGCAGCAGCCGGGAAGCCACTTTCCAGTGAACAGACTGCCCACGCTTCACCAAAGGCCTTTTTATTGTTATGCAAATAACACCTTAGCAAGTCAATTTCCGCATACCAAAACCTCTTATCTGAAGCTCCCCGAAGGAAACAAACACCAAAGCGATTCTCAGTCACAAGGCCTCTTGGTTTCTCGCAGCCAAGTTTTGCAGAGGCCTTGAACCCTTCCGGAAGAATTCAGATAAGATTCAAACACTTCAAACCAAAGGTAGAGATCCACAAAGCCAACAGTCACAAAAGGCAGTCCAAAGCCCAGGTGCCAACACTGCGGAATTCACGCCAGCTGTCATGCTCTGCAGGCTCTCCAGCTAGGAAGGCTCTCCATGCCGAGGAAGAAGGCCTGCCTCGGAGCCAGCGCGCACACATTGACCCACCACTGTGAGGGATACGTTCAGGGTATGTGCTCAGTCTCTGGTAAGACCCACGTTGGTCTCAAAGTCACCATCGTCTCTGTGTGCATCTCTGCAATGTATTCAAAAGCTGCTGTTTGATCCTCAGACCCTCAAGAAGTTATCTTCCCTTGTAACAAAATGTGTTCTTTGTATCTACTCTTAGACCAAGAACTGCTAGCCTAGAGTCTCATTAAGCTATGCTTGTATCTTGCAATTAGACCTCTTTTTTCTCATAATTTCAAAAGACTCTGAGATTCCTGTGTCCAAACCTTCACAGTCTTGTCACAGGACCTTCACATGTGGGAGGAATATTATGTCTCACCAGATTCTCTTACGCCAGCTCCTTTCCAGAGGACAAGCTTCACAATCCATCCAGCCACATTTCCACTTAACTCGGATCCCTCTCTCCCTCCCAGACCCCTCCTCCTCCTCCTCCTCCTCCCCAATCCTTCTCTCCATCTGTTCTTTACTAAACTCAGGTCCTGACATGTTCTGGACAATCTGTCTGACTTCTTTACTGCCAAGATAGGGTTCCTGTATTCTCCACCTCTGTGGATGGCCTTGGATAAGTCAAAATGTGATAGGAACATTACTTTCATTTTAGATACCATGGAACTATTTTTTCCCCTCTGGTGGCTCCAGTTCAATCTCTCACTCCCCTTTCTCCTCACTGTTTTATGGAACGCCAGAACCAGCCCAGTTGAACCCCCTGTAACTTATATGACAGACAAGTATCTTTTCACTCATCCCTTTCTGGTCCTGCCTTGTTGCCCCATCCCTTCCCAGGTAGAGATATTATGTCTAAATTTCAGGTCCATGTTAAAAACTCCATAGGCTCTTGTGGCATTCCTAACACCAAGTCCCCTGTCCCATAGTGGCCAAGAGCCACCTGGAGCCTCAGATGTCTTTCCTGTAGTCTCTACTGTAGACTCCTGCCTCACCTGACAAGTGTCACCTGAAGTATGGGGCCTTCATCCCTGGAGATTAGGTAACAGCCACCCAGTCACAATTACTTTGGGGGTGGGGGTTAGGGTCAACTTGATGCAGACTACAGTCACCTGTGAGTAGGTATTTGAAGGATTGCCTCCATCAAACTGACCCGTGATTATGTCTGTGGGGGGCACTTTTGGCCTTGATAGTGGATGTGGGAGGGTGGACAGTGACACCCCTGGGCAGCTGAGCAAACCATGGGGAGCATGTCAGTAAAAGAGTGTTCCTGCATGGCTTCTGCTTCCGTGCCTTCCCCCAGGCCCTGAGTTCCTGCCGGTGTGATGGACTGGAAGCTGAATAAGCCCCCTTCCTCTCCAAGTTGCTTTTGGTCATGGAGTTCATCAGCGCAAGAAAAAGTAAACTAGGACATCCTCCGATGCCTCCTGATTCACAGTGTTAGATATCAGGGATCCTTTCGTGTTCTCATCCATCCAGACTCTCAGTTCCTATTTGCTTTTAAATGGCGGGACCCCTCCACCCAGAACACTCAATAGGTTATCTGATTTGTTCCACTTTGGGGCTTTGGGCTATACCCCACTTTTCTGGATGGGCCTTCTCCCAGGACCCACCTTCCCTTCCACATCCTCCCAGAAGTAGCCTCCTTCAGTACGTGCTGACTTATTAAATCTGCAGACCAGACAAACCCATGCCAAGGAATCTGCGTCGTGGAAAAGCTCCCCCAACACAGGACTCAGGAAGGCTGCGTTCCTAGAACTCTGCACACTTCAGACCGGGCTGAGACTCTTGGCAGCCTGGCTGGTCAGCCACCTCAGTAGCTTTCCCCTGCTTTCGTGACCTTAGGGAGGGGCCCTAGTGACCTTTGTTTCAGCTTTCCCGGACGCTGAATTTGCTCACTTCCTGGAGACAGGCACTTCTGGAGAAGACTGCCACACGGTGGTGACTCCCTGTGTCTTGGCTGTGGCTGTCATATGTCTAGCAAGTGCCTGCTGCTGTGACTCCCCCACAGTGATGGATATGACCCTGGGCCGTTGGCTAAAATAAACTCTCCCTTCCTAAGCTGATGTCATAAAGGTATTTTATCATAGCAACAGGAAAGTTACTGAGACGCGGGCTTCTGCTTGCTTAACCTTCTGGTATGTTTGGAACCTTCGGATTACAGGCCATTAAGCTCTAGCTAGGATTGTCTCCGGGATGTCAATCATTACTATCTGCATTGACACTGTGCCCCACTATTGAGGACCTCTTGACCTCTAAATGATGTCACAGGTGACCTTCAACCTCCTGTAATAACCATCCACCTTCTTCTCAAATATACAGCTCAATCCTTTTATGCCTTATGATCCTAGGACTCTGTGACAGAGAGGCACCAACCAGGTCCCCCAGCACCCCTTCTTGGGTGTGAAGCAGTTCCAGAAGGAAGATCTTTACCCTTTGATGATCTGCCCCTGCTGATCTGTAGGGGTGGGGGTGGGGGCGGAGCGGGGAGGGGATGTAGAGACAAAAAAGCCAAAACCAAAAAGTGATTCCCCCACCCCCATTCTCTGAAGATCAGATCCTGATTGCCTGGAGCCTGACCCAGTGACTGGTGATGCCTTAAAGGGTTAGTTCCCACCGCCTAAAGAGCCCTGGTGCCTTGCCTCAGTTTATGTCCTCAGAAGATAATGAGCCACTGTGGTCTTATCTTTCCAAATTCATCCCCACACAACAACTCCAGGAACTGGTTACACTTTGAGTCCTTCCTGTTCAGGTACTGTTGGCAGTCCATCCCTGAGGGTGTGGGTTTACTCTCCCACACCCCAGCCAGCCCTGTCTAGGGAAGAAAATGGAACAAGACCCTCCCTACCCATTTGCCTGGTTTTGTTTTGTTTGTAATTTTGTTTGCAAGATGTGCCCACAGTGCAGTAGTGACAGAATTGTTCGAAAAGTTACCTCACTACCTTCTGATTGGATCTGGGGCCTCCTCTACACCAGGAAATTTTATGGTTGGTACCGAGATCCTGGTCAAAAGTCTACAGCTGGGCAAGTCATAGGCTCTGGGTAGAAGCCAATATTACTTTGCGAGGTGGCCCTGCAGTCAAATTGCCTCCTAAGCATTTATGCCTGTACCCACAGACCGGGCTGGTTTCAACCTTGTCCCTTTCCTTACGGTCTAAGCCCTCCTCTGTTTCCATTAAAAGCCTTTGAAAGAGCAGGTTTTGGATTAAAGCTCACTCAGTGCTCTGGGGGAAAGAATCAGCTCAACTTAAAAACTGGCAAATGATAAATCTAAAGCTACAGAATCTTTGGGGTTTAACTCTATACATATAGCTGTGTGTGGATCTGCATTGTCTGCATGCGTTAGGTTTGTATATTGTTTGCATGCTACCCAGGTGATTTATAAATTAGTCACAGAAACTGAAATTTTTCCTTTTAGTTCACAGAGTAAATGGAGTTAAATTAGGCCAAACTGATATGGTTGGTTGATATGAAATGATGAAAGGGATAGAGAAAAGAGATTCGATCAATGTGGCCATGTTGGAAAAAGCAAACTGAGAGGTCTAATGGCCCCAGGTCCATATTTAGACACAAGTTTTACATTTAAATAAAAAACAGAGAGTCAGAGGTACACATAATGGGTCAAGGTGTTATTTGATCATTGCCATTCTGGCCCCAGAAGGTGGTCCCCAAAAGCTCCTATTGCTCAAGGTATGAACTGAGTCTCAGGAGATTATTGCTCCTGGGGGTTCAGCTTTACCATCACAGCTAATTGTCTAACCAGGGGGTGTCCCTGTTAGGGACTTGTCCTACATTGGTCTAATAATAGGCCTTAACATTGGGAGTCATCACTCAAAAGCGAGTGGAAAAGCCTTGTCCAGGAGGCAAATAGCGTCTGATGTTTGCTGGCATCTTCTCAGGGTGGGCAAATGCCTATTCCACCTAGACTGACAAAGTTAATGCCTAGAATACAGTTCCTCTCCTCTGGGTCTCTACAGCTTCAAGAACATCTTGAAGACTACGTATACCTGAAAACTTTTTTAAAAACTAAACATTTTCTTTCATCAAGAAAAACACATCTTTTAAATCTAAAGATGTCTGATTGATGCATCTATTGGCATATATAACTGCATCTTTTTTCCTTTTGGCACTATTTGTATAATACATGCTCGGAGATTACAACTTCAACTATTTTTCTTTTAATCTATTTCACAATTATATTTCTTCTTAGAGTTATTTTGTTCTTTCCTGCATTCTCAATATATAACCATCAGTATTTTGTTTTAAAACAACCCAGAGATACAGCCCAGGAGCACACTATACAAGAATGGCACCCCTGGGACAACATGCGGTCATAGCTTCCTGGATCTTACTCCATTAGGAGCCGTTAGTGGGCACGATGGATCTTATGTTTTTAACTTCCTTATAAAAATTGGGTCTAGGATGCACAAGTTTCAGAGTAAACTCAGTGTGAGGTGGGGATCTCAGCAAATTCCTGCTCCATGGGGTCCAACTCTTCCCGGCTGCTGACTAGAACTAGCGACTTTTGTGGTCCCTTGTAGGCAGTCTGTGCCTCTCACAGCAGGAAATGCTTATGAAATATATGCAGCTCTCCCGCAAAGATTTCTGGGGCCACAGCTCTCAGGAAGGAGTCCAGGTGGGACAGTTGGGTACAGTGAGATCAAGAAGGCCTTACAAAACAGGATGTAAAGACGGTAGATGAGAAGTACATGCTGGTGAAAACAGGATGGCTGGAACAGCTAACTCACCACCAAGCCTGACTAGAACTGGCCGAAGTTACTGGAACGGGTGTAGAGGCATTCCAGAACACTCGAAAGTTAGCCGTAACTCATTATGAGCTACAAGTCACAGGGTGCAGAGAAATCCTGTACTATACAAATGAACCTCAAAGTAGGTGCTATGCAGATGAGCCCCTAAAGCGCACCCTAGTGACACAAATGCCCTATCCTTTGTGAGCCAGCACTGAGCTGCTAACTGTTCTTCCTGCTCCAGCACACTTCTTCCCAGGGAGACACGTCCTTTTTTTTTTGGTTTTTCGAGACAGGGTTTCTCTGTATAGTTTTGATGCCTGTTCTGGATCTTGCTCTGTAGACCAGGCCGGCCTTGAACTCATAGAGATTCGGTCTAGCTCTGCCTCCCGAGTGCTGGGATTAAAGGCGTGCGCCACCGCTGCCGGCTGGAGACACATTCTTAATACATTTACTTGCATTGTGTGTCACTCTGTGTCCCTGTCCAATTCCTTGTTTGGGGATATAAGAGCCTGGAACCCCTCTAGATGTACCCACCACACCCCAATACCACTGTCGTCACTGGTACGCCAATTAAAAAAACAAGTACTGACGCAAAGGAGAAAATTTAATCACTGTGCCCAGAGTAGAAAGAGGAACCGATATAATGACCTCCCAAGTCATCTTTGGGATACTGATGTGAGCTTTAGGTTAAAACAGAGAATTGGGCTGGGCGGTGGTGGCGCACGCCTTTAGTCCCAGCACTCAGGAGGCAGAGCCAGGCAGATCTCTGTGAGTTCGAGGCCAGCCTGGACTACAGAGCGAGATCCAGGACAGGCACCAAAACTACACAAAGAATCCCTGTCTCGAAAAATCAAAACCAAACCAAACCAAATCAAACAACAAAAAACAAAAACAAACAAACAAAAAACCCAAAAAAAAACAGAGAATTGGTGCAGGACAAACGGAGCCACAAATAGCGCATCAGCCCTGGTCCAGGTCCAGCCGTATGCTCGTAGATCATTGCCCTCCTCTGGAGAAATGGCCTGTCCTGGGAGGCTTTGCGGCTCCTAGAATCCAAGGTGAACCTCAGGGTTAGGACAATAACTTACCTGAGATTTCAGCCTTGAAGGTGGGTGAGAAAAGTATAAAAACAAGGCAGAGATGCCAAGCTCTCTTCCTGGACTTTGTTGCTTTGTGGGCCCAAGTGAGGAATCAGTGCTATGTAACAAAAGTCTCTAAGTACCTGTTACAGCCTCAGCTGCACAGGGACATGTGGGGAGGGCCAGGGAGGCCCTGCCTCTGCAGCCTATCCCAGACCTGGGGGTATGGAAGCCCAAGGTTGCCTATATAAATGCTGTTCACCCAAAGGGAGGGCAGCGCCCCAGTGACCTCAGATGGTAGCAATGACCATGACCACCCGAGCACTGATGCCTGGTGACATCCTTGTTCGTTTTCAGTAGTTCTGTGAGCAGAAGCCAGCCAGCCTGGGCTGTTGTTACTTCTTGCTCCTGCTGCATGCCTGGGCCATGGGGGCTGATCCACTGGGCATGATCAAGAGACTCCTGCCCCCACCCCCACCCTTGGGTCCAGCTGCTCATATCCAGAGAGAGGAGAGAAGCTTCCTGACCTGTATCTTGGGTGAGAGCCAAGAAAATTTTAGCACTTGACCTTATTACCTGGACTCGCTGTTGTGGCCACCCCAGAATAAGAACCTCTTAGAGTGTTCAGGCCAGGGCACATGGCCCAGTCACCTCCTGACACAGGTCTGAGATGTGCCCCCTCTGTAGGGAACTGCTGAGAATTACATGTCTCACCATTTTCCCAGCTGAGCATGACACCAGGCTTCTAGGTAGGCCTGTGAGATGGGGACAGAAAAGGCATTTGCTTTCCAGAGTTTCTTAAAGCAACCAACGCAAGGACCAGGTTGGGCGGGCCCCAGCCTGGAGGCTTCCTCTGCAATAGCATCAAACACTGCCTACTTTGGTGCCCGAGGAACTGGAGAACCCGGTCCATCGGTCTTTGTGACATTGTCAGTCCAAACAGGGGACTAAAGTGACCCAAATGATCATCACATCACTGAAAGAAAAAAAAAAGCCAGGACAGCTGTGCCTCCAGTCGGGAGAAAGCTTTATTAGTAGTCTGCTGCTGATCTACAAGCAGAACTACTGGCATGGGCCTTGTGACCTGGAACCTGGAAAAGGACCAACAGCCAGCATGGCCCTTAGTGACAGCGGGGCTTGTGTCAGGGGAGCAGGGCAGAGAGGTAGGTCTGCATTAGCATATGAAAGAAACCAATCGACAGAGAGGACTTGACCCCATCCCCTCCAAAGCCAACGCATAGCAGATCCACAAAAAGCTTACACTCTACAATGACCCCTAGGCGCTGGCGCCATTGAGCTTCTGACCTTTCTTCAAACTCTGGCCCACGTTTTCCCCTGGAGGTGCTTTCTTCCTTAATAAACTGTCTCTGCTGCTACTACTATTCACACGTCCCTGGGCCGTTTCTTTTACCAGGAAACAAGAACCTGGAAATCCCAGTGAGCGCTGATCAGATTCCAGTACCTGCCAGCAGCGTGGTGGCCCTATTTCCTGCCAGTGCCAATGCCTGCCAGCCAAGACCACTCAGCAAGTCTTAGCAACAACAATGCCTGGTTTGGTACTTGCCGGTGGAGGTGTCTGAACATGGTGGAGGGTCCTGGCCAGCTGGAGGCTTGTTGTAATGAGTCCGAGGTGCCGCCGACAGAGGATCTGGCAAAGACTCTGTCATGAGCTGCGTTCAGCTGTGATAGGATTTGAGCTGTGGGAGGCGATCAGGGTCTGAGGAAGCTGGTTTCTGCTCTGGACTGAGCGCCAGAGTGGAGCTGTGGGAGGACAGGCACGCTGGCATCTTGTTGAGCAGACGAAATGAAGGGTAGGTTTGTGCCATTGATGGACGGCATGGTGCAGTCCTTCCTGTGGGTCGGCGTGGGTGCTGTTGGTAGGTGCGTCCTTTTCTCTGCCTTGTTCCGTCACATGGGGAGAAACTGTGGCAGCCAGCAGTGGGAGGCCCAGAAGAGGAGTCGGGCCATGTACAAGGTGCCCGTTGGCAAGAGAAGACGAAGCACCCCCTGAGGCAAATGGGGCACATCTGTCTGTCATGTCAGCTTCCCGCCTCTGTGGGAACTGTGCTCTCTCCCCCTGAGGCCGTGACCAGATGCTCACCCCTCATCCTCTCAGGTTAATCACTGGCCTAGAGGTCTGCAGGCAGGTGGCTTTTGTTCTGGTAGCAGGCTACAAAGTCAGGGATCTCCATTAGCATTGGCCAACCTTTTCTATAGAGGGCCAGATAGTAAACGTTTAGTCTCCTTTGTAGCCAGTCAGCTTTGTACTTGCTGGGCAAGAACAACCATTAGCCACACCTAAATCAACAGATGCCTTTGAGATCTCACAGACAGCAACTTGCAAAGGAAGCCAGGAGGAGCTCCGGGCCTGGTCCACAGGTCCGCCGGGGACGTCAGGCTGATGCCTCCAAGTTCCTTTCTTGCTAAGAAGTACAAGGCCAAGCCCGGCCTTTATCCATAACAGTTCAGCTGGGGTGAGGGAGGGCTGGGCTTGCAGAGAAATTGGCTTCTAAAAAAGGAGCAGTCCTATACAAGTTCCACTGCTCTGGACTGGGAATAACGCAGGTGAGTAGGGGCTGAGATGCCTCTCCATGGCCCAGCATGGCCAGAGCCAGCTCCTTATCCCAAAGAGCTTGGCTCTAGGACACAGCAAGAATCAACAGCACATGTTTCACCCACAGAGGGCAAGTTCAAAGTGTCTTCAATAGAGAGGCTGTGTGAAAATATGAGATGATGGGAAATCTATGCACCGGCAGTGAACTGGGGACCAGACTCACCTTGGGTGTGGCTTCTGTCAGATAGTGATCAGCAAGCTAGGTCCATCCTGGGGAGGACAGTGGTGATACTTAGAAAAGGCATGGGGATGCTTTGCGGGGCATGGGGATGGCTTGCGGGGAGCCACCCTATAGCACAGGGGCAAAAGGAAGAGAATGTCCAACCAGACAGGAAGGGCTTGGGGGGGGGGGCTATGCTCTGTGAGCCATGGGCCCTCAGATAGCAGCTAATACTCCCCGGAAGAACTGCTGGCTAGATGCTTGCAGGCTCTAGTCTTGTTAGAGACACCCGAAGGAGGCTAGGAGTCCAGATACGCGGTCCAGTGTGTAGAAAGGCACGGGGAGCTGCAGGGATGTGGATCTCATAACCTCAGTTATGTTTTCTGAGAAGACAGCAGGGCGGCAAGGTCTGCAGATCAGCAGAGGCAGGTGGCGACCGCAGAGGACATGGAAGCAGCCATGTTCAGATCATGACAAGCAGCTTGACCAGGCACTTCATGTTGAGATCGGGGCTGCAGGCTAGAGGCGGAGGCCACAGGCAGTCTAGCCCTGATGCCCTGAGTTGTACTGTACATTGAATATAGAGAAATGAGGAAAACGGTGTGGACAGAGTTAGAGGAGGGGCTCAAAAGGATGCTGCTCTCGATGGGGGAGGGAGGCCGCCGGTAGCATCAGGGCCAGCCCTGCCTCCCTAGTGGGTCCTTCTTGTGTCCACGACGCTCTGGATGCCTTTAAGCCCCGATTCGCCCATCCTGGAGCATCGGCATACTAGATTTGAGGCTGTAAAGAATGGGGCTTCACCAGCACCTCCAGAACACGATGCACTGAAACCATTCTCTGGACGACGATAAAGAGGAATGAACATTCACGGGCAAGTTTTTAGCCTGTGGGGTAGAGACAGCTGGGAAGTCAGGGTTGCAAGTAAAATAGAAACAGAAGCTGACACCAAGGGAGGGTGGTGAGCCCAGGTCTGACTCCTCTGACTCCGTGGAGCTTAGTGGAGACAGTAGCAAGTGTCAGGCTCAGGAAAAACACAAACCCTTGCTCTGGCAGCTGGGATGTAAGGGCGTGTTGTGTTGTAAGGCCCATCAAGGTGAGTGTGAGCTGCAGTTTCAGAAGGGTGTGCTTTCTCAGACAATATGGGGCAACAGAGACCTGTCTGTAGGTTTGGAGAAAGTGCAGTTGTTCCTGTGTTCGGGTGGAGGCTCTAATATTTCTCCAGAGGGCTAGAATCTTCCACAAAGCACTCAAGCCTGTGGACAGAGACTAGGAGGAAATGACAGGTCTGTCTTCCCAGTATAGAATATCCATGCAAAATTGATGGTAGCTCCAGTCAGGCAGTCTCCGGGACCAAATGAACAGTTTGAGTTACCATCTCTCTATAAGGGACCCTCCCCTGAATTACAGGAGAAGGCTGCAGATCCCTTCAGTCAGAGGCCACTATCGCTGAATAATCATTCAGAGCAAAGGAAGTGTTTTTCCCACTGATGCGGACTTTGCCCCTCTTAATACTAAATTCTGACCATACACATGTTCTTCCCACTGATGTGGACTTTGCCCCTCTTAATACTGAATTCTGACCATACACATGTTCTTCCCACTGATGCGGACTTTGCCCCTCTTGATGTCAGATTCTGACCACACACATGTGGTAGACTTACCCGACAACAGTGTAGAGAGGGCAGACAGCACTCAGGGTGGCATGGCCAGCCAGAAGGGTTTTTCTGTGTTCTTGCTACTGGACCACAACTCTAGCGCTGCCTGGGAGGAAGCAGAATTCTAAACGGTCCACTGTGAGCAGTTGTAACTGTCAGTGGGTGTGGCCCATCATAGCTAAAGGGGAGGGTGGAGAGGCTAGAATGAGGGGGGCGGGCTGGGCATCTAAAGCCAGGAATAGGCAGTGGTTTGGGAGCCATTGGACACAGGACAGGCAACATCTTGGAAAGTCTTGGGTTCAGGGCTGGCTGACAAGGGGTGAGTCCAACTTGGGAACATCCCAGTGGCTCCACCCTACCTACAGGAGCATTCTGAAGTATGCTCAGTAAAGCCTGGCCCTGAGAGTCACTGCTCAAGAGAGAGGCTAGGGGAAGGTGTCGGGAAGACAGGTGGGGGACACCAGATGCCGCGCAAGGACTCACTCCAAGATGGATTGATATGAGGATGAAGACTGAAGAGGCAAAGCCCAGGGCCGTACCTCCTGGAGCCACCAGCATGCCAGTGTCTGGCAGCTTTATCATGCACTGCCCCCCAAACCTTTACCACAGCCGTCCGAGTACCACAAGCACGCTAGTCTTGTCCCGGGAGTGAGCCCGTCACTTGCTCCACGGGGCAGCACCACGCACTGGTGTCTGATGTATCCCAAGGGGAAGAAGGATCACAGTTCACTGAGGACTCCCCTCCAGACAAGCTGCCTTTGGAGCTGCTGTCTTCAGATCTGGGGCTCCATCCCACTTTAGAGTGCACGATCCCCACCCCCATGTTACTCATGACAGCATGAAGTCAACTGAGAGGAACTGACATGGTTGGTTCATGAGGATGGGGACTCCTGGGTCAGTAGACTCTCAGACCACTCACCATGTAGAAATCAAATAAACTGGAAACCAATTGTGATGGAATCCATATGTATGCCAGGCCTAATGGTGCATACCTGCAATCCCAACACTTGGGAGGTAGAGGCAGGAAGATCAGAAGTTCAATGTCGCCCTCGGCTATGTCGTGAGTTCAAGGCCAGCCTGGATCATACGAGATCCACCCTCAAAGAACACAGCAGTCCATATTAATGTAATAATGCACATTCATCAGACACTGCTCTAAAGCTATCCCTTTCAGCCTTTCAGGGCTTCACTGAGAGCCTGTGTAACTGCTTAGACGAGGGGGAAAAAGCCAGAGAAACATCAAAACTATTTTAGAAGATAAAGTTCTCCTTGGGCTTCCTGCTACTTCATTACACAATTACCCCCCTTCCAAACAGAATAACATTCAATTTCTAAGAGTCATGTCTACATTGCCCAGCATGCCTAAACACAGAGTGTTGTCCTAGAATTATCTGCCAGATTGACTGGCAGCTATAAAACTAAAAGAGAAAAAATGAGCATTCATTAAGTAAGAGAGAGTTGTCTGGCTGTGGCTCTAGAATTCAGCAGTGGACTTCCTGAAGGATGGGCTCTCTGGAAAGGGAGATGACACCCTTCTGTGGTCAGGCAGTGTGGACAGCATGTGGCGTGGGCAGGTCTCTGCTCTCCAGAGGAGGATCTGAGCTGAGGAGTGTTGGAGTCATCCGACCTTCACCAGGGAGGGGACGAGAAAGGGAGGGTGAGAAGAGAGGGAGGTGTACAGTGGCCAAGCCTGGCCACAGGTGAACGAGGTCAGCATGTGTGGTGAGCCTCAGCTGTTCCAGAGAGAACTTTGGGCTACTGATTGGAGCGGCACACAGAGGAGCGTGGAGGAGAATGAAATGCAGTCCAAACAGTTAATAGTTCCGACCTACCAGTTCCCTCACAGGGGGACAGGGAGGGAGGAAGAGAGAAAAAAGGCGCACTAAGGTGTTCTCCCTAAAGGGTAACATGAATTTTCATGAGTATTTTCCACAGTCACGGAGGCACTGCTGACGTAGATGGTGCCACATCTGTTCTCTTGTCGTCTTCCAGTTCTTCCCACCACCGCACACCTTCCTGCCTCATGGCTCTCTCTTCTACATGTCTCTTGGATCCATACCACCTTGCACCCCACGGTTGATGGCTAATCAGCTCCTGTGTCCCTAAACCCAGCTGTCTAATCTCAGAAATCACTGCCACTGGTATTTGCGGACTACAAATCTTCCACCTGTATGGCATTGATGCCACTGGTGGCAATATGGGCAATATCTTCTGGGCAGATAGCCTCCATACTGGCGGTAATGAAGGATAAAGTGGCGGCATTATTGCAGCCTTCCAAACTTGCCTCATCCATCCAGAGGCAAGGTTCCACCACCCAGAGATATGCCAGGGCCTCCCTTCTTAATCCGGTGGGCCTTGAGAGCTCTGACAGATGACTACTCTTCAAGAAGCTCTTAGGGCACTCAGAGTGGGCAAACCTCATCTCCCCTGTGCGTGTGTGTTTTATGTCTCTGCAGCTCATCTGGATGGGCCAAGTGTCTCCCACAGCGTGACCAGGAACACACAAGCATGCCTCTTCTCTACAGCTCCACAGTACTGGAGGTAGGAGGTCTTGCCATATTCTGGGCCACACCCCAATATGGCAGATGTACGGTGTGTTTTTTTTTTTTTTTTTTTTTTTTTTTTTTTTTCGGTTTTTCGAGACAGGGTTTCTCTGCGTAGCTTTGCGCCTTTCCTGGAGCTCACTCGGTAGCCCAGGCTGGCCTCGAACTCACAGAGATCCGCCTGGCTCTGCCTCCCGAGTGCTGGGATTAAAGGCGTGCGCCACCACCGCCCGGCTTGTACGGTGTGTTTTTATGCTTGGATCTCCAGAGTCCTCCCCCCCCCACCCCCGCCCCTCTGCTGTCTTTACAGTAGGGTCAGATACACGTGTCCCACTGGGCCCTCTGACCAGCTTAGACATAGGGATCAGGGCTGTTCTCTTCCCCACCTGACGTCTCCTATGTATCCTGTCACCAATAGATTCATGGAGGTCAAGGTGAGTTCCGTGATCAAATGGGGTATTTTTGACAGCCAATGGCAGGCTAGGAGATGGGTCTGGTTCCCTGAAGTACCCAATACTGAGGTTAATCACCTGGAGGCTTGGTGGGGAGGAGAGCTGAGCAGCATTCACCTGACTATGCAGCAGGAATGGAGGCAGCTGAGGCAGAGGGCGACATCGCTGCTGCTATTCTGCTCCAAGCAAATACCCTGCACTTGAGGCAAGGTGATTGTCTGGGCCTGTGGCTTCTGAACTTGGAGACCTTGCAGCTGCAGGAATGGTGTCTGCTGACTGACGTGTCCCTTGACCCTCACTGTTGGCGTCTCAAATGATGATGATAGCAGAGTCTGGAACAGCCTTACGTTGGAGGCTCTGGAGGGTTTCCTTGGGAAGTAGCTTGAGTTGTGAAGGTCCGCCCTGATGATGGTGCTGCTTGGGGGGGGGGGCTGAAGAGCTGTCCCCCTTGAACTAGCTAAGAGGAAGAAGAATTTGTCATTACCATGTCTGCTGGTTTCACTCTGCCTCTTTTTGCTGACTCCCATGCAGCGAGCTTCCCAGCGTCTGGTTCTGCCGTATGTTCAGAACACAGGGCTCCCGTAGCCCGCTGACCTGGAGCATCTGGCCTTGAGAGTTGGTCCCTGATCATCTACCGGTAGTAAACTTCATAACTTCCATGTTGCTGGTGGTCGTGGTTCTTGAGTGCCTATGGGCTCTGGTGCAAAAGCAGCTGGAACTAGCGTGTGAGGACAGGGAGATGGCAGAGCTGATGGAGGTCCCTGAGGTGACAGGCTGTGAGCCGCTCTCCTGGGATCCAGAGCTGCTGATGGTGACTGCCTGAGAACTGGGAGTCGAGGTAAGGGTAGAAACGCTGCTGATAGAGCAGCAGAACAACGCTTCCACTCGGGGGCTCTGGGACGTCAGTCACACATGGAGTCTGTTTGAGAGTACGTTATTAGTCAGGCCTTGGAGGGGGACAGGTTTGGCTGCTGCCCGTCAGCGTCGGGAACTGTGGGATCACTTTATACTGAATATTAGGCATCACTCTGGGGAACTGGTACTTCTGTAAGTCGGAGGCGGCAGCCACAGCAAACTGCCCACCAGAGACCACGGTTCTTGGAAGGCTCACGGTCACGGCCGGTGTCAGTGCTGTTGCTACCCTCTTTCTTTGGGACAGTAGTAGCCTCAGAGGAGGAAGAGGTGATCTGTCAGTCATTGGCCCCCTGTGAAAGTTGAAAGGCCGTGAGGTCAGGTTCACCTGCGCCTCTGACTGGCCCAGACCCTAGGAATCCCTCTCCTTTCTAGGTGACTCGGCTCTGCTGCAGGTTGCTGCCAACAGCGCCAAAGCCAGCTGCGACTCCTGCCCTCTGCCTCCACCATCGCTGCCACAGGAGCCTGAGGAAAAGGGGCCACCGCTGCCACCAACATCTTTTTCAAATCTTCACCGCCGCTGCCACTTCTTCAACGGAGTAGCCTTGGCTGCTCACGGTGAGGGCTGAGGGGTGAGTTCAAGAGGGCTGGTCCAGAGGGAGGGGCCGTGGTGCTGATGGGGCAAACCAACTTGGACCCAGTTCAGGAGGGATGAGGAGGAGGGAGTGGCTTGTGCAGATGAGGCTTTTTACAAAACAAAGGCAGGAATAAGCTGGAGGCTGTACCCTGGTACCTGCTTTTGCTGCCTGTAATGTCTCAGAAGTGGAAAGCTTCCCAGACAAACTCTGATATTCATTCTTGATAAACCAGTCACAGGGGGACACTCTGTCAACTTGACCAAAGGCATCTATAGGAGCCCTGACGCGTGCTGGTGACGGGGCGAGACCTTAACAAAGGTCTGGAGTGACATGGTACACTCACTGCCTCCACTTCTCACCATCCTAGGCCCTGGAGGTTCTTCGGGGCATCGCAAAGAGACAAAAACTAACACATCCCACATGGAAGATCCTCCTGTTCTTCAATACCAATATGTAGCGGTAACGCCCGCATTACCGATAACCGTTCACCATGTCCGAGCGAAGGGCTGTGGATTAAAAAATAGAGACAAGAGACAGCGAGTCATTCGTACGATTGGATGTCGAATGCCGTTTATTGAAAGAGGGAAGAAACCTTAAATATGTACAGGCTTACAGCACAAATGGAGGAACCCCCGGAGGGCAGAAGTTTGCTGTCAATGGTCTACGTTCCAGACCCAATGTTCTACAATCTTGCATCTAAGTAGTTAACACCCAAAATGCAGGATACACAAACAAGGAACTTCCCTTAAGCATTCAGAAGGGTGGATACCGGCAGGGAATCTGAATAGGGAGGACATCTGATCAAGGTCAAGCAAACAAGGCCGCAGCCACTCCCAGTCGGGGGCCAGGGCCCATGGCGCCCACAGGTCCCCCCTTTTTATTAAATGAGCTTCTGACTTAGGTTGCGTGGGACCAGCAGACCACCTTACCCGTCATAGAGACACTTGCCCAGGCCACACAAGTGCTCTGTCTTAGGTTGATGGCAGCCCCCCAAGCATTACCCGTCTCTGAATACTCATTATCATACAGACTCAACCATGTGAGCTGTAGAGTGACTGCTGCCAAAGATCTCAAAGTGGCACTGGGCTTGCAATCTGTGCGACACAGAAAAGACCAACAGAAGTCCGAACCCACCCATAGCCAGGAGGCTAAAGGCAATTGAACCATTCCCTTCTTAAACGAGCCTTACTGTAAATTGGAGTCCTTGTAAGGTGGTATCCCATAAGCAAATGGAACTTGAGTTTTAATAATTTTTTACAACTTACAAAGCCAATTATAATGTATAAAAGTGGAATTAAATTTGTCATGCCCAACAAGAAGAAAGATTAACTAACTGTGGTAGCTACTTTTGCTGCCAGGGTCTCCATTGTGCTAGCTGTAGTAACCAATTATGAAATAGCAATCCCAGAAACAATAGCAGCAGTGGCCACCACTGCTATAACAGCATCAACGGCAACAGCAATGTCAGAGTCTCTTCTGGAGCGTGTGAGCATCATCTGTGTCTAGCTGCCACGGTCCACTGGCATGGACATGGCTCCAGGAACACGAACCACCAAGGCCCATTTTTCTTGATCCCAGCACTACTTAGGCTGGCAGGTCTGCAAGAGAACAACTGAGAAACAAAGAAAACAGAAAACAAAAACAGCAAACAAGGAGTAGAACTAATGGCCTCAATAATGGCTACATTCAGGCTCACAAATTTTGAGGTATCTTCAAAAAGGCTAGATGAATTTCAGGAGGCAAATAAATGTTGCACAGAGCCATTCCTGAAAAGTAGGTACTACACCAGCTTGAGGGGGGTTGCAAAATGCGAAAAAGGCTTAGCTGGCATGCTACTGTTTACAACTGAAGTTCATTGACCTTTAGAGTTATCCTTAATCTCTAAGGTGTGGTACATTCTCAATGTTTTTTGAAAAAAGTTACCATACATTACCTTCTGAGGAATCCAACCACATGGCTACAGTTCCTAGGCTTAGAATAATGTTTGCCAAGGCTGGCCGTATTGGGCTCTCAATCCCCATTGGCATTAGAAGGGGAGAGTTTTTTACGAAGGCCCAATAGGTCTCTGCCATGTTGGGATTCAGCAGCAGCCACAGGGCGCACACAGCGTTCAGGAACCCAGAGAGGAACTTCATTGTCCTGTGGAAAGACACAAACAGATCCCCGGGCCCACACCAACACCGGATCGGGTCCCCTCCAAGTGCCAGTAGAAAGATCTTTCCATCGCACCAGAGGATGATTTGCAACAGGAGCCCTCCAGTGCTTATCTGCAGCAGATACTCCAGCAGAATCCACCGATAAAAAATTTAAAATATATAAAACAAGGGAAAGAATAGAATGTGGAGAGGAAAGATGAGCCCCTAACTCCCCCTTTTTTACTTTAGCAATATAAATTTTTAAGGTACGATGGCAGCGTTCTACTATAGCCTGCCCTTGAGGATTATAAGGAATACCAGTCTTATTAACAATAGAAAAATCTTGGCAGAATTTTGAAAATCCCGTACTACTGTAGGCGGGACCTTATCAGTTTTTATGTATTTTGGCACTCCCATGTAAGCAAAAGCATGAAAACAATGATTTTTTACATCCTTAACCTTTTCCCCTGAATGGACAGAAGCAAAAATTAGAGAAGAATATGTATCAATAGACACATGGACATATTGTAATTTTCCAAAGGAAGGCACGTGTGTGACGTCCATCTGTCACACATGATTAGGTAAAAGTCCTCAACGATTAACTCCCAAATGAGGAACAGGTAAAAATTCCACACAAATAGGGCATGATTTAACTATCTGGATGGCTTGTTCCCGGGTTATGCCTGTATGATAACGGAGAGATCCAGCATTAAGATGATAACGCTGATGTAACTGAGTAGCCTTATCAAAGGCAGAACAGACTAATGTGACAGCCATACGAGTAATGGTGTCAGCCCTCTGATTACCTTCACTTAGAGGTCCAGGAAATTGAGTATGAGCTCTAATATGGCCCACATAAAGGTTATGTGAGCGAGACCATATAAGTCCTTGTACTTGCAATAAGTATTCATGAATGGAAGAAATGGATGTAGGCTGTTGTTTCCAAAGGTATAATGGCATGTGCCACATATTGACTACCAGTATAAATATTTACACTCTCATCAGAAAACATCTGTAAAGCAAGCAACAGCGCCTGTACCTCTGCCACCTGGGCAGAAGTGCCCTGGACTTTTATTCTCTTTACTATGTTACCAGAAACCACCACAGCAAAACCACGTGAAGTGCCATCAGTAAATACCACACGGGCCTGAGGAATAGGAGTCATTTGTACTATCTTGGGAAATATAACAGGATGCAATTTAAAAAATTGACACACATCATTGGAGGGGTAGTGAGTATCAAACTGACCCTGCATGGAGCATGTCAATATGGCCCAATCATTATCATTAGCTTGCAACCATGCTACTTGAGACTGGGTGTATGGGGTCACCACAATATCTGGCTCTTTACCAAAAGTTTGAACACTGATCTTGATTCCTTTAAATATAATCTGAGCGACAGCCTGTGGATAAGGAGTGATGATTTTTGCTGGAGAAGCTGGGGAATGTACCCATAAAATAGGACCTGTTTGCCAAAACACTCCAGTAGGTGAATGAGTAAAACAAAATATCAAATACAATAAGGGAGAATTAAGATCTATATACTGTACGTGAGCCTGTTTTAGGGCTTCTTGTACACGTTGTAGGGCTACACGTCCTTCAGCTGTTAATTTACGGGGAGATGAAGGGTCAGGGTCGCCCTTTAAGACATCATACAAGGGGCGAAGCTGACCTGTTGGAATTTTTAAAGTGGGCCGAAGCCATTGAATATCTTCCAGAAAGGTTTGGAAATCATTAAGTGTGCATAGCTGATCCATACGCAGAGTAATCTTTTGTGGGCGTATGCCCGTGCGTAACAATTCATGACCTAAATAATGATAGGGAAAAGATACCTGTACCTTTTCTGGGGCTATCTGTAAATTAGCCAAGCTAAGAACCTCTTGTAAATAAGAAAAGGCATCAAAAACAAGTTTTTTATCTTTAGCAGCCATTAATATATCATCCATATAGTGAATTATATAAACACCTGGAAAAGCTTTTTGAACTGGAGCTAGGGCCAAAGACACATAAATTTGACATATAGTAGGGCTATTGGCCATTCCTTGAGGCAATACCACCCACTGATATCTCTGATAAGGTTTCTTAAGATTTTCTGAAGGAACACTGAAAGCAAAGCGAGGACTGTCCTCGGGATGCAAAGGAATGGTGAAGAAACAATCCCTCAAGTCAACCACAATTAAATGTCAATGCTTAGGAATTGCCACAGGGGCAGGCTAGCCAGGCTGTGTTGTTCCCATGAGAAGCATGGTTTTATTTACAGCTCTAAGATCCTGTAACAGCCTCCATTTTTCTGATTTTTTTTTTAATAACAAATATAGGTGAGTTCCAAGGTGAAGTGGAAGGAATGATATGTCCAGCATCTAACTGCTCCTTAACCAATGCATACGCAGCCTCCAATTTTTCCTTAGCAAGGGGCCACTGCTCCACCCATACAGGGTCATCATTCTTCCAAGTGATTTTTATCGGTTGTATTATTGAAGGCTGTTGTGCAGTGACCCCTATGGAAAAGATCCTAATCCTCTAGTATCGCCAGGACCCCTAGTGACACAGTTTTTGTCTGCCACAGGGAGCGGGTCTCCTTGTAACATTTTCCCTAAGCCTTTGTCCGGGCAGTAGCCCTGACTCTTTAGCATCTGTTGTACAGGCTGTGTAGTAAGCACCGCTCCCATGCCATCCAACACATCCCGCCCCCACAAGTTTACTGGAATGTCAGGTAGCACAAATGGTTGAAAAGTTCCTGCATGACCTTCCTCATCCTTCCAATTTAAAAGTAGCTTGCTCTGTAATGGCGTCTGAGCTGTGCCGATACCTTGTAGGTGAGAGGTAGAATCTTTAAGGGGCCAAGCTTCGGGCCAATGTTTTAAAGAAATAACTGAAGTGTCAGTGCCAGTATCTAAAAGACCCCGAAAACTGTGATCATTAACTTTTAAATTTAGCATGGGTCTTTGTTCTAAGGTGGAAACCCAGCATGCTAGAGGGCCCGTAGAGCCAAATCCACCCTCACCTCTGTGTGGTTTAAGAAAAGGATTATTAGTATGAAAGCGGGGCATCAAAAGCAGTTGTGCTATGCGAGCACCCTGGGGAATAATAGTCACCCCTTTACCAGCCTCAACCATGATTCTAATTTTCCCTTTAGAGTCTTTATCTATCACTCCTGGAATTACTCTAATACCTTGCATAAGAGCGCTACTCCTGCCCAGAATCAGTCCTAAAGACCCTGCAGGTAGTGGACCCATAACTCCAGTACCAAGAGCCTGGGGACCCATCTGAGGTGTTAATACTGTTCTGGTGGAGGAGCAGAGGTCCAATCCTGCGCTTCCAGGGGTGCCTCTGATAAGGTTTTGGACAAAAAGGGGTTCCTTCGAGGAACAAACTGGATGGGATGGTGGGAAACTGGGGATGGGGCAGGTGTATCCAGGGCTCCGTACACCTGGCTTCGGGGGGTCCGGAGCGGACCCCGCTGCCCGTTTCCCGACGGTGGTAATATATTTCCCTGAGCATAAACCTTAGATCGGCACTCATTATTCCAGTGATGTCCCTTTTTACA
This sequence comes from Peromyscus maniculatus bairdii, assembly GCF_049852395.1. Lineage (NCBI taxonomy): Eukaryota > Metazoa > Chordata > Mammalia > Rodentia > Cricetidae > Peromyscus > Peromyscus maniculatus. The sequence continues at coordinate 11,188,677 of NC_134864.1, forward strand.
TCGCGGGCAAAGTCCTGGTGTCTTTGCTGTTGCTTGGGCTCCAGGACAATTATTCTTAATATGACCTTGCTTGCCGCATCCAAAACAGGTTTTTGGGCGGTTTCCTCCAGAATTAATCCCCTTCATGGCTGAGGCCATTACCTGTCCCATGATGTGATGCCCATCTATATCTCTACATAGTTTAAGATAATCATTTAAGCTCTTATTTTTATGAGGCCTAATGGCCTCCTTGCAATATTTATTGGCCTTTTCAAAAGCCAGTTGCTTTACTATGGGCATGGCTTGATCAACATCCCCAAACACTCTCCCTGCTAGTTGAAGCAGGCGATCTACAAATTCTGTAAATGGTTCTGATGGCCCTTGAATGACTTTAGATAGTTGTTCACCAGCAGCTTTATTAGGTAGCCCTTTCCACGCTCTGGTAGCGGCCACACTAATCTGTGCATAAACTGCAGGATCATACAAAATCTGTGCTTGTAAAGTGGCATACTGCCCTGTACCCGTGAGCATCTCAAGATTACGAGCCGGGAAGCCTGCAGCAGCATTTCTATTAGCTGTAGTTTGACAATGTTCTTGAAACTCACTCCTCCAAATTAAATAATCCCCCCCAGAGAGAGCGGCGCGACACAGCTGCATCCAATCGCTAGGGGTGCAATTTAAGGCAGAAAAAGATTCAAGTATAGCGATGGTAAAAGGAGCATGGGGCCCATATGACATCACAGCTTCCTTGAGCTGTTTGATGCTTTTAAAATCTAGAGGATTGTGCTCCCTTTGTCTCTGCCCTTGAGCATTTTGAGTCTCTATAACTGGGTAAGCAACTCCCCCCCCCCCCCCCCCCCCCCCCCGTCAATCCCTCCATGGGTGCAGAAGGAAGGACCTCCGTGTTGCAAAAGTCAAGGTTATGGGCTGGAGGTCTATCCTTGTGAGAAATCTGTGATTTCCCTCTTAGGCATCTATCATCCTTTTTTGATCTGATTTCTACATCATCACCCTCTGAAGATGACTTTGCAGAATCGGAAGACAACTCTGCCGAATCAGAAAGATCAGAAGTTTGAAGGGTTCTGAGAGCCTCCTCTATCTGAGACTCCTCCAACACAGCTTTAGCTTCATTTAAGTGTTCTTGGACTTCAATATCATCACTAAGCAATGTATCCTTAACCAAGCGCCACAAAGAAAAAGTAGCTAAGGATATGGAATCAGGCCCTTCTTTATGCAAATATTTCTGTAAGTCAACCTTGACCTGTTCCCAATCTGGTATATTAAATCCTCCGGAGACCAGAAACCAAGGACTAGCATTCTGGAGGATTTGAACAAAATCTTTAGCCGTCTTGCTCTTAATAATAGTGCCTTGCCGCCTCAACAGTCCAATTAATTGTTCCTCGAGGAGTGACTGTGAGCTAGCCGCACCCATTCCAATCCACTCTTACCTTAAAATGCCGGCCGGCCTTCCAAGAGTGTCCGTCAGCTGGTCCTTCTTTCTCAGACCTCGGTAGGAACCTCCATTTGTAGCGGTAACGCCCGCATTACCGATAACCGTTCACCATGTCCGAGCGAAGGGCTGTGGATTAAAAAATAGAGACAAGAGACAGCGAGTCATTCGTACGATTGGATGTCGAATGCCGTTTATTGAAAGAGGGAAGAAACCTTAAATACGTACAGGCTTACAGCACAAATGGAGGAACCCCCGGAGGACAGAAGTTTGCTGTCAATGGTCTACGTTCCAGACCCAATGTTCTACAATCTTGCATCTAAGTAGTTAACGCCCAAAATGCAGGATACACAAACAAGGAACTTCCCTTAAGCATTCAGAAGGGTGGATACCGGCAGGGAATCTGAATAGGGAGGACATCTGATCAAGGTCAAGCAAGCAAGGCCGCAGCCACTCCCAGTCGGGGGCCAGGGCCCATGGCGCCCACACCAATACTCAATTCCCCCTGCTCTATGATTCAACACAATTCCAGCTGTAATTCCACAAGATTTTAAAGTTAAAGTGGAGGCCTGTAAGAGCACATACTTCTCTTACCAAAGTTCGGTTCCCAGCACCCACGCCAGGCAGGCCACAAGCCCACAAGCCCAGCTCCCAGGGATCCAACTCTAATCTCTGTGGGAACCTGCACACATGTGTACAAATCCACACACAGACTTGTAATGAAAAGAAAATAAAAATCTTTATAAAGATTAAAATGGAAGTTGACACACTGATGCTGAAGTGTGTATGATATGCAAAGATACCGGATAGCAAACAGTCGTGAGAGGGACGAGGGCTGGAAGGAATCCTTAAATCACCTGGCTCCAGAATGTGCACGTGTGTGCGCGCTGTGTCACATTGGTGCTGTCGGGGAGTAACTGGTCAGAGACCAGAGCAAAACGTCCAAAAGGCTCCCTGGCCAAAGACCCCCACTATGGATGGAGAAAAGAGCCACCAAGGAGAAGGCGCGAGGCAGATGTTGGAGTGTTGGGGTCAGGATATGGGGGGGTATCACCTGGACCCTTTCACCCATGATCCAAGGCTCTGCAGCTTCCAGAATGTTCTCTGGTGGAAGAGTGGCACTGGTTCCCGCCCTCCATATGAAATGTGCCCTGACATGCTAGACGGAAGTCCACACCACAAGGAGCAGCCAGCCTGCTACTGCTCTTATTCCCCGGGGAGTCAGAAGCTGGACACCAGGCCTGTTTCTCGGCCTCCCACTGATCACTACAGTTGAGTTCCCTAATCTGACCTCAGTGGGGCCTAGAGAGCTTTCATCTCTGGGACTGCTGGGGGACCAGGCAAGCAGGTGTCCCCCGCCCCCCCCCCCCGATCCTTCACTCTGTTGTCTATCCCCATCACACTTCACCCCTTTCTGGAACCATAGTGGTGTCTTGGGGAACACTGTTCAGACCTCAGTCTGATTTTTTTCATCACAGCAGCATCTTCTGGAAATGTCCCTCCTGTGGTTGGGGACATGCTTTGTCTAGACCTACTTTATTCTTCTCTCAGGACCAGCATGTGTGAAGGAAGCTCACAGTCCCCCTCATAGAAGACTTTGTGTGGCTTGCCCTGTGCCTGGAAGACACCTCCAGCATCCCCTCTGAATGCAGACTCATCCTCCTGTCCCATGAGTGTCTCTGTGGTGTCCTTATGACAAGCCCCCACCCCAGTGACCTCTAGCCTTTATGCTCTGCAGCCTGACCAGGGTCCAGCGCAGAGTCCCCATAATGTCCCCAACTCCTCTGATTCCTCTAATCCTGACCTGAGAGCCGCAGCCTAACCTATGACCTCAGGAAGGTACCTGCCCGTGCATCTCATCTGTACACAGTGCAGGGGCAGGGTGCTGTGTAGGGCATTGTCCCCTGACAGGTAACACCATGCCCTCATCCTGGGCCAACACATCCTGGGGTCTGTAGGAAGCAGTAGTGCTTCTCAGCCAATCATTTTGTCAAACACTTCTTCTAGGTCTTTCTTTTTAAAAGTATATCTCGTTTGACGTACACGGCCAGGCAGAAAAACCAAAAGCACGGTGAAGGGCCCACTTCTGCAGTCGTGGTGTCCTGCAGCCAGGAGCTCCCTCCTGGGGCCCTGGTTTTCCGTGGGCGTGGGGGAGTGAGTGTGGGGAACTGGCCCATACAGCGGGTCCCAGTGTGGCAGCTACTTCTTGGCTAATTCCAGGAGTTAGTGAGCCAGTGTGATTGCGGCTCTAAGGATCCTTCCCAGGAGGGGACATTGTACAGTTGCAGGGCAATGAGCGACCAAGTGGAGACAATGTAGACATTGGGAAGAGGTGTTGTGATCCTGGTGTCAGACCCCACCCCCACCCCCACCCACCCCCGCCCCGGGTATGAGTCATAGACCTCATGGTGGCTTTGAAGAAGGTGGCCTGTCTCCAGGCTGGTGGGAGAGGAAAGTGTGTGTGTGTGGGGGGGGGGGCAGGGTGCCTCAGCCCAGGGACTTCACTAAGCAAGGCGGGCCCTCTGTGGGTGTTCCTTTCAGCACTTGGCATTGTGACCGGCGCTGTCACTTGTAAGGGGCACAGGTGTGGTGTTCCCAGTAGCCAGGTGCATTCTCTTACAGCTCCTCCGTCCTTGGGCCGTGGGGCCAGCCGGCCTCCCACGCGGCACCAGGTCCTTGCTCAGCACGGCTCCTTGCAGACCCCAGAGCGATGGCCAGTCTGAACGTGTCCCTCTCTTTCTTTTTTGCCACCTGTGCCCTCTGTGAGGTGGCCAGGAGGATCTCGAAAGCCCTGCTCCCAGCGGGTACCTACGTCACTTTTTCCCGGGAGGCCCTGGGTGCGGCCCAGCTGGCAGCCTGCTGCCTAGAGATGCGAGTGTTGGTGGAACTCGGCCCCTGGGCTGGGGGCTTCGGGCCCGACCTGTTGCTGACCCTGGTCTTCCTGCTCTTCGTGGTGCACGGGGTCACCTTTGACGGGGCCTCCGCCAACCCCACTGTGGCCTTCCAGGAGTTCCTCATGGCGGAGGCCTCGCTGCCCGGCACCCTGCTGAAAGTGGCGGCCCAGGTGCTGGGCGCGCAGGTCGCCGCCGCCCTGACGCAGCGCCTCTGGGCCTGGGAACTCAGTGACCTGCACTTGCTGCAGAGCCTCATGGCTGTGCACTGCAGCTCGACCCTGCGCACCTCCGTGCTGCAGGGCACGCTGGTGGAGGGCGCCTGCACCTTCTTCTTTCATCTGAGCCTCCTCCGCCTGCAGCGCAGCCTTCTTGTCTACAGGGTGCCAGCCCTGGCGCTGCTGGTCACGGTCATGGCCTACACAGGTGAGACCCGCTCCCCTTTCTGCCGGACCTGTCAGGACCTCAACACCTTCACTGGTACCCAAAAGGGGTTCTTCTGGCCAAGGGTCCCACAAGTCCTTGTGGTGACTTCTTGGGGGCCCTGACAGGCGGGTAGGGGCTGGAAGGCTAGCCCCGGGGGAGGGGGGACATTGTGTGTAGGGGAGCCGTGTCCCATATACCTCTCCTCAATTCCCAGCTGCAATGTTTATTACATCTGGGGCAGCGGGAGCAGCTAGGCAGTTCAAGGTTTGGTCCTGGCTGTGCTCTGGATGCTCCTAGACCCTCGAACACTCCATACAGGGCAACCATTTCTTGTTGATTTCTCTCTCCCTTCCACCCTCCTCACTCAGTCCTGAGACAGCAGTAGCCCCTCATGCCTGTAACCTCTGTCCTGGCCATGCCGGCATCCTGACTAGGCTTTGGTGGTCTCTGGTGCTCTTGCGGGCGCTGCTCAGGACGACTCAAAGCCTACACTCTGATTTTGTTTCCCAGATGTCACTTGTCAGCCCTGGGATCCACCTGGAGGGAGGCATCCGTAGATGGGATCCCAGGACAGGGAGCACTACAGGGGAGCACCGCAGGCTGTTGACCAGCTGCTCCCGAGAGCTACAGGCTCTGTGGATGTTGCATCATGCCAGATGCAGAGGTTTCTTTTCCTTCCTTCCTTCCTCCCTCCCTCCCTTAAGATTTATTTTGTATGCAGTGTTCTGTATGCAGGCCAGAAGAGGGCGCCAGATTCCGTTAGAGATGGTTGTGAGCCACCTTGTGATTGCTGGGAATTGAACTCAGGACCTCTGGAAGAGCAGCCAGTGCTCTTAACCGCTGAGCCACCTCTCCAGCCCAGAGCTGAGGTTTCTAAAGGCTTGTTCTAAGAGGCCAAGAGCCCAGGAAGCAGAAACAGCACAAGTCAATGCTGAGCCAAGCCAGCTCAAGACTTTGCGACCTATACTAGCAAGATCACGAGAAAGACCTCCAACATCCTGATCAGAGAGGATAAACTGAGGCCAGCAGTGCAAGAGAGCAGGGGAGGGTGGTGGTCTGCCGCAGAATGCCCAGGGGCGGCTGTGTCCTACCCTGTGGGCCAGGGTTCTCACCTCCCACAGCAGAGCTGCCTGTGACCTGCACCCAGGTCCAGGTCCACACAGTACTTGCTCTTCCTGAGGCCCAGGCTCTGCTCTGCCTCCCCCACGCCATTGTCTGCTTCCTGGTGTGGCTTGAAAAATCGTAACTGGCTCAACTGCTCCCCTCCCCTGGCTTCTCTCCTGTGGGTTCTCAGCTGGTGACTTCTCTGTAGTTATCCCAAGGCCTGAAGGTGACATCTCTGTCCCTGTTGCTGTTTTTATCTCAGTCTCCCTGTCTCACTCTTTACACACACACACACACACACACACACACACACACACACCCCGTCTCCTTGTTTTATTTTGGTGTTGGTTTTGTTTTGTTTTGTTTTTTAGTTCCCTCTCTGGCTCTGGTCCTCCCTTGGTGTGTCTGCCCCCCCTTTCTCTTTCCCTCCCTGTAGCCTTTGATGTTTCTCCTCATACCTCTCTGGGCCACCTTCCAGAAGGTGGGGGCGTTGGATCAGAGGGCTCATGATACAGAAGTCTCGGAGTGAGGGATGGGGGAGTGTGTCAGACATCCCTGGTACAACCTTGGTCCCAGCTCCTCCCCTGTGACCTTTGCCCTCGGCTGCTCCAGCCTTGTTCCTCCATGCTCATCAGCATGCCACAGGGAGGGCAGCTGCCCCCAGTCCCCTAGTGCCAAGAGCCCAAGCCCATGCCTAACGGTGTGGTCTCAGAGGCGGTAGCTTCAGCCAGAGCCAGCCCATGAGGATTCTGTGCTTCTGTCCACAGCTGGACCCTACACCTCTGCCTTCTTCAATCCTGCCCTGGCTGCCTCTGTCACATTCCACTGCTCTGGGAACACCTTGCTGGAGTATGCCCATGTGTATTGTCTGGGTCCTGTGGCAGGTGAGCTGTGGGGGGCAAGGCCGGCCTGGGTAGTGTCCATGGGCAGACACAGACACAGACACACAGGGCATGGCTGCCTACAGATTCACAATGCTGCCACCCTTCCTGGCTCCCCAGGATCTTGGGGGCTGGGGCCTCAAGGGTTTCAGATCTGTTCTCCTGGTCTCTGCAGTGTGGACAGTTGGAGGAAGTGACTGACATGGGTATGTCTTGGTTGGGACGGTCACAGAGGAGGGTGATGGTGTTAGGTGGAGAGTGGGGTATGGAGAATTTGACACCCGAGGGCTCTGTATGGGCAGCAGAGACAGGCTGCATGGGTTCACTTGTGTCTGGGTTCCCTTCTCCTCACGGCATCTTTACACACCCAGTTAAAGCTGTCTTTCTGGGTGCTGCCACCATGGGGCCTCTGGGACACGCTTGGATGACCGCATGCCCTTTGGGGCCGCAGCCCTGAGTGGTCAGGGCCTGTAGCTCCTGGTAGGTCTGCCCTGTGACCCCTTGAAGCACAAAGGGGACCCCCTCCAGTCATCAAGGTCTGAATGAGGAATAGCAGGGACAGCCCCTGGGCTAGAGTAATCCAGAGAAGGCCACCAGATGTCCCTAGCTCCAGGATCCGGGAAATACTGGTTCTGGCAAATTCCTCTGTGGCACTGGGCCCAGGCACTAGGTGTTCCCACACCATTCATGGCTTTACCTGATGACTGACGTCCACTTGCAAACTCTCCACTCCTTCCAGGTCCACACTCGGCAGGACTCAGGGCAGAGCCTCAACCCGGGGGGCCAGGGGTGGGGGAACGGAACGGAGACAGAAGTCCCAGCTCTCCCCACAAACACAAGCTTGGCATGATGCCTGGGAGACGGTCTCACCACCAGTAACCTAGGTTCTTGTAATGTAATAGAAAAGATAAGACCCCTCTCTCTGCCCCATGGGCCACTCTTCTGGGGACTGCTTCCAATTTACCCCCCTTGTCCCCACACACACACTACAGGGCTCCTCTATGATTTTTCAGCTTTAGTTAACTTGTGTGTAGGTGTATGTGCATGTGTGTACACGTGATCATGTATGTGAGTACACACGCGGGTGCACACGGAAGCCAGGGGCCAACCTCGGATGTCATTCCTTGGTTATTTGTGTTTTTGAGAGAGCGCTCGGAGCGGGATAGACTGGCTGGCCAGCGAGCACCAGGGGTCTTCTTGACTCTTCCTCCCCAGTGCTGGGATTACAAGTGCGTACCACTGTATCTTGCTTTTTGGGGTGAGCTTGGAGACAGGGTCTCTCCATGGAGCCCTGGCTGTCCTGGAACTCTTTACGTAGAGCAGGCTGGCCTCAAACTCATAGAAGTCCATCTGCCTCTGTCTCCTGAGTGCCGGGATCAAAGGCTTGCACCACTGTATCTGGCTTGTCTGGCTTTTTATACATAGGTTCTAGAGACCAAATGCAGGCCCTCGTACTTATAACTTGTGATCCTCCTGCCTGGTGTGATAGAATGACGGGCATGTCACCATGCCTGGCTCCAGTCTCCATCTTCATCTAGAAGTCGCCAACACAAAAACAAAAGCTTACAAAGTTTAGTTAGAATTCAACATTGAGGAGCTGGACAGTGGTGGCGCACACTTTTAATCCCAACACTCGGGAGGCAGAGGCAGGAGGATCTCTGTGAGTTCCAGGCCAGCCTGGTCTACAGAGTGAGTTCCAGGACAGCCAGAGGTTACACAGAGAAACCATGTCTTGAAAAAAAAAAAACAAAAAACAAAACAAAAAAACACGCCCCTGCCTCCCCCTCCCCCCAAAAAAGACCAAGGCAGTTAAACATTAGGCAGAGCTCAGGGAATCCTATGGAAGAGAGGGAGGGAGGATTGTAGGAGCCAGAGGGGTCAAGAACATCACAAAATAAACAAAACAAAACAAACAAACAAACAAACAAAAAACCCCCCACGGAATCAACTAACCTAGGCTCATAGGGGCTCACAGAGTCTGAACCGACAACCAGGGATCCTGCATGGGACTGACCTAGGCCCTCTGCATATATGTTACAGTTGTGTGGTTTGGTCCACTTGTGGGACTCCTAACAGCCAGAGCCTATTCCTCACCCTGGGTGGCCTTGTCCGGTCTTGGTACAAGGGGAGGAGTTTAGTCCTACTGCTACTTGGTATGCCATGTTTTGTTGATGTCCATGGGAGAGCTGCCCTTTTCTGAATAGAGGAGTGGGTGTGGGGATGGGGAGGAGGGGAGGGGGGAGGGGGACCTGCTGTTTGGGATCTCTCCTCCTTCCCTGGCTAGCTGGTCCCTCTGAGAACCATGGTGGAAGTGGGACTCAAAACACCAGTGGAAACATGGAGATTGAGCCAGCTTCCCGCTCCTGCTCCCGAGTCCTTCCCAACCCAGGTCTAACCCTGCTCTTTCCCTGTCTTAGGGTTATCATTGCTGCGATGAAACACCATGACCAAAACAACTTGGGGAGGAAAGGGGTTATTTGACGTATACTTCCACATCACTGTTCATCATTGAAGGAAATCAGGACAGGAACTCAAACAGGGCAGGAACCTGGAGGCAGGAGCTGATGCAGAGGCCATGGAGGGGAGCTGCTTACTGGCTTGCTCCCTCTGGCTTGTTCAGCCTGGTCTCTTATAAAATCCAGGACCACCAGCCCATGGATGGCACCAAGCACAATTTGGGCTGGGCCCTCTTCCATTAATTGCTTATTAAGAAAATGTCCTATAGGTTTGCCTACACCCCACTCTTATGGAGGTGTTTTTGTTTTTGTTTTTGTTTTGAGACAGGGTTTCTCTGTATATCCCTGGCTGTCCTGGAAACTTGCTCTGTAGACCAGGCTAGCTTCGAACTCACAGAGATCCATCTGCCTCTGCCTCCCAAGTGCTGGGATTAAAGGTGTGCACCACCACCACCACCACCACCACCACCACCACCACCACCACCAGGCAGAGGCATTTTCTTAACTGAGGCTTCCTCCTCTAGATGACTTTAGTTTGTGTCAAATTGACATAAAACTATCCAGCATGCCCCCTCCCCCAAACTACTCCTCACTGAAAGCAGTCCTGCCCACCATGCCACCCTTAGAGGCAGCCTGAAAGAGAGGCTGTAAAATATAGCACTGGAAAATGGCATGGGACGTTTGCGTGGGACATCCTGAGTCCTGGGTCTCCAGAGCACAATCTAGAAGGATCCTAATCTCCCATGAGTGCTCCATGGGCTATCTAGGCAGCGTGTTCTCAGCACTAAGGGGCAGGACCCAGAGAAAGGATGTGGCCAGGAAGAGCCAGGCCAGGGAGGGCCTGGGCTCTTACGTCCGGGCTGTTCCATAATCTGACCCCGTCTCTTGCAGGGATGACCCTGGCTGTCCTACTCCATCAGGGCCACCTTCCCCGCCTTTTCCAGAGAAATCTGTTCTACCGGCAGAAAAACAAATACCGAACTCCCAGGGGGAAGCTGTCCCCAGGTTCCGTGGACTAGCCTTGGTACACCAGGACTGTAGCCACTGGAGTCCTGCTGAGTTGTCTTGCTCACGGAGGCTTCAGCCACCTCCCAAAACTTCTCGGCTCCCCTCCATGAAATCATTTGCCAATAAACCGTTGCTAAGACCCGCCTGTCTCCCTGGCCTGACGGAAGCTTCTGGAAGGACAGGTGAGGGTGAGTCCTTTTTTTGCCTATTACACGTTCTTTCCTGATTCATGTTTACAGAGTGACAATTGAAAGTAAAAGGCTACAAAGACAGGCAAAAAGCCCAGGGTGAGCTAACATGGGCCTGGCTGCCTGGTACATGCCTGGGAACCCACAGTCAAGAGAGGCCTAAGACCTTCTGGGGACCCCAAGGATAACAGTGGAGATTTCAGAGGGTGTTTCAGGGGTCTGGGCCTGGCACAAGGAACCTAGTGCTGCCATCCATCAAGTTCCCTACCCTTAGGACACAAACTATTTGCCCCCCAAAGCTGGGCCAACCCTTATCCCATGAGTTCCTGGGCCAGTTGCTCTGTGGTGGGGTAGGACTAGAGGACAAAACAAGGGGGTAAGTCCCGGTTTCCCGGATACTGGTGAGGCCACATGAGGCAAAAGAAGATTCTTCCAGGCCCTTCCAAGACCTGCCCCTTCTTCACCTTCTCTAAGGTGCCTCTGCCCACCCATCCTGGCAGAGGCCTCTGCCTGGAACCCCTAGCCTCTTTCCCTTTGTTGGTGTGACCAGCCTGGGAATGGGTGACAAGGATCCCAGTTCCCTGATGGCCCCTGGAAGAGGCCGGAGAGCCAGCTCTGTGTGGCCTTTGACTTCCGGTGGTGAGACCACAGAGGTGGTGATGTGGGGCAGTGTGTCGGCCATAGATGATGATAAGGGCTGTGAGCCTACCAGCATCCTGCATCAGGGCTGGGGGTGGTGTGGGAAGGTGGTCCTGATGGAGCAGGACAGCTAGGATCATCCCTGCAAGAGATGGGGGCTGGGTGGTGGGTAGTTGCTGCATCAGAGGCACCAGCATCCCAGGAGCAGGGACAGCTCCTCACGGCCACACTGAACCCAACGAGGCTGGCAGCCTGGGGTCCTCATGGCCTGCACAGTAACGACCAGGACAGGAATCCTCCTGCTGAAGTGTCAGGGTCACAGTCCTATTACACGATGTGCCAGAACTTGGGTCAGACATTTAAAGTGAGAAAATACTACATTAATGTATGGTGTGGCTGTACAGGGTGATGTATATGGTGATGTATACGGAGGAGCTATTCTAGACGCCGTGTGAGAGTTTTGAATGAGCATGCTTGTACACACATACACACCCTCATACACGGGGCAGAGGGGTGATATCCACACACAATTGTTGATAGGAATTTATCCCAGAGTATGTTCCTAGCCTTTGGTGTATAGATGTTTGCTGCCCGACTGTTTACAATACTTTTGAAAATTGACCATTTTCACTGTGGTATGTCTATGACGTGACACGTTGAGAAGTCTCTAAAACCCCATAGATTAAGATTTGTCGAAAAATTTAAATGCATTATATTTGTGGAAAAACAAATTACTCCTAGCAAGAAATGCCCACTTGTTTATCAGAATAGTTTTACTTTATCCCTCCTGCTTCCCCTCTTTCTTTCCAAAAATTGGCTTGGAAAAGGCAGAGAAACACTGATTTCCTCTGTATGGGAGAGGAGGAGGTGGATGAGGGATGCAGAGAGGCAGCCTGCCGGATCTATGCTGGAGGAGACCAAGCGGCCATGGGCAATCTCCTCAGGAAATACCCCCGGCTGTCTTTGGGGACAGTCCAATCCCAGTGCCTTCTACAGAACTGTGAAACCAGGACGTTGGTGCCTGAGCTTGGGAAGGGGCTGTGTCAGGCTGGCAGGTGGGGGGGACTGGGGGTTGTGTCAGGCTGGCAGGGGGAGGGGCTGGCAGGAGGGAGGGGCTGTGTCAGGCTGGCTGGGGGGGCTGTGTCAGGCTGGCAGGTGGGGGTGCTGTGTCAGGCTGGCAGGTGGGGGAGGGGCTGGCAGGGGGAGGGGCTGGCAGGGGGAAGGGGCTGTGTCAGGCTGGCTGGTGGGGGGGTTGTGTCAGGCTGGCTGGGGGGGGTTGTGTCAGGCTGGTGGGGGGGGAAGGGGCTGTGTCAGGCTGGCTGGGAGGGAAGGGGCTGTGTCAGGCTGGCTGGGGGGGTTGTGTCAGGCTGGCTGGGGGGGAAGGGGCTGTGTCAGGCTGGCTGGGGGGGGAAGGGGCTGTGTCAGGCTGGCAGGGGGGAGGGCCTGTGTCAGGCTGGCAGGTGGGGGGGCTGTGTCAGGCTGGCAGGTGGGGGTGCTGTGTCAGGCTGGCAGGTGGGGGAGGGGCTGGCAGGGGGAGGGGCTGGCAGGGGGAAGGGGCTGTGTCAGGCTGGTGGGGGGGGCTGTGTCAGGCTGGCTGGGGGGGAGGGGCTGTGTCAGGCTGGCAGGGGGGAGGGCCTGTGTCAGGCTGGCTGGGGGGGAAGGGGCTGTGTCAGGCTGGCTGGGGGGGTTGTGTCAGGCTGGCTGGGGGGGAAGGGGCTGTGTCAGGCTGGCTGGGGGGGCTGTGTCAGGCTGGCTGGGGGGGTTGTGTCAGGCTGGCTGGGGGGGTTGTGTCAGGCTGGCTGGGGGGGAAGGGGCTGTGTCAGGCTGGCTGGGGGGGTTGTGTCAGGCTGGCTGGGGGGGTTGTGTCAGGCTGGCTGGGGGGGAAGGGGCTGTGTCAGGCTGGTGGGGGGGGCTGTGTCAGGCTGGCTGGGGGGGTTGTGTCAGGCTGGCTGGGGGGAAGGGGCTGTGTCAGGCTGGCTGGTGCTCAGCCTGTGAGGTCCTCTGTCCCAGTGGGTGCATTCTGCAGGGTCTCTCCCTTCTAGTCGCTGAGACGGACCTTGCAACATCTGATGGACTGGGAGGGGAGACACAGCACAGCCTCTCTACTGCGTGTGGTGAGTTTGTTGTTGTTTGCAATTCCCCGTGAATCTGCCATGACTCACATTCTGAAAACTGCCCTACAACAAGTTTGCATTATTGCTTAATTCTTTTAAAATGAAAAGAGGACATGAACCAAGACAGAAATCTGAGTCTGGCAGATTCCTTGTGGCTTGGGATGAGGAGGAGGTGAGTTCATATTTTCAGAGGGCTTAGCCTAGGGCTGCATATACCACATGGGTCTGGTATAAGCTTTTTGCTTTTTGAAAAAAAAATAAATGAAAATGAAAATGTAAAATTTAAAAATGAATGTACATTCCAGTTGTAAGGATAAACCTGTGTCATTTCTGCCCAGCCCTGACTCCATTTTGGGCACCCACAAATGCTAAGTGACCGCCAACAGACTCTGGATACCTAGGAGTGGAACCATGAGTCAGGCCGCACGGCCACGGGATGACCCCGGGCTCGGCAGCTGGTGCCACCTCCTGTGTGGCTGTCTTCTGGTGTTTCGTGCCACTTGTCTCCCAGATGGTGTCCAACGGTTGAGCACTGTGACCCTGTATCCCATGGATCTTCCTCCTCCTCCTGGGCCACAGCCCCGTCCATGCTGGTTCCTCCATGCAGGCCCCTGGTGGGCAGTCCTCTCAGGCACAGTGCTCGACTCTTTTGATTCTACTGCCAGAGTACCCGGCCGTAGCCACTCACCCTAAATCAGAGGGAGGCCACTGTCAGTCCTGGCTGTAAGGTCATCTGCCTTGTGCCCTGCACGAGTCTAGACTAAAGCTTTCATAGCCTTTAGGGCACTCGGGGCAGAAGAGCCTGGGATCACCGCTCCCAAGCCCCAAGCTACTCAGGTCACCCCAGCCAACCAACAGCGGCCCCTGATTCCCGTCTGCCCCGGCTGGGCCCTTTGCCTTCTCTGCATCCCTTGTTCTGCCATCCCAGAGCCTGACTCGGGCTGGCGAGAGCGTGATTCGGTTCAGATCCTCTGTGGACAGGAGTCAGGCCCCCGAAGCCAGGGCCCAAGTGGATCCTGAGACCCATCCTAAGGAGTAGGGCCCTGCGCTAAGCCCGAGTTGACTCCAGACCCAGGCTGGCCCTACTCTATGAAAACACCTGTTACTCTTGGTGCCGGTGGCCTCAAAGCGAGCCCTCAGTCTGGAGTGACCCAGTCACAGTATAGCTCTCCGGAGCTTGAGCGTCTCAGGGCCATGTTACATTTCTGGGAATCTGGAGCACCTGGTAGGGATCTAGTCTCATAACACTGGGACGTGCACAGGCTAGCCAGGCCAAATGAGCTCAGGGCTAGAATATAACACGGTGACCCGGCTCAGGAAGTGGAAGCAAGTCTAGCCCATGCCCTCTGATGCCTTCTTGGTCTCCACCGGCTTCAAGCCTAGAGCCTACCAGGCCTGAGACCCAACACACTCCCACACTCCAGACTGATACAGTCGCACCTCAGGCTGGTGCAATACCATCTGCAGCCAGAGGGTGGCACCACAGGAGACTCCAGAGAACATCTCTGCTCCCCCAGGGTCCCAGCCAACCTGGTGTCCTTTGGAGGTAACCAGCTAACACTTGTAGCCACACAGATCCCATCCTCCCATGACAAACAGAAGCAAAATGGACCATCTTTCCTCTCAAAGGGTTAAATAAGACAAAACTCCACTTAAAAAGAAATGTAAAGAAGCCACTTGGCAGAAATTCAAATTCCTACAGGATCAGCATTTCTTGAAATCAAAATATATGCTAAAGTTTCATTTCTGCCCAGAAACTGTGCGGCTCTGTATTAGCCAATCACCAGAGAATGTGAGGAAAAGCGATGAGCGCCAGAGTGAGGCGCTGGGCTCTTGACTTGCCAATATGCATTTGGACTGTCTATTCATTTTCTCGAAGCCCAAGACTCACCATGAATCAATCACCAGTGAGATGGGGACCCCAAACTCTCAGCCCATCAAAAGAGCAGGACCCTGTGAGTGAGAGCCTCCCATCAGGTCCTGGCCCTGAGGGTCAGAGGTTCTGAGGGACCACAACCCAAAAGGCTGCTGAGGGAGGCGTGAGTAGCAGCTGCCTAGAGCCTGGTCCACAGGTTTAGTCTGGAATAGGTTTAGTCAGCACTGAGGGGGGCAGGTGGGCTCAGAGCTGGCACCCCCATGCACCTCTAACCCCTCAAAGCTCTCTCCTATCTGCCTCTTTGACCCCCAAGAAGCCACCTCCTCCCTTCCACACCACCAGGGGCCGGCACCACCTCTGGTTGGATAAATGTGCCCACGAGCATTTTCAGCTGCGGCCGGTAGACAGAGACATAAGTCAATGGTTGTGTGTTGCATGAGAGCCACGTTTATTTCTTAATTGGACAGAGCCCTAAGTGCACACGAACAGTACAGGAGGCTACAGCTAACACTCAGGTGTAAACAGCAGGATACTAGTCATTACGTCAGGTGGTCACGACACGGGGGGCCAGGGGGTGCCCACAGCAATCACATATGTACAAGTCAGGGACACAGCCTCTGAGCTGCAGGGGAGCCCTCAGGATAGACAAACTGCAGGAGGTCCGGGCTCATGGGGAGACTCAGGTCAGCCACAGCATCTGTCCATCCGGGGGGACTGCATGGCTCCAGACCCAGGGGTAAAGGAATGTGTCTTGTGAGGTCCCCAGGCCGGGTGGAGCAGAGGATCAACATCTTAGCCTTGTTCACATCTGTAACATCAGCCATATTCAGTAATCCCAAGATACCCAGGGGTGTCCAGGGGCCGAAATAGATGAGGAGAGCAATTTAGTACGTGTGTGTGTGTGTGTGTGTGTGTGTGTGTGTGTGTGTTGAATGATATGTTGGCATGATTGCTTGGAGCAGGACAGGAGGTCTTAGATGTGTTATCCAGGCATTAGCAGAGTCTCACAATAACCCAGCCCTGGGTTCTCCTAGGATGCCAAAGCAGCCCACCTTCTCCAGGAAAGATGATTATCTCAAACAAAATTGAGGTTACAGCCGGGAAGCATCAAGTATCAGAACCAAACTGTGGTAGTGTTTTTCTGGACCCATCTCATTCCCTGCACTTAGCAGGAAAGAAGCTTCAGCTAGGAAGACTTCTTGATGACATGAGCCCACCCCCAGTCTCCAAGTCAGCCCTCCATGTCTCGCTGTCAGATGAATGACCTTCAGCGGACATGATAGTTTTGGGTAGGAAGGGCATGAAGAAATCAGGTTTCCTGCGCTGTGGATGGAGTTCTTGCTCAATCAGTTCTGGTTACGAGGCTCTGACTCGGGGCCTCCCACAAAAGCAGGGAGCCCCTCTTTGGTTCCCAAACAATACCAGGATAGCATTGGGCCGAAATGGAATGGCCCCTGAATGGTGTGTGTGTGTGTGTGTGTGGGGGGGGGGGGTTAGAGTTCCTAACCTTTCTACAACCTGACCCAGGCACAGGTGCTCTGTAGGTTGGCTGGCCTCAGACACCCACATGCTGGGTGGCGCCGGACTCTTCCAAGGCCTCAGCTTCAGGCTGGCTGACCTGAGCGAGCATGGCAGGCCTGACTGCCTCTCTGCCTGCTGGGAGCTGTGTGGCTGTGTGGCTCTCTCTTGGGAACCAAGAAATTTCAGTAACTCGCTCTTTCCCTTCTTTGAGCAGTTCATGAGTGCCAGAGTGAGCTTGTTAAGGACCCAGATGTCTCCTCTCCACTCTGTATCTCAGTCTCCTGCCTCTGAGGTCCACAATGGACAGCGCAGGTCACCTGGTTTCTGGTTATGGTTTAATTTTGGTCTGGGGTGGACATCTTGATCTGGATTCTTAGAAGCGAGTCTTATCCTACATTTCAAAGATAGGGTTTCCTGAGACCTGATGCTAAGGACTGTTACCTCGGGTCCTAGGGATGAGGCTGGGCCAAGCATGATGGTGGCCACCCATATGGCACCTGGCCCCAGTGACAGTGAATTCTCAGCTTCAGCAGGGCTCACACTGGCTGGCAGGTGCACACACTGCTGCCGGTGGGAACCTTGGCACCACCCTGAATCTTGACACCTGGATGAAGGGCAGGGCCCTCGATAACTACGCTGAGGAGGGACCTCGAAACCAGAGCCTTCCCTTATGGCTCTCCAGTCAGTAGAGATGCTGTGAACGGTCTTAAGAATATCCATGCCAAGTCATGTGGGGACATGTGGAGACAGCCTGGGCTGACAGGGGGCTCAGACCCAGCAGTTTATCTAGAGGGGGAGGGGCTGGTCAAGGTGGTGAGAGAGACCTGAAGTAGCTGAGTGTAACTGCTCCCGGTGGGCGCCGGGGGCTTGAGGTTTGGTTTCTGGTTTTCCACATGGGCCCGTGGTATGGAAATTCCCCCAGATGCAAAAGGGGAGAGTCCCTTTGCCAAGACCACCACGAGGTCACCCTCATCTGCCTGACAAGGACACACATCACTCGTTGAGTTCTCTTGCTGAGACTGACAGAGACGCTCTACCCGCTGGGCAGAGACTGTAAGGGATCACTGATCACAGAACCTTCCCGAAGATACATATCCACCCCTCTTCTCACCGACGACGACACCCAAGGCTAAAGTCAGAGACCTCATCCTGAACACCAGTGGACTCTGCCCGCCCTGACCCCCAAGCCCTGTGTAAACCCGACCACCTTACCCAGCAGCCTGGACACAGCCCAGCTGGAGCCAGTCTGCACTGCCTAGCAGGGGCTGACCTTCCGTACACCTCATCTGATCCTCCCCACTCCGGGACTGAAGGAAGCTGCCTACACCACCCTTAGCGCGCCATCTTGGGAACTGTTCCCTCAGAAGCGGCAGACAGCACCTTCTGAGTTGCCTAAGTCTCGGGACTTGCAGACCCCTTACGTACATACCCTGGTGGGTGCATCTCAGACAAAACTGGCCAGGGCGGAGCACCCCTGTGCCAGCTGTTAGGAGCCGTGGCTGTTCACACTCCTCCTCTCTGCTCCTAGCAGGCTGGAGACATACGTGGGAACCAACAGGGCCTAGGCTGGGGTGCGGGGGGGGGGGGGGGGGGGGGGAGGCAGGGTGTTGGGGAGAGCTCCACATGAACCTTACAGTCCTACCTGGAGGCATTAGAAATAAATACTTATAAACAGAACACAGTCTTATAGTTAATGTCTCAGAGGACTGCTTCAACGCCACTAACTAATGTATATTAATTATAAGTCTGTCTATGCTTAAAAAAATATTAGAACAGCGGCAATACCCTGGGTCTTGTGCCCTCTGACCTTCCTGGCATTCCGAACTTCCCACCAGAGCAATTTTGGAAGAAACAACAACACACACAACCTCTGGGGGCACAATTCGTCATGTGGCATAGGCCTCCCGCCAGAGGTGGGGTTGCTGGGCCCAGCACAGGTGTCCCCTGGTGGGGGAAGGGCTGAGTGGCAGATGACAGGGACAGATGAGAAGGACAGGGGAGTGGTCTGGGCCACTGGATGTCCGGAAGGCTTCGGCTCAGACCCGCATCTGCGCAGATCTCCTCCGGGAGAGCTTGGACCTGCAAGGGTGAGGGTAAAGATGCTGCAGTCAGAGTCAGGCGTTGACCCCCCCCCCCCCCCCCCGGGGCCCTCCAGCAGCCAGGGGCAGCTCAGCAGACCCCACACCACACCATAGCCACGCGGCTTCTTCAGCCCCTTAGACTCGTGGAGACTTGATATCCGATACATCAGCGCTTTGGGAGGGCACCTCAGCCCTCCCCACTGTCCTTCATCAAGTCTGCGATATGGGAGAGGTGGGGTCCCCCCAGAGGGGCCTGGATCCATCCATTAGATCCGTCCATTCAGAAAGTCTTCCAACCGACTTTTTGCATTAGCAATAAGGACACAGAAGCAGGTACAGGTAGGGGTGGTTGTCTGCGCTTTACCCTGAAACACCACCCCTAGTAGGCAGCAGGTAACTGCTAGGTACCTGCCCCCCCTCCGGGGGGGCGTGGCCAAGGGGGGGACCCCTTTAGACCTGGAATGTGTAACACACTCATTCTCTTGGCTACCTCGTGGTCTTGGATGCTGGATGCTGGTACTGCAGACCAAGGCAGAGTTCTCCAGAGAACCGCGTTGGACCACGCCCCACCCCTCCTGGATCCTGTGACCAACTCCCTTACACAGATTGTGCGTTAACCCAGAATAAATCCCTTTTGACTATCAGACGGACTCCGTGGACTTGCCACTTTAGATACCAGCATGATCAAGATTGCCCCAGCCCCAAGAGCATGGAGGGTCGGACATAGGCTAGCTCTCCACGTGATGTCTCCTCTTCCTTCCGTCTCTCCGCCTAGCCCGTACCGAATGGTCCCAGCCAGGAGCGGGTTGAAGGCATACAGCCAGTCGTGCATGTCCTTGTCACTGTTGGCCTGCAGCAGGATGCCTCGGTGCTCCGTGCACACAGCGAAGGTGTTGGGTGTCTGTAGAGGGAAGCTGCCGGTGAGCAGGCTCCGTGGTGGCAGGGTCACTCCCATCCCACACCAAGAGCCGGCTGGGAGAGAAGGCCAACCTTCCACAGCACAGCAGCCCCTGGGCGTGGGGGCGGCTGCTTTCTCCGTAAAGCACATGCTTTGTCCTGATCACATAGGCATGCAGCTCCATTCTGGAAGCTTCTGAGGTCTGGAAACTTGTTCCAGTTCTATGCTCATGCTGCTCTGTCTCCCCGGGGAATGACTCTGACCTTTATGAGCCCGGGACCCTGGCTGAAGTGCCCCATTCATCTGTGCCCTCTGGGCTGGTTGTGTGCAGTAATTAGGTTCATATAATTCTCACCACAGGGAATAAAATATCCAGTGGGCACTGGAGCCTCCTTCCACAGTCTTGGAGTACCTTCCCTCTAACCAGCGGCAAGGAGCTGGCTCCCACACTTTTAGGGCACTGTTTGCTTGTGGAGGGCTGTGGATCAATGCCTCGGGCAAGAGAGCTTGTGGGGGCTGTGAGGTTCTGCCTCACCTGCCAGGGTCCTCGGGGACCCCAGGACAGGACCTAGCTGTTGACCGTTTGCATGGGTGAATGGCAATACTTGCTATCAATCACCAATAGTGGTTACCAGGAGCCTTGCTGAGGCTCAGACAGGACAGGTCAGGGGCTTTAACAGCCGAAGAGGCAACAGTGGGCACCCCCCGCCCCCCCTCCCCCGGGGCGGACCCAGTACATCTGAGCTGGGCCCTGGCCGCACCTTGAGCATGGCCTGCTGGTCCTCGCTGTACTCCACCTGGGCAGTGGAGAGGTTGAGCACAAATCTCTCTACGGTGTCCTTGTCGCTGTTGTACATGTAGGCGTAGGGGCGCCGCACCACCACGAAGCGCTTGGCCCAGCCAGCCGTGTGCGGTTCCAGGAAGTGCAAGTACCCCTTCTTGGAGACGATTGGGCTGCGAGGTAGAGACACATCGGTTGGCTCAGGAACCTTGGGCAGTCGGGATAGGGGAGCCCACAGGGGGGCCCGCACTCTGTTACCCTGCACTAGGTCCTCAGGAAGGAAGGAGACAGGTGTGAAGGGGTAGCTGACAGATTGCCTTGGGATATCCAGAACAGAACTACCAACTCATACCTGGGATAATTCCCCGATTTTCAGTGGGGAGATTTGGGAGAAAAAAAAGCTAAAGTCCCAGAGCAGTTGCCCCGTGCCCAGTGTCTACTAGGTTCCCATCTCTGCCCCATTCACCTGCCCTCTACTCTCTGATGGTTACCTGCTCTGTTCCCAAGGGCCAGAGGGGCCTGTCTGCCTTGTACACAGGTAAGGGGTCCCCCAAGCTCTGCCCTGCACACAGGGCTGAGTGCCTGTTGCTAGAAAGCTTCTGATAGCCGGGCGGTGGTGGCGCACGCCTTTAATTCCAGCACTTGGGAGGCAGAGGCAGGTGGATCTCTGTGAGTTTGAGGTCAGCCTGGTCTCCAAAGCGAGTTCCAGGAAAGGCGCAAAGCTACACAGAGAAACACTGAAAAAAAAAAAGAAAGAAAGAAAGAAAGAAAGAAAGAAAGAAAGAAAGAAAGAAAGAAAGAAAGAAAGAAAGCTTCTGATCGAGGCAAAGACCTTGCATACCTGACTCGGATCTCTTGGATGTCGGGGACCAGCAGGCGCTGGGGCTCCTTGTCTGCCTCTGCTGCTCCAGTAGGGGAGGGAGTCTTCTTGGAGTCAAGTTCCGGCAGGAGCTCCGGCTCTGGGCTGGCGGGCCGGGAGCAGGGCTGGGGGGTCCTAGAAATGGAAGGTAACATTGCCTTCCGCCAGGGTCCTTCAAGGGCCTGGTGCTCCCTGGGAACGCCCTCCTCAGAGCTGCTAGGGAAAAGTGCAGGGACTGTCTGGCTGAGTCCTCCAGAGGAGTTCCTGGGGTTCAGAGTCCATCTGGCTCCAGGGCCGCCGGACTGGGTGAGAAGGCTCCACCAGCCGCTCAGCCAGGGTAGGCTCTGAAATGCTGGGGAGGCGCCACCCCTCCTTCAGGACATTCTCCGGTCTCTGCCCTGTTTAAAGCCCACACAGCTTCCCCTTCCTCTCTAAAATGGCCACTGTTGCTCAGCGGTGGCTCCGCGTTCTTGGTGCAGTAGACGACCAGGACGGGCCAAGGTGGCTGAGGACCAGCGGAGGCCCCATACCTTCTGGTTTTGTTTTTTAATTGGAAAGTCCAAAGCATTCTTTAAAGAAAAGAACGACAATAGCCAGAAATCTTAGCAACCAGACCGTGAGGTTTCAGCATCCCGGGAGGCGGGGTTTCCTTCCCACCCTGCCCTGGAGCCTCTGCCCTCCCCCACCAGCACAGAGCTCACTCACCTCACGTCGGTGGCACCATAGCGTCCTTCAATCAGAGAGGGGCAAGTGGAGGAGGGGGTGAGCGTAGCTGCACCCAGAGGGGACATGGATGGGTCCCGCATCAGGGTGACAGACATCTCAGAGAGCTGCAGGACACAGAAAGTCTTCCTCAGGTGGACCTCTGGGCCTCGAGGAGGATGGGGCTGGTCTGCATTTTTTTCTTCTGTTTAGTGTGCCCTCACTCCTGCTTTTTCCAGCTCAAGGTGCTCCTTATCTTTGTACTCCTGGCCTTCTTCTAACTCCTACACAGTCCCGGCTATTTCTCCCAGGGCTTCAGACTGCCCTGACCCAGGTGGGTTCCCCCTTCAGAGGCTATGGGGGTTGGGGTGGGGCATGAGCTTCTGGAGTTGGTAGGAGCCTGCAGGACGAGGGTCCCATGGGGCGGGGGGAATGTCAAGGGGTTAGGAAGAGAGCAGAAGACAGGGCCTGGGTAGACACCACGTGCTCTGGGCCGGGCCGGGTCAGGTCCTCACTCACACGCCAGCCTCCTCAGATCTCGGGCCCAGGGAACCAGCTGTTCAGCTGTGAGGCACCTCACTGGGCCCTGAGAGGGAAGTTCCCAAGAAAACCTTCCCTGCTTTTGCCCAGCAAGACCAGGGCCGCCCATGACGGTGGGCCCCGGGGCCTGTGCCTACCTTGCTCTCGCTGGCACTGATACAGACGTGGCTGTGGGTGTACTCTCTGTTGAACGTGTGCATGAGGAGTCGTAAGCACTGTCGACAGAGAACACACGGTTAGACCCGCACCCGCGGCAGCATGGGGCCTCCATCCGCCCTGTCCCAGACATTGTCAGATGGGGGTTGTTGAAGAACAGCGGACTGAGGGGGCAGCACTCCCACACTCTGCTTCCGGGAAGGCTAGGACTTAGCATCACCTAGAGACACAAGGCCTCCCTAAGTGGCCTGGCTCTGCTTGGAGGCAGGGAGCTAGCTCCCCAGCAGTTCAGGGATTCATGAGATGGCAAGTCACTGCTGGGGAGGAACCTATAAAAGGCCTCAAGCCGAGGGTTCTGAAGGAGAGGAAAGTGGGGTGAGGTAGCAGGCAAGGGACTAGCTGGCCCCTACCCCCCACCCCCTGGCTCCTGGCGACTCAGACCGAAGCTGGCCACAAACCAGGCTGGGCCACTGCCATGGCCACAACACCCACCAGCCCAGCCTACCTTGACGGCCAGCTCCCTCTGCCTCTCATTGGGGGCCTCCAGAGGCGATGGCTGACCCTCAGCGGACAGTGGGGAAGAGGCACCTGAGGAGCTGCGGGACTCCGAGTCCTCGCTGGAGGCTGGGGACAGCGCCTCGGGGCCAGGCCGCTGGGTGGTCTCCAGCTTCTCCCGTAGGAGCAAGTAGTGCCGCGTCTTCTCCACCTGTAAGGGGGGCCACGGTGAGAGATGGCAGCAGCCAGAGTAGGTGGCCAGCCGCCCTGCACAGCAGCAAGGTCCTCTGGTAAAGCGTGGGGAAGTCTTCCCTGCCCGGGTTATGGCTGGTAACCTGAGGGATACACCGCTGGCAGGATTCAGAAGTTCCAGACAAGCCTCGCGGTCTCCTTCATAGCTAGCCGTCCCCACGAGGCTCACGGGCCCTGCCGGGAGCACTAGGGGACTATGCCTCTGGATCCCGCTTCCCATGTGCACCCTGTGGCTAGACTAGCAGTGGCAGCTCCCGAGGGCGGGTTCCCTGGCTTCACTTGGGCTTCATTCTGGGTCACAGCTGGCTAGCCGCACTTGCTTTTCGGTCCCCAGTGGCTCCCACGCTCACCTCCTGTAGGAGGCTCAGTTTCTCCAGCTCCCACTGATGGTCCAGGATCAGGCTGTCACTCCGAGGCCTCCAGCCAGCCAGGTTCTCCTCACCCCGGACATAGGCCACTGACGTGTCCAGCACGCGCCGGCGCCGGCGCTGCATCCCTGCATGGGATCGACACTCTAGCATTCTGACAGACGTCAGGCTTCTCCCATCAGCCGCCAAAGTTCTTTCCTTTCTGGGTTCAAGCCTGGCTCCCCTGGGCCTCACCCACGGGAGGCTGTCTAGCAGTCCCCCTCCCATGTGACTATGCCGTAGGTGGCCAGAGCAGCTAGCAAACTTGACTCCTCCTCTTTGCCCTCCCATCTGAGAACACTCTAGAGGCTGGAGAGAAAACACTTGCACTTTGCACACGAGGCTCCCAACTTAGCAGAGGTCAAGCCAAGGAGAGTGGTGGAGGCTAAGCAAGCCAGGCATCCCGGGACCCTTGCCCCTTGCCCTTTGCCCCAGCAGAGAGTAGTCAAGACGGTCTCCTACCTGGGCTACCTGCGTCGGCCACATGGCAAAGGCTGAGCTCATACACACCGGTCACCCGGTTGCTGAGGGAGCAGAGGGAGAGGCCACATCATTAGTAAGCACATGGGGACAGATCACCACCACTGAGGCATTCTGGGCACAGATCTCATCACAGGCCTAAGGCAGGTAGCTTGTCTCAGGGTGTGGTGGGTCACATCCTGAGCTGTAGTCCCCATGCTGGTCTTCAGCTCTAGATCGAGACCCCCATGGGACCTCAGCTTTGTGAACTAAATGGCCCTTCTGGAAGCTGGAGCTGATTGGGGAGCTGAGGTACACAGAGACATGAACACATTTGCACCCCCCTCCCCCAGATCCTTAGGTGTTGTGGAATATCCCTTTACACTGTATGAAGATCTGTTACTGTGAGTGGTTTAATAAGAAGCTAAATGGCCAATAGCTAGGCAGGGTTTTCTGGGCAGAGAGAATGCTGGGAAGAAGGAATCGTGGGGGGACATGGAAGCATGACAGGTAGGAGATGAGGTAACAAGCCATGAGCCACATGGCAGCACAGAGATTAATAGATGGGTTAATTTAATAATTAAAATAAATAGGTTAATTTAAGTTATAGAAGATAGTTAGAAACAAGCCTATGCTACCAGCCAAGCTTTCATAATGAATGATAAGTCTCCGTGTGGTTATTTGAGAGCTGGCTGGTGGGACAGAGAAAGACTTGCTATACTCAGCACCAGGCATCTTTAGTTCCCTGAAGTCCTCACACCCTACAGAGAAGCCTTCCTGTTCTTATGATGCCAAAGTCACCAGCACAGCTCTTTCAGGGAGATGGGCTTTGATGGCCACTGAGTCCTGATCCCCAAGGGCCTTCCTTTTGTCTATGTCCAGAGTTGGCCCGTGTGGTAGATGAGTGGCCTGCACTGAGCCGCAGAGGCCTCTCTGCCCCCATGGTTCTAGTTCAGGCCCTCCCTCTGAAGCTATCGTAAGCAGCAAGAATTGGGGAGGATGGTCCAGAGTCTGAGACTCAACTTCCCTGGACCTTTCAGTGTCCCTTAACTCACTCCCACATACACACACTCAATTCAGCTTCTCCTGGGAGCTGCAGGCAGACGTAAGGGCAGAAATTCCTGGGGTAGAGTTGCAGGGCGCCCGTGGGGAGGCTGGTGTCTGTAGGCCTCTCTACTTCCCATGGAGATAGAGGGCTCCCTCGTCCTTGCTTGACGTGATGCATGTCCACTACGTGTGCTTCCACTGAGGGCAGGGGCAACTGAGGGCAGGGAGCTGGAGGGTGGGCGGTTGGTCCTCACTCCAGCAGCCCGTGCTGGGGAGCTCAGGGGCTTCTTGGCACAGGAGTGTCAGTCTGCTGGGGTGAGGCTGTTTTCCAGTCCAACAGAGTTTTTGCTATGCCCAGGGTGGGAAGAGGCAGTCCTCTCCCATCCCTCTGGTGGGCTCTCATCTTTAAAGCATAAGTTCCCCCACCCCCCCACCCCCGCCCACCCTAGCGAGCTCACCCTTCTGTGGCCCTCAGGCTCCCACTGCCGAACAGGTTGCGAATGGAGCGTGAGGCCGGTAGCTTGGCGTCACGAGAGTAGAAAACCATGCAGAAGTCCTTGGTGATGACAGCAGGCTGCGTACAGTTCTCCATCTGTGACGGATGACAGAGGTCACAGGCATGGAGATGGCCCAGAGAGCCCGGGCCCCAGCTCAACCAGCAACAGTGTCCACCTCTCCCTCCCTTCCTTTAGGACATAAGAGCTACTCACTGAAGGCTGCTAATGCCTGCTCCTGACCCTTGCCAGACTCCTAGAGGAGGGAACCAGGGTTCTGCGTGCTCCCCCCCCCCCATTGCAGAAGACAGGGGCTAGCAAGGATCTCCAGGGCTCTACCCTGCTCCCTGGCTGTGTAACCATAAACCAGGGGCCTAGCCTGAAATCTTCTTGCAGATCAAGGCTGGACGTGGCCAACTCTCACTCTTGACTCTAACAGGGCCACAGCCAATCCCTTTCTGCTGGTGCTTGCTACGCCAGCTGTGCATGGTGGGTATATCACAGCAAATGTGCCCCGAGCATGGGGTCTGGCCTGTGTTTCCCAGGCTCACTGCGTCACTGCCCCTGAGGCAGCCCACACCTGATATCTGGGGTGATTTGTCCCCATGGAGAAGTGATGGCCTTTAGGAGGCTTGGCTCCCACTGTCTCTAAACTTCTCCTTTGATGCTGTGCCCAAGCGGAAGCACTCACATTCTGGTCTCTACCTGTGTGCCTCAGAGAAGGGCCACAGCACACACCTGGCCATAGCCTGGTGGCTGCAGGCCCCGGGGTAGGAGTGGCAGCGAAGGACTTCTATTTTTGTACTTTCTGGAATATTGATGCAATGTCTGGTGGTGATGCAGCCATTTTGTAGTCTCAAAGCTGAAACCCACACACTAAAGATACAGGTGTGTACTACTTTTGAGCATTGCCCAAGGCATGTGGGTTTACTCAAGGACTTGAGGCGTTCTCAAGAGAGTGGGGTCACCGGACCTCAATGTCACTTTGCAAGTCCCTCAAGCTATAGGGGGTGCTGTGGATGTGGGTGTCTTGCCTCAATGTAGGCAGAGAGGGTCATGTAGATTTTCTCCCGGTAAGGGGTGACACGATTCAGGAGGAGAGAGTTATGCATGGAGCTGTCCCAGGCTGCTTCAAACTGGTAGAAGGTCCTAGAAGAAAGCAGAGGCAAAAGGGGACGTGTCGGGTCGCTCTCAGCAGGGACGGGAACATGCAGACAGACACAGATAGAGGAGAACTGCAGGGAGATCACCAGAGTCACAGGCTGGGAAGCTTGGGTGGCACCAAGGAGGGCTGACCCCTCCTCACTCAGACCCAGGGCCAAGCAGGGCCCTCCTTGGGGCCATTGCCTGCCAGCCCCAGCTTCCTCAGCTCCACAGTGTGGACTGGGAGGAAGGGAAGAACCCTCAGAGGACACACCACGGCTAAGGAAGAGGGTGGAGGAAGGGGCAGGAGCTGCCCTGGCCTCAGTCTGAGCAAGGAGACATCACCAGGGATCTCCCCAAACGAGCCCAACCCTCCTCAGCCCGCCCCTTCCATTGAGACTCCCACTGCCAAGGGAAGGCCCTGGAGGAGGATGCTTGGAGTGGAAACAGTGGCCCGTAAGCAGCTTCCCATGGGCTCCTGAGAGCAATTCCATGAGAATAGCAACCTTGGGCTCTTTCCTCTGTCCCTGTATCCAGCTGGGGTGTCAGCAGGACTCAGATTTTCCCAGGATGATGGCTCAGGGTGGCTACCGGGAGCCCAGGACTTTACATCTATTCTAGGGACCTCTGCACCACAATTCCCATAGGCCCCTGCTCTGGAAGATGACAGCATCTGTTTCATTTATCCTAACAGAAACCTCCAGGGTTGGGGGCGGGGGGGGGGGGAATTTGCCTCAGCTCACAGCATGGCCACCCCACAGCCCTACTCCCTCCAAGCATCCTCACCGACACACAGTTCACAGGCCAGGCGGCAGCACACTCTCCCACCACCTCACGGCCAGGCCGTTCAAGGCCGCCAGCAGGCTCCCTGAGGTGCCTGGCCATGTGAGAGCCTGGCTGGGTGCTGCCTTTCTTCCTGTATGACACTGTCCAGGGAATAGGATGTGGGGGGTCAGCGGGCCGGGGACACGGAACAAAGCAGGCTGGACAGGACCACCGTCAGACACGGATCACTAAGGAGAGGTCTAAGGCGGGTGGAGGCAGCTGGGCAACCAGAACAGGGCGAAGAGCAGGCAGCCCTGGAGGAGAAGGGGTGGGGTGGGGGGCAGAGTAGAGGGGGTGGAGCAAGCAGGGCAGGGGAGAATGGTGCCTGTACCTAGTGTCATTTCCGAAGGAAACGCTAAGGGCGCAGCCAGGACACACGCACACACACAGAAGAGAGCGAGACGTCAGAACAGGCCTTCCATGGCGGCACAGCTGCTGAGGGGTCCCCTGGAGCCCCAGCCCAGCCCCACAGATGCCCCACATCCTCACAGAACTGCCTCCAGCGAGGACCACAGGGGGCAGCTGCCTCTTGGCTCTGTTTCCCGGCGGTAACTGTCCCCCACTTTATCCTCCAGCACCGAGGAGCTAATGTGTGAGTGAGGAGAGCGTAGGGTTGGCGTGGGCCGTCTCCAGCCAGTGCCACTGTTAGAGGGACACCAGGGCAGGACCGTCACTGTCACAGCTTGCTTGGACCTTGCACCCACCCGTATCTACCATCCTTTGCCTTCGAAGTCTCTGAAGTGGCCTGCAGTTTCCGAATGTAGGGTGTGTGTGTGTGTGTGTGTGTGTGTGTGTGTGTGTGTGTGTGTGTGTAGTCCTCTACGCCCTTGGAAAGAGTATGGTTTCTCCAGCCTGGGGTCCCCCTCAGGGACGGAGCCCCAAGCCTGTCCAGGCTAGTGTGGTCTCGGAGTTATCTGGGGTGCTTCTGGAAATAGAGTGGGCTCTTCCAGCTGGTCTAAAGTGGCCTTAGCCTGGGCCCAGGTGAGAGAAAAGAAAACTGCTGCCCTTGAGTGTATTGGCGGAGGATATTGCAAACCCCAGCGAACTGGAATATCTCTGAAGGCCTGACCAGGGGATGCCAATTTGAGGCAGGTATGACTCCATTTGGACCATTTCCGGTAGCAGGACTGGCCTTTTCAAAACTGTCCCATCCTCCAGTGACCAGGTAGCCAACCAGAACAGGCTCCCACATCAACAAGTCACTTCCAAATGGTGGTTGGTCCCTCGCCCTGGAGGTCATCTGCTGTCCCCTGGGGGCTGTACACACGGGGCCTTGTGACCAGGCTTTATCCTCCACCAGCCATGGCTTAGATCATGGGACATAGACTGTGGTGGCCCAAGGATTGGAGGATCTGGAGCTTCTCAGTGTTCCTGAAGCCTCTGCTGAGGGAAATCACCCTGCCCAAGAATGGGCAAGCTGGGGGTGGTGCAGGGGAAGCAGAGGTACTGTCACCTTTGTGGGACCCACCAAATATGCAGGCCACTATGTGGGGCCCACGATCTATTACCATCCATAATAAGGCAGAAAAATAGAATCCAGAGATGCCGAGGTGGCCTACACAGGAAAGCCCAGGACAAAGACAATGGGGAAGCCCTTGGAGGTGCAGTGGACCCCCACTCTACAGGGAGTTCAGGATCCCCTTGGATTACTGGGCATCAGGTACCTCAGGGGAAGCCTGGACCTCCTCCACACATCCTCTCACTCCTTACAGGCTGACATTTAGCCAATGGCTTAGAGATGGGCACCCCAGCATTCCTGGGCCAAAATGTGCTCCCTATTGGGAGGCATCGGCAGGTGGAAGACAGTGTCTAGAGATGCGGCCTCCAGGAGCGAGTGGAAGTACATAAGGCTGCTTGGGGCTCTCCATGACAGAACTCTGATGACTAAGAGGAGACATACACGTGCGTCTCCTGCCTTTTGTCACACGATGCCTTAATGTCACTTTATAAGTGCAGCAAGAAGCCTTCTCCAGATGCCAGTCTCCCCTGATCCCAGCCCGTAATGGACCAGGACTCCAAGCCCAAACACTCTTCTCCAAGTCACCCAACCTCAGATAGTTTCCTAGAGTGTCGGGAAATGGACCAGTAGCTCTCAGATATACCACGAGAGCAGTCCAAACAGCCAAGACCCTATACCAGAACCACTCAGGAACTTGCTAGGGTGTGCATTCTCGAGCCTCACCCCAGACCACTGAGTCAGAAACTGTGAGCAGAGAACCTCAGCTGACCCTGAACGGCCTCTGTTATCTGCTCTGCTCCCCATCGCCTTGCAGACCCTCCAAGTACAGCTGAAGAAACAGGTCTAGGGCAGGCAAAGTCCCTCCAAGGCCCATCACCAACTGCTTTGGCTGTGACCCCTCTGGAGACTCCTGAGCCCATGTCTACTGTGCATACTCCCTTGGCCTCCCCATAGACATGGCATTCCTGGGACCCCATTCCAATAGACGGGACGTGAAACGTCTAATCTGCACCATGCAGTGTGTGGGGCCGGTAACATAGGGTCTTCAAAGGAAAGGTTGGCCAGCAAGGCTCCTTCTAAAGTCAGAGCCAGAGCCTAAGGATGTAGTAGCTTGGGCTCTGGGCAATGTCCTGACTCCAACTGGCTTATTTGACCCGAAGGGACACCAGGAGGCCTACTGTGTGGTTCTCTTCTCTCCTAAGGGGACACAGCTGTCCTTGCAAAGCCTACAAACAGGACAGCCAAATTCAGATCTGTAATACAGCAGGCGTAGTGTTCAAGCAGGGAATGAACCACGTGTGAGTACTGCAGATTCACTACGCAAGGATTGGCCACAAACAGGACAGTGGGTACGCTGGAACAACTGCCTTGTCTACCTCCATTATCATCACAGACCTGGGCAAGTGACTCCACGCCACCGCCTGTTTGTAAATTAGAAACATGCATTTTCCCAGTCTGACCAGAATGATGCTTGTGAATGTCCTTGTGAAGGTAGCTGCACTTCCTGGCCTGGCCTCCAGAGGGCAGGCATGAGCACATCAGGTGCTAGAGAGCAGCAGATCCTACTGTCTGCGATACCGTGAATGGAAGGAGGACATCGACGGATTGAAATGGATTCCCTGTGTCAACTATGACACATAAAAGATAAACCCAGGAGGCCGTGGAGGGAGACTTCTCATCACAACTGCCCGCAAGTGACTGTCACAGGACGGTCACAACCAGGAGCTTGCATGGGTGCTGCTGCAAGCTTGTCTCGTCAACCTACTGCTGACGTCTCTTGGTATTGATCACTGTGACTAAAGATCACTGTTTCAAAATAACTGATGCAATCCAAAAATGAAAAACCTTAAAAAAACAAACTTCCTCTTGCTCATGCTCTCTGAATCAGCTTGTGGGTTACGATGACACGTTTGTAAATACATGTTGTCACTCCTTGGCGACGCTCTCTGCCTGCTGCTGCTGCTGCTGCTGCCAGCTATGGAAGTATATTTAAACTGCACCATGACTCTGACTCTTAGATCTTTGAGGGGATCCCAGCCACAGCCGGGGCAGCTCCTTCCGCCGTGGGGGAGGGGCTTGATGGCATGATTGATAACAAACTGAGAACAGGGAAGCGTTCCAGGGATCACCTTGGAGACCCCGTGTAAAAGGTCTAGATAGGACACAATGCACGGCCAAGGACAAATTCCACCCATAGCTCCAGATCTGATGGCCCATGACAGTGGCCACACGCAGCTGGACCCTCTCCGAGGACTGCCATGGCAGGAGCACCACCAGGCTCAGTTGCTGCCCCCGAAAACGCCCTCTGGAGGCTGGACCAGCCACCTTAGCAAGCTGTGCTCCGAACCCTCCCTGCCCGTTAGTGGTGGCTCTCTGCCTCTCTGGCTGGGTCCTGATCAGATCATCCTGGCCTGCTTTCTCACTCTTCAAGGTCACCTGTGGTTCCTTCAAGGGTCCCACCCTTTGGGGGAACTAGGAGGCTAGAATCTGAACCCTAACCTGAAGACATATTCAGCAGATCCAGACAGGCAAAGGGGAGATGGAGACAAGCAGGTGAAGAGGACACCTAGGCGAGGAGGTGCTGCTCACCGTGACAGGATGGCAAGCAAGCCAGAGAGAGGGCATGTAGTTGCGGAGAGCCTCTTCCTGATACACAGACCATAGGGATGTACAGGAACCCAGGAAAACAGTGTGGCTCTAGCTAAGATCTGCCTGGCAAGTGCTGGGGCCACAGCCCAGCAGAGGCAGTCAGAGCTGGTAATGACTTCTGTACCTGGAAGACGGCCTTCATTCCATGACCCCCCCAACACTCCACATTGGTACGCCCAGTCTTGATAGTCACTATCCTTGGGGGAGGACTCACTTTGGCCAGACCCACCTTTAGGGAAATCCTGGTTAGTTGCCCCTGACTCTCCTCTTGTATTCATGGGACCCCTTTCCACTCCCAGCCTGGTTGAATTCCTCCTTCCTGGTGCATTTCTCCGTAGGGCCCAGCCCTCATCAAGGACGTTCAGGAGCTGGATCCTGATGCAAAGCTCTTTGCTATCGCCCACCCCCACCCCAGGGCCTCAAGGCAAGGACAGAGCTTGCTCAGTCTGCCTCTGCAGTGGGGGTGGGGTGAAGGAGTGTCCAATGGGATTTAGTGTCTGTGGACCCCACAGTTCCAGATGCAGCTGGAGGGATGCCTCAAAGGACGAATGCTATGATCTCACAAATACATCAGGAGAGATAGACAGGGAAATAGGTTTCCATGAGACCCCACATCCGGCCCTCCCCAGGAGGCTAGAGAACTCTCAGAGCTTTAGGAAAATGAGTTCTGAAGCTGGGTAGATGAAAAGAGCCAAGATCCAGCTGCTTCTCTGCTTCCTGTGGATGCTTCAGAAGGACCCGGCTTTAAAGGACCTGCTGCCTCTTACACCCATCCAGGAGAATGCCATAACTCAGCGTAGGCAGGATATGAAGCCACTGAAGGAGCACAGGATGGGCAGACTGAGTGTCTTTTAAAATGTGGATAAGAAGTCATAAACTCCCATGCTAACACTCCACAACTCTCATGGAGTCCCTGTGTGTGACCCACAGTGTCTTGGTGTGGTCCCTCAGCGATCAGGATAAAAACCACGAATTTGCTCAGGAGCTCTGCATTTTGACACCAAAGGCACTGTCAGTGACAATAACGGTTCTGAACTGAGAGCTTTGCATGAATCAGCCAATTCATCACAGCCTGCAGCTGTCACAACCTCCATGCCCAGGGCAGGACTAACCTCCAGAAAGTTCTGGCACTTTCATGTCCCTCTTTAGTTAGCAAGTGACTCAATGAGGCTGCCTCTAGCTCAGCTGGGTGGTCCCAGGATCACATGGGATAAGGCTTCTCCCTTTTCATAGCCATGATGGCATTACTGGCCACCACAATGGATCCCTGTCCTGTAGAACTGGTTTTGGGAGGAAGCTTGAGTTCCAGTCTAATGACAGAAAGACTTCCTTCCTTCCTTCCTTCCTTCCTTCCTTCCTTCCTTCCTTCCTTCCTTCCTTCCTTCCTTCCTTCCTTCTTCCTTCCTTCCTTCCTTCCCTCCCTCCCTTTTTCCTTCCTCTCTTCTTTCTCTTTCTTTCTTTCTTTCTTTCTTTCTTTCTTTCTTTCTTTCTTTCTTTCTTTCTTTCTCTCTCTCTCTCTCTCTCTCTCTCTCTCTCTCTCTCTCCCTTCCTTCCTTCCTTCCTTCCTTCCTTCCTTCCTTCCTTCCTTCCTTCCTTTCTTTCTTTCTTTCTTTCTTTCCTTCCTTTCTTCCTTCCCCTCCCTTCTTCCTTCCTTCCCTCTCTCCCGTCTTCCTTCCTTTCCTTCCTTTCCTTCCTCCCTTCCTTCCTTCCCTCTCATGAGGTCAAGCCCTAGGCCGGTTACTAACACTCCTGGAGGTACTAGATATCTGTTGCTGGAACTACCTGGTCCAGTTAAGAAGACCTCTCTAACACACAGAGGCCGCCAGCAGACGGATGCCCAGTTCTGTTTTGGTCTGAGCATAGATCACTTGCCTCCAAAGCCAGCTCACATGCCACCTCCTCCAGTGAGCCCACCCAGCTGATCTTGGTAGGGAGAAATGCTCAGGCTTGGCAGAGCTGTGTCCTCTGCTTGCATGTGACCACCACTCCAGGTGTCTCTTGACGAGGTTTCTGCCTCCTTTAGCCCCAGGTCCCCAGGGAGTGTCCACTCGGCTCTTGGCCCACAATATCACGTGAAAAAGATCTGGTCAATAACTCAAATGTGTCCCACACCTATTATGGCCCAAGGAATATGCTCCAAAGAACCTCTGTTCTATAACCCCATAGAGTCTCCTTCTGGGGCCCCCACTCCCAGGTACCCAGGCAAGGCAGCAAATGAATACTTTCTGCTCAGACCATGACAGCCATGACCACAAGGACACACCTGAAGTCCCGGCTTTGCCCACTCCACCCTAGAGCTCTGTGTAGGTGGAGCAGCTTACAGGTTTAAGCGTTCATGACTTTAGGAAAGCTGACCCATGAGACAGATAACCACCACGAAGCTCTGGCCACCGTCCTGCCAGTGCCCAGAAGGTGGCATCTTGCTTGGCCTTCCATTCAGAACAGCCCCAAGTTCTCCCTGGACTCAGTATGGACTCGGGACTTGAAGGCTGTCCTTTCCCAGTGAGCACTGAGTCCCGGCACAGGCCAATGCGAAAGGAAGCTGCAGCAATCTCCCCTACCAGGACCCAGCACTGGTAAGTGAGTCTGAAATGGGCACAAGCCACGTTCAAAAGCCTGCTAGTCTCCTCGTGGAGTTAGTGCCTGCCACTTCCAAGAAGCGAGGCCGAGGCCATGGCTGGGGTAAAGTGAGGCTCGCGTGATGTCCCTCTTCCTGACTTGGCCTGGAAAGGGCTCCCTGGCAGCTGTGGAGCACATGGGAGCTCGAGTCTCCTGGCAGTGGGTCCTGTCTGCCCCTTCCCCATGCTCCCGGCTCTGCCTGCTACGACCCCTTGCAGGAAGTGGCTGGCCCTTGGGAGCTGGTGCAGCCCAGCAGCCGGGTTGTCCAGCCTGCATGCGGGAGATACCTGCACCCACTGTGGCCAGGCTAGAGGTTGGCATAGAAGGCAAGGCTGGGATGGGAGGAGCAGGAGCCGGCCAGTGTCTACAGAGGCAGAGAACTACAAAAGCAGCCGAGATCAGGAGTGAAGGCTAGAGGAGGCGGGAGAGACTCAGCCAGGAAGGTGGGGCTGGGGGAGGAGAATAAAAATAAAAACCAGAACGCTATTATACCAAGGAAACGAAATTAAAAGGAGGGAGAAACAGGAAGGAAAGGTGAGCAAGTTATGAGTTGAAAAAGCTAGAAATTAAAAATTCCAGGGTTGTGTAGGTGACCGGGGAAGGGGAAGGGAAGGGAAGAGGCCGAAATCAAACCGAGGGACAGAAATGGTACCTAGGTATGTCCGAATCAAGAAACTGCCTGCAAAACACAAACAACCACACGTTAGTGAAGGGCTGCGGGTGGGCAGCGGGACAGCAGGGGAGCAGCAGCAAGCGGCAGTGGCGGGCAGCCGCCTGTGGCTGGCAGACCCACTCAGGGCCAGGGGGTCTGCAAAGCAGGGACCACGGAGCAGGAAGAGGCCCAGGTGTGGCAAAGCGCATGGTAGCCTGAGGCCCTGGGCAGAGCTGGGCCGGGCCCAAGCCTCAGCCTCTCCACAGTGGCTGGTCTCTGAGCAGCCTGGCCCTCAAAGGCTCCTAAGATGTCAGCCATGTCCAGGGAACAGGAAGCTGGCCCCAGTGGGCCCTGGGGAGGAGGCCATGGACTAAGGAGCGTGCCTGAGACTTTTCTGGGGTAGGGAAGGCTGAGGTTGCACCAGCAGGAACAGCAAGGGCAGGAGCCAAGCCAGCGGCCACGTCTGTCTTCCCTCTTCCTGGCACCCAGGGGCTCCAGCCTAGGTGTGGGGTTGGACACGGAATAGGACAGAAGCTAGGCAGTCCAGCGCCAGGGCCGAGCCTGGTTAACCAAGGTTCTGTCAGCTGAGGGACAATGAGTCTTGGCCTCCTAGTTGCTCTCAACAGCTGAGCTGGTGGGGAGCGGATGACAAGAAGACACCGGCCACAAGGTCTTCAATACAAGGAGACAACAGGAAGGATGGCCCAGAAGGCTCCCACCTACCCACTGGCCTGGTCCCACCCTCCTCTGCTCCCAGAATGTCTTGCAGTGGGTGGGTCAGAGGTCAGGGGAGTTAAGTCACTCCCAGACCCCAAAGCACCTCTTAGCACTCAGTGTCAGACGGGGCCTCCCAGTGCCCACCCTCGCCTCCATGGCCCTGAACTCCCATGCCCAGGTACCATGGCCTACACTCAGGGGCAGCACCCGTATTAGGAGTGGTCATAGGTCTCCTGCCTCAGCAGGGTCCATTTGCAGAGCAAGAGGCGATGGAAGACCAGAGGACGCTCTAGGTCCCGGCTCACGTCGTGGTCTGGCGCTCCTCCTATTCCTCGACGTGAACTCCAGCCTACCCCTCCTAGTGCCATCTTCCCAAGAGAACACCTCCAGGAGCACAGGATGAGGAGCAGAGCCACATGTGTACACCCTAGTCTCTGTCCTGTTCACTGTCCCCACTGCGGCCCAGCCCGGGCTCCTGGTTGAGGCTGCCTATGGTGCTTTGGGGAGGACCTGTTCTGGTGTCTCCCCAGGTGTCTGTGAAGAAGTAGAGCTCTGGACCCAGAAGCTGGAAGAACAAGCCACACCCAGGATTCTGGGTCCATACAATCCCTCACAGGGGTGTGATCCTCCTGCGCCTCTCCAAGGGTGTCTGTCACACCCTCAAAAAAATGTTTTGCCACAAACAGCCTCAGCTATAGGTCCTGGGTCAGCTCTTGGCTCCTTGGCCTTGGGCCAGGCTGAGGAAGAACCAGGCTGGGGCTCAGCCCCTGCCAAACGCTCCACAAATCCTTGGAAGACTGTGTCCCAGGCAATTTTGTCCAGCTGGGCATCCGCCTTGGCAGGGTGACTCCTGCAGTGCCTGGCCGTTGGCAGCCTTTGTGAGGACTGTCATACCCACGCACCTTGGCAAACCCTTCAGGGCTGCCAAGAACATCTCAGAGGTCCGCTGCCCCTCTACTGTTCAAATGAGGATGGGAGCTGGGACCCTCTGGAGCTTGGAAAGCCATGAAAAGCATGTGTTCAGTGGTGACCCACAGTCACCCCTCTTCAAGCTGCTCAAATGCCAGTTCTGTGGGCTCTGGACTGCCTTCGTGATCCCCACATCCCTGGGGCCCTTGCTAGAGACTTCAGACCTGTTCATACCAGTGTGGTCCTCAGAAGCATGGCCTGCATGTTAAGTCTCCCGCCCCATGCCACCAACCATCTACCTACAAACTCCCAGGGACAGGACCCTGAGCCTATGCTGGCACTCACCAGGCGACAGACAGGATGACATGAAGAGTATAAACCAGGGATAGGAGACATGCAATCAAGGGAGCAGAGAGACTTGGAGGCCACAGGCCATTGCTCACTGCACTGTCCCTTTAGGTGTTAGAAAGAGGGTATGTAGGCCTGGAGCAGGCCGGGGCATGAGTGGCTGGGTCAGTAGAGACCATGGCAGGCTGGCGGTTGACCTGGGTGGGAGCTGGTCAGCAGGAGTTGTGGTTCTCCCCACCCTTCTCGTGACTCACCGGTCATCCTGGGCTGGGTGGACATATCCCGAGGAGAGGATGTTGAGGGACAAGATGTTGGGGTCAATCAGAGATTCGTCAGTTTCTGGAGTGTTTCGGATGCGACCTGTGGGAAGGGCAGTGGCTGGGTGTCATTGCCCAGGAAGGCTGATGATCAAGGGATGCTGAGGCCTCTGGACAGAAGCCAGGGTGGCAAGCGGATTCCCTACATGACTGCTGGCCATGAGTAAAAGGCACTAGGGTGGACCAGGAGGCTGATGGAGACCTGGTGGCTCCTGTGACAGAGCCAATGCCTCCCTTCTCTGTCTCCTTCCATAGAGGGCTGCATTCTATTTTTCAACTCTAGTTACACTTTCTGGTGGATCTCAGCTACCTAGCTTAGCAAGCTACCTGTGGGACGAGGAGGGGATGAACCTACCCCATTTTATGCTTAACATAACAATAATGAAGGGAGAAGGCCGCATTGTCCATGTATACGCCCTTTGCTCACTAGCCACTCTTCCAGGGCCTAGGAGATGCCTACTTTTGGAGTCCATCTGTCTGTCTGTGAGAGAGACATTTCATCTCATAATTCCTCACCCTGGAAGCAACTTTCTGCCCATTGAAAGGAGCACACAGATGACTCACAAGTCCTCTGCTCCAGCAGCAGAGTGACCAGCTTCCCTCTCCTCCGCTGCACATCCTGGGCAGTCCTGCCCAGTTCCCTGTAGCTCTACAGCATGAGGATTCTGGGAGGAGGCAATTTGGGGTCCTCCAGCCAGTCCTTTCCTGATGCCGGACTCTCCATTGCTTGGGATACCCATGACAAGGAGAAGTTTAGGGCAAGGAAACCTGCCCAGAGCAGATACTCAACCCTGGGAACTGGCCTTCATAGAGCTCTCCGCCTGAGGATCTGATGGACATACTTGGCAGGACACAAGAGGGAGGTGAGGACATGGCTAGGATCATCTGTATTCCTCAAAAGGCCACCTATACGGAGCTCATGCCCCCCAGGGGCTCTTGTCTTTCCTTACTTTGCTGGCCCATCTCCACAATGTCCACTTCACGGGATCTAAAAGACCCATGCCTTCCTGGGAGCGATGCCAGGCTTGGCTATAACCTGAATGGGACTGAGTGATCACAGCAGTATCTCCCCTACTTCCCTTAAGTCCCCATTGCCACCCCAAATTGGCAGCTTTTGGTGTCTGCATTTTTAGAAGCGGAGAAGGTGAGATTTAAGGCAGTCTGGGCTGTCCATCTAAATTGGAGGACACGGTGGGGTGGGACACCACTGGGTGACAGCAGAGGCAGAGCTGCCCCCACTCCAGAGATAGCTTGGTTCAGAAGCCAGGTGCTGGGCCTGACCTTGGTCTTGGAACTGATTCAGTTTGGACTCTCCCCATAGGACGCTTTGATCACTGATTTCAGCTTTTTCTGATCCCTGACACAGAGCTTGTAAAACACAAGTGTCCATCCTGGTACCCAGATCAGCTCTCCACAGCCCTGTATGCTGGGACACAGGATGACAGGTCAGCCTAAGGACACTGGTCCTGAGATCCTGCCTACCCAGGACTGGGAGGAGCTTCTAGATAGAGATGCCTTGGCTCCAGGGTAGAGGAGCTACGTCCTGGGACGGATATCTACATGGGTAGATATCCCCAAGTGAGAGTCTAGAGGACAGCTTGGTAAAGCGGAGTTCAAAAGGGGAGGTCACAGAGAAAGACAGTGTTCTTGTCCTCCCTACAAGATGTGCTAGAGTCCCAACCCCACAGCACAGCAGTGCCATTAGCCAAGCTAAAGTCATCCTGGAGTGAGCGTGACAGCCCTATGTCTGGTACCATCAAAGCGCATGGAGCCCGCCCGGTAAAGCTGAGGACTGGAGCAGTCTTCCACAAGCTAAGGACACTCAGGACTACAGCCACCTCCCAAGACCAGGCAAAGCAGAGAAGGACCCTGCCGCGCCCCAGACAGCCTGCTGGCACCCTGATTTCCAGAACGGTGACACCTGGCAGTTTTCCATTGTTTTTCTGTGATGCACTACCCTGGAAGGGCAACACAGATTAGGTAGAAACTTGGTTCTATAGCACAGATCCAGGGCTCTCCTCCCTTACAGGCGATGTGCTGAAGCACAGAAAGGCTTGGTGACCTAGCCAGAGCCACACAGCACAGGACGGAACTGTGGCTAGAACCCAGGGTTTTGTCCACAATAGTCCACTCCTGAGGTAACCCCTACCCACACCACTCACCCACAACCAGCTCTCGCACTTCCTTCCAGCGGATGTGGCTTCCCGTCTCATGCAACAGCGTCACAGTTATCCGTCTCTGGATGCCCTGTCACATGCCAGGAGAGGGAACCGTCAGGGGGCACTGGGGACACGGGGGACTTTGGAGCAGGGCCAGGTTTGAGGAGGGCAGGTGAGGCTTCCCACCTGGTGGAGGAGGAAGGTCCCCATGCACGGCATCCCTCCACGGTGGTCTACCACAGCAGGGATGTAACTGGAAAAGACAGTGATGGTGAGGTGCAAAACCCCTCTCTGTCCCAGAGTCAGCAGAGCTGAAAGCGGGATCACTGACCACCCCTTGAGGAGAGCAGGTCCTTCTGGGCTAGCTCTCTACAGCAGCTCTCATATTCTCTTTCACACCCTACAAGTCAGAAATCTACACCCAATGACCTGGGTACTGTGTGTAAGGGCTTCTGTGCTCCATGCCTTAAGACTGGGGCACTCAAGGAGAACCTGGTGCTGGACCTCCCCAGACATCAGCTCAGAGCCCACCGACCTTCCCTTCCCATGTTAGCCACTGTGGATTCTCAGCTGCCCTCAGAACACCGTTCCCAGTGCCCTTCATCATCACAGACTCTTGGACCCCAAGCTGGTGCCCAACATGGGCACTCTGGGTGCCAACTCACTCGCCATTGGCCTCCAGCTCGCAGATCTCGAAGTAGACCAGCAGGTCGTACTTGCAATGGCAGGGACCTGGGGAAGGCCGCGTCATGGTGCTGAGCTTAGTGGCAGGCACTAGGAAGACAAGAAAGCAATGTCGCCGTGGGGGTACTCAGGGAGAGTGCCACACAGGCTGCATGGGCAACACATTGCCCAAACAGAGGTGCCCAACTGGCGTACCCACGGCCAGGTCCCCCTAGCTCTGCCCACTCAGGCATGAGAGATCTGGCACTGGTCTCACATGAGTGGCCACTTATGCTTTCCACACCCACATAGGAGCACGTGGCCTTCCGCGTCTGGGTATGAGGGTGGTGGCTTGAGACGCCGAGCACCACCAGGACAGCAGAGACACTGGCTCAGAGGTCCTATCACACGAACAGGACCCCGCTGCCTGCCCTGTTACCTGAGCTACCCTTGGCCACAGCAGAATCTATCAGTCCAAGTGTGTCCTGCCAGCACCCACGCCTCGCCCAGGACGCCCTACACTCAGTTCTGCTGGCTCTCCAATATGCCTACCTCCTGACCGCTTCTGCCCACCCCGCCCCACCCCCATATTCCTGGGCCCAACCATGTCTGTCCACAGCTCCTGCTCTGGGCCCTTCCTTGAAGTCCCCTTCGATTGTTCATCATGTCACCTGTCACTGGGTCTAAACTGTGGACAGGGCTGAAGAGCAGGGCACAAAGCCTGTACACTCCACAGGCCAAAGACATGTGCTGTGTCATCTGCAGCCTGAAAAACCATTACATTCACAGCAGGTTCAACCACACTTGCACCCATCGTGTGG
Organism: Peromyscus maniculatus bairdii; assembly: GCF_049852395.1. NCBI lineage: Eukaryota > Metazoa > Chordata > Mammalia > Rodentia > Cricetidae > Peromyscus > Peromyscus maniculatus. Next base: position 11,229,662 of record NC_134864.1, read on the forward strand.
GCCGTCACTGCCCCACTGGACTCGGGAGAGTCTCACCTACCTGGCTTCGATAGCGGCATGACCCGGGGGAAGTGGCGACGTGAGGGCCTCAGGGGGCTGTGGAGGAAAGCCAGAGTGAGCAGACCTAGGCTGGTGTCTGTGAGTCCTGGGGCAGCCCAAGGTAGGGCAGGCTGATCAGAAGCCCATTCGTGGATTCCTTATTCCCCTGTTCATCAGACCCAGGAAGAACCCAGGTCTTGGTATACACTTAGACGTGAAAGGAGGAACCCTTGGGGCCCTGGACACCATCCCAGAGGCTCTCAAGGCTCCAGGGACGCAGTGTCCCAAATAATCTCTGTTGCCTCCCTCTTCCATTATCATATCCCGGGCATCCCTCAGCTGTGAGGTCTGCTCAGCTGAAGAGAGATAGAACTGGAGAGAAGGGAAGGCCTCTCAACAAATCTCCAGGCCCCAGGGTGGCTGGCGTTCCCATCCCACCTCCTGGACACAGGGTGAGATGGCTTACAGGTAACCTCACACCCTAGCCTCTTGGGACTTCCCTCCCTCACCTCCCCCACAAAGAATGAGGGAGTCAGACAGGTGTTCCCTTCCTGGAAGTGGTCAGCGGGCAGCAACACCCGGTTATGCCCTGGATGCTTCCCATGCTTGGCTGATGGCAAGGCTCTGACAGCAATGGTCTTTTTAAAGAACCTGGTTCCAAAGGAGAGAGGCAGGCCGGGCCATGCTCTGACCATCCCAGAAAGCTAAGGAGAGGGCATCGGGTACATGGGCTCTGTAGCCTGGAGACAAGGACACTTGGGTGACCTAGGCAGATGACCTGAGCACATCCTTGCAAAGAGGTGGGAATGGGTGCTGCTGGTAGTGGCCGAAGACCTCAAACACAATAGGCTGGCTCTTGATGTACTCGATGAAGGACTTGGTCACCTCTACCGCAATCTAGAGGGAAAAAGGGGGAAGTATGGATCGTATCTGAAAGTGTTCAGTATCCATGAAAACACAGCACTCCAGGCCCAGCCAGCCCTCAGCACCAATTCCAGCCATGACATCCCTGGATGCTCTGTGTCTGTGTCTACCCAAGGCTCATTGTGAGCAGCTTTCAGGAGCTCTATTCTGACCCTAGGCTCCAATTTTAAACACTACAGATGCCCCTGCTAACAAACCACAATGTCAGTATCGGCACAGAGGTTCTATAACCTGGTGCCAGACAGCCCCCAGGACAGTCCGTTCAGAGGAGAAAGAATGCATGGGAAGGCCCTTGGGTGTTGGGGGATAAGGGCCAAGACTTACATTTTGGACATGGTAGAAGCCAAGAGGGGGTCCCCTGCCAGTGTTCTTCAGGGGCTCAGTGGAGAAGGCCTCATCGTGGCGGTGGATAAAGCTGCAGATCAAGAAGAGGAACTTGGAGCAAGGACTTGCAGCAAGGACCTGTGGCCTCACTGGGCATTGCATGAGCCTGCATGGCCCCCAGCACAGCCTATGTGGGCTGCACGCCCCTCGGGAGAGCATCCTACTTCCCAGTATCCCAGGGCATGGACAACAGGCTCACTTGAACTGGCAGAAGATGTCGGCATATTCAGCAGAGATGCTGGATGCTTGCAGGACTGTCACACGGAAGGTGAAGGTGCTGCCTAGACGGAGGTGGTCCAGGGCCGTGTCCAGGGGCCCATCCAGGGCAGACTTCTCAGGGCTGTCTAGGAGGCCTTCAGGAGGCACAGCTGTGGGGAGCCAGAGCAGAGCGTGGGGCCTTTAGATTCCATGCTCTTCAGGCCCTGGTCCCACACATCCATGTTTCCACACAGTGGGGCTGCGCCTACCTGAGCAGGTGTTGTTGTTGACCTCGTCAGCTGAAGGCCCGGAGTCAGCACCCTGACCCTGGCCTTCTACAATGCGCAGCTCCTCCTGGGAGGTCCCTGAGCGGGACATCCCCACCACAGGGCAGGACTCAGACTGAAACTGTGAAGACACAGGGTTGAGAAAGCCCGGGAGCAGCTAGATGGCTGAGCTAAAGCCTCCCTGTCACAGGCTATAGAGATCTGTGCCCCGGGGCCTGGGTCTCGGGCCCTGAGCCAGCCTTGCCACTGACCTCCAGATGAAGCCACCCACCTCTCTAGACCACTCTACTTCCGACTCTCTGGTTTAGATGAGCTGAGGTGTGAAATGCCTGAGAACACTCTGCCTGCCTCCATGCAAGAGGCATAGTGAAGGGAAACCAGAAACCATTCCTGGCCTTCAGTTCTACCAACCAGGGCACTTCCTGCGGCAGGTCACAGGCAGCTCTTCCATCTTGAACATCCTAAGACTGAGATCTGAAGCTAGACAGCTAAATAAGCCACCCGGGGAGGGGCACTGCATGGGATTAATCCCTCTACCGGCTCCTCAGATAACTTTTTCTGTGGGGGTCAGAGGGTGGCCTCAATGGGGTTGTCCTCATCCTCACAGGTTTTGGGGAAGGCAGGAAGAAGGATGGTAGAAATTATAGTATGCTTTGGGAACCCCGAGAACAGCTAACCCAAGAGAAGGGAGATTGGGGGGTGCCTATTCTAAAAGCTGGCTCTACTTACCAGCTCTACGCCTTGCTGTGTGAGACTCAGGAAGATGGTTGGACCAAGTGGGTCCTGACAAACTGGGGGAGGGACATTGTGTGTTTGAGACAGCCAGGGACGGGACAGACACAGCGCTCAGGGAGAGAGAAAAGACGCCAAGCCCATGGGACCCTGCCAGGGCTGACCCTTAGAGCCTAGGGTTCAGGGGAAGGGGTTCCTCGGTACACCAGGCAAGCCTTCCCAGTACCTTTTCAAAATGCTGGTCATCAAAGGAGATTTTAGCAGTCCCTGACTGACGGACACCTGAGCCATAATCCGGAGCCTCTTCGTCAGCTGCGAGAGGAATAAGCAAGTGGTTGGCCAACCTGTTTTCTGTAGTGGACAGAGCCGGGCCAAATGGCCCAGGACCCTGGAGAGGGTATAGGAACCAGGGGACCAGATTCTTAAGTGCACTGGGCAGCCAGCCTCACCTGCAGCAGCTCAGGAGTCACCAGGACACGCTGACCACCAGCCTATGTTGCCTTAGGGACCCAGAGGCATGTCCTTGTCGAGACTCACTCATCCCGAGCCACGAGCCTACAGTCTCTGACCCTGACCTGCCTGTCCCAGGTGCCCAGGGAGAGCGGGAGGCTCTCGATCCCCTCCACCACCCTCTTCAGAGCCCATGGGTCCTACCGTGCCACCTCCAGCATTGTGGCTTCTCCTCTGCCACCACCCAGTCAGCCAACAGTGTCTGATAGCCAGGGCCAGCCCCAATGGGAATCGGTGGATGAGCTGACCCCAACCCATGGTCACAGGGCAGGGCCAGGGTGACAAGATTGTGTGTTTCCTAAATTCCTTTCTTCCATGGCCACAGACGGGGAAATATTAGTTGTGACCCCAAATACACAAAAACCTAATTATCTTTATAAAAGATCTGGGGACCCACACAGATCAGAATTCATCATGTCCCCTTTTCCTGAATATGACTTGGAGGACAGCAGGGCTGTGGCTCCTCACAGGCCTGGGCTCTGAGCTTCATACATCTTCCTAACGATCAGTCCTATCTGATATACCTTCTAGTATAACTACCTGATATACAGAGGACCCACTGAGTTCCACTGGGTTTAGAGTGGTGGCCCTCGGAGGTAAACCCGAGCTTAAGTTTGGAGATAGGGCCATTCACCAGCTCTCCTAATGACCCTCTAGAGGGCCCTTCTCACCAAGAACAGAGCAAGAAAGCCACTGTCCTCTACAAGGGCCATGGGCGAGCCCCTTGGCCTCGAGGAATACATGGACAAAATGGAGACATCTACCCAGTGTGGTTGGGAGCTGCTAGACCAGAGAGGAGAAGAAGGGCCTTGCAAGATGGAGAGGAAGGACCCCAGGAACGAGGCACCCTTAAGTGAGGACGTCTTAGTCTCAGCAGTGTGGCCAGGGTGGTGTTGAAGTGTGGCTTCTTCTAGCAGCTCGGAATCCATCCACTCCTGGCTTTCCCTGCTAGATGGGACCTTTTGGACCATCACTGAGGGAAACAGTGACTAGACTATGCTCATCTAAGCAATCTTGGGTACATCACGGCTGGTAATAGGTGGGAGTGGGGGAGGACATTTAGAAATCACAGGCTAAGGAGAGTTTGAAAATATAGCTAATTATTAGCTTAATTAGTAGAACTGAAGTCACCTAATGTGGCCAGAATGCCAGGGAAGAGGTGATTAGACATTTCAGAGGAGAGGAGGAAGAGGCATTTGAAGGTCAGAGGTATGAGAACTCAGGAGTGTGGGAGCATGGTGTGTGAGAACCCGGGGTGCGAGAACCCGGGGTGTGAGAACCCGGGGTACGAGAACCCGGAGGGTGAGAACCCGAGGTGCGAGAACCCGGGGTGCAAGAACCTGGGGTGTGAGAACCTGGAGGGTGAGAACCCGGGGTGCGAGGATCCGGGGTGCGAGAACCCGGGGTGCGAGAACCCGGGGTGTGAGAACCCGGGGTGTGAGAACCTGGGGTGTGAGAACCTGGAGGGTGAGAACCCGGGGTGCGAGGATCCGGGGTGCGAGAACCTGGGGTGCGAGAACCCGGGGTGTGAGAACCTGGGGTGCCTGGGGTGTGAGAACCCGGGGTGTGAGAACCTGGGGTGCCTGGGGTGTGAGAACCCGGGGTGTGAGAACCTGGGGTGCCTGGGGTGTGAGAACCCGGAGTGTGAGAACCCGGGGTGCGAGAACCCGGGGTGTGAGAACCCGGAGTGTGAGAACCCGGGGTGTGAGAACCCGGGGTGTGAGAACCCGGGGTGTGAGAACCTGGGGTGTGAGAACCCGGGGTGTGAGAACCTGGGGTATGAGAACCCGGGGTGCGAGAACCCGGGGTGTGGGGGTACATTGGTGATATTTGGGTGTGATAAGCTCTGCGGTAGGAGAACTTGGGGTATTGTGGATCTGAGAGTTTGAGAGTGAGGGGGGCAGTGAGGACATGATAACCTGCAGGTAGGAGAGCCTGGGGGCTAGACAGTCGAGAGTATGAGAACCTGGGCGTGTCTAACACACTGGGGTGGGGGTGGCCTTCTCCAGATCCTCCATGTGCCCACCCTGAGCCAGCCCCAGACTAACTATGGCCAACCTGCAGCGTCCCACTTAGTCCCCTCTGTTCCTTTGTCTCCCCCTCTCCCCAGGTGCCAGGAAGCCATGGAACAAAGACAGTGAGTACTCTAGGAAGAGAGACCATGGTCTCGGGCAGAGGAAGGAGTCTCCGAGCTGCCATTACAGTAGACGTTACCACTGACCTGCGGACACCTTTTGGGTCACGACCCTCCCACTGTTCTCGGAGGCCCTACACATGTTCTCACCATGTAGGAAGTGCGTTATAGGCCCATAGGTGAACAAACTGAGGCCCAGGGCCTTGTGCAGCTGGCTAATCCTGGTACTTCCTGGTCATTCCAGAGGGATGGGGTAGTGAAAACGTCTCTCTCGTTTACAATGGGAGAGCCTCTACTTTCAGGCCACAAATGAGGAGGGAGAGTCTACAGCCTCCAGCTTAGGCCTGTGCCTGAGACCAGGAGCTAAGGGAGGAACATAGAAGAGAAACTGAGGCAGCTGTTGAGAGCCACTCTGGCCAGGCACTGGGAGTCTGCAGGCTCCCTTGACTGTGGAGAAAAGTGGGTAGTGGGTAGATTGCTGACAAGGCAATCTCTGGGTCCACCTGATCTGTGGGAGAGGCGAGGACTCCACGCCAGGTCAGGCTCTAGGCATCCTGGGCTGAGCCTGCCTGCCTGAGATGTCGCTATCTAGTCTAGGAGGCCAGAGCCAAGGGTTCAGCGCAGGAGACTTTTGCTTCTCTCCCCACCTGCCCACCTGTCTGTGAAAGGGGGAAACATTTCATGCTGGCCACAGGGAGGCGGGGAGTCCTGGGTAAGGCCAGCTTCATACTGGATCCTGGACAGTGTCCCTCCTCCTGCCATGGCCCACAAAGGCAAAGCCCCGCAAGGGACTCAGCCGCGCACCACCTGGACCCCCACACACCTGAGATAGCCTGTACCGCCACACGGAGGAAGCCTTTCACCTCTCCCTTTTCGCTGACGATGGCCACACGGTGCACCAGGGGCACAGGGTACAGCAGGTTGCTCAGGTACACGAAGGCCCTGCAGGAGCAGAAGCCATAGTCACGGGCGACCCTCGGGGTGTGACTCTGAGCCACAGCAGCGACACCAAGGCCAGCTCACACACAACATGAAGCTGCAAAGCGGAGCGGAGCAGAGCGAAGCGGCGGGACAGCCAGGGCGGACGCAGCGAGGTGGGGGGGGGGACAGGCAAGGGGGTGAGGGAGGAGGGCTGTCGGTGCCCAGAGGAGACACGAGGTGAAGGTGCAGAGAGGAAGGAAGGGGCCTCCGTGGGTGGAGGGCACAGCCCAGCTCAGCCTGGACGCGGCTGTCTGAGGGCAGCTGGAGAGAGGGTGTCAGCCTGCTTCAAGGGCCGGAGGACCCGAGCTGAATGGGGACCCGCTAACAAGCCTCAACCCTTCGAGGACGGACGCCTCTTTCCCACTGGGCGCCATCAAGCACCTCCTCCATGGAGAGCCTTTCACCAACACCTGTGCCCGCTCGGCTGACCTGGAGGTCAGACGCGAGCCATCGCTAAGCGTCACCCTTCTCAGGGCAGGTGCGACTCAGAGTGTGTGGCCGTCACTCAGAAGCCTGTGCTCTGCCCTGACCCTCACTGTCTATAGATACCACCTCTCTCAAGAGTCTTGCTGGAGCTCCCTCAGCTGGCCTCTCCATCACTCTGCCTCTCTCTCCCACTGTCCCTAGAGGGTTGTAGGGAACCTGTCACATAGAAGTTCCCAGTGATGGGAAGGGCCTCCGCGATGCCTGCACTCCTTACGGAATCATCTAAGCCCTAAGAGGTTCAAGACGGCCAGCCCCATCTTACTGCCCCTACGTTCCGCCTGCATCTGGCCACAGGGGCCCATGGGTCCCTGTTATCTGTCTGCTCTCCTGACAACAGCCCATTTGCACTCTCCTCTCAGCCACATCTTCTGACTTTAAGAATCTGTCTGCAGACTTTCTGGTTTTCTGTGCTTTTAATATATGACCGAGCTTCAGCAAGTTGTTCTAGCAAAATCCTCAAAGTCAGGCCTCAGATGGTGGGAGGCAGCCCTCCTCTAGGGGCCTTAGTGGTTCCCCCAACTTTCCCTAGCACGGTGCCCTCTCAGGAAGAGTACTAGCCCAACCCCCTCTGTTCAAGGTACCAGTTGGGGAAGTGCTGTGGAAAGGATGTGGACTGTGCTGGCTGCTCTGGTCCCCTGAGCCAGACTGAAGCCTACCTCTGCCAAGGCCCTGACATCCTAGAGGGCCCGCGAGGCAGTGCCACAGAGCTTGCTTGGAATCAGCAGAGCACAGGTTCTGGGCTATCCAGATGTACCCTACTAGCACTACAGAGATACCCCCAGCTCTGTGAGCACCCACAGGGAGGCTCATAGATTTTATACACTCACTGCTTAATCCTCCCCCACTGTCCGGAACTCGGGGTTCTGGAGCAGTACTCAGATAGGTAGACTAAGGCAGGGCAAGGTCATGTCTAAGTCATATGGTAAGGCTCCTGTAGTGGGTAGCTATTCCAGCTTTGACCTGGAAGTACTACCCCTAGGGAGGCTTCTGGTAACTGCCACACCTACCTATGACCTGTCCCTGGGACGGGGCTGAGACCTTAAGACCGGAGATCAGGATGTACAGGGCCTCTTGGTTGCTCGTGATACTGCATGCTGGATGGAAGACTGAGTCAGAGTTCTCCAGAGAACCCCACTGGACTGCACCTCACCTCTCCCGGATCCTGTAACCAACCCCTTTACTGGCTGTAAGTTAACCCCAAAATAAACCTCCTTTTAACTACGTGGAGTTGCCTTGTTAAATCCCCACATTAGGCTCCCTATGGGGCCTATTGTAAAATGGGGTTGACCCCAGAGACCGCAGGACCCAAAGAAGAAATACACATGCTGGGACAGCACCTGCTCCCCGATGCCCGGAAGGTAGTTTATCAAGTATGTCTTAACAGTGATGCCCCTCAGTTTAGCTATCTATGCTCTCCTCTTTTATGGATGTAAAAAGTCTGGAGTCCAGCAGGGCCCATTAGAGCTGGTAGAATATGGCACTCAGGCTCATTTCACAGGAGAAGAAACTGATGCATAGAAATATCAGGCAGTAGCCAGGGGTGGCAGCAAGGGCCAGAGCTAGGATGGGACCTGCAAGTTGCCCTCTAGGGAGCTCTCAACTCTGTTGTTCATTGCTCGTCAGTGCAACTAATCATGTATAAATCTGTATCTCCATCTTTCAGAACTTCCATCAGAGAGGGAAAATCCAGGCTGCCGTGGCCCACATCCAAACTGTAGGAACAAAGTGGTCCACATCTAACCCTAATCTCCCACTGGAGGCTGAGGTTATGTACTGAAAGAGACCCATTTGTGGCCAAAGCCCCTGGAGCCTCCCTGACCTCACGATCTCTGCACAGCTCGTGGGAACTGTGGGCCTAGCTGCAGCTGTGGGGCCAGATGTTGTAGAAGACAAAAAGGATGCAATGCCCCCCCCCCCTTCTCTATACGATCTACATAACCAACCCAGTCCACTTGGCACTGTGGTGAAGTCAATCGGCTAGAGGAGACCTCTGGGCCTGGAATGCCTCCCAGGGACAGCACGGGTTCTGAAGAGGCCACAAGCTGAATCTGGAAGACTTCTGTGCCCCACTCTGAGTAGAACTCACTCAGCCAGCACCCCTGGAGATGAGGGCACCCAGGCAGACACTGCTCAGGGGGACAATAGACTCTAGCCTTCCTCTTACCTGTTCTCTGGGCACCAGAAACAACTAGAAGACAGTGTAAGCCACTGCAGGGTCAGAGAACACAGCCCTTGCCAACCTTGGCATGCCAACCAGCCAAACACCCAGCTGCTCTCAGGGTCGAAGAACACTGTCCACAGCCACACTGGCAAAGACAGGCGGTCCAGATAAGGAGGCCCAGCATGGAGCTAAGAGGCTCCGGGCTGCATGGAGCTATCAGTGCAGGCTCTTGCTGGGTCAACATTTACCCATCTGGTGCCCTCTCCAGATCCTCCCCCAGAGGAGCTTGTCCTGTCTCTGCAATACCTGCCCCCTGCCCCCATCCTCTGGATGTGTGTTCGCTAGGAAATGGGAGCCTCTGGACTCACTGCATCAGCTAACTCACCCACATCCCCGGGCCACCGGACGCCTAACCATCAGAGACCCTGGATGTGAGGAGGGGCCCTGGTTATGGCCATGAGACCACTGCCCCGATCCAGAGCACCTTGAAGCAGGCTCAAATACCCGAAAGAGGCGGGGAGGGAAGAACGGGCAGAGCGGCACGTGTGGCGAGGCCGGAGGGAGGAGGCAGCGCTAACCACAGATTGGTGAGGTGCAGAAACGCATGCTGGGACCCAGGGAAGCCTTTCCAGAGGGGACGAGAGTGGGCACCCCAATTTCGCTTAAGCTTTGGAGAGAGAGCCAGCAGCTACCAGAGGATAAAAGGAAAACCAAGGTGGAGCCCTCCTCAGGACTGGGCCTGCATAGCTGCTGTGCAGAGAAGCCAATTCTTGCCAAACTGAAAAGGTCAGGGTTGCCGAAATGAAGCCTTGCACAGAGCACCCCACGATACAGGGGGCCAGGCCTCTCATGGATGACTTTTGCTAAGCTTGGTCATTTTGTGAAATCTCAGGTCCACAAGAGGGGAAACAACGTTGGAAGGACCCAGCTCTTTTCGTGAGACTGCAGAGCCCATACCCCATTTCTCCTCACGTCACTGGCCCCTCTATCTCCTGACCCCTTGCCTACCTGACACCCGGAACCACTCCCAGGGCCCAGCAGGCATGGGAGGTCTGGTGCTATAGCCCAAGGCTTGTTGGGAGAAGCCCGTACAGAGCTGGCCTGGAATCTGTACCTCTTGCTCAGGCCCAGCAGGGTGGAAGTCCAGACCCAGACTATCTCAGAGGGAGAGGCTACCCATTTGTGTCCACCTGGCTAGCTCATCATAGCTAATGCCAGCCAATGACAGTTAGGAAAACTAATCAGAGAAGATCCTAGCCAGTGATCTGGGACCTGCTACCTCCCAGGGAGAGGGGTGCTTACACCATCACCTCCATTGAAGGAAGAAAGGAAGGAAGGAACTCCATAAAAAGTCCATAGTCTGTAAAGGACCATGCTCAGCCTTTAGCTTTCAATACTTGTGCTCCAAGATCAAGAGTTCTGAGACTCCCATTGTCCTAGAAGCAATCTCAAACTCCAGGAGAGGATGCTACTGTTGCTGTTTCAAGCGGGTAGAATACAAACCCTAGCATTTCTAAGTTACCTTTGCCTTACTGCTGCAGCCAGTGGCTAGACCTGCCTCCCTGTAGCCCCAACCCCAGCCTCCCTCACCTAGTCTAGAAACTCAGTGCCCGGGGGTTCTCTGCAAAGGGTGCATGCCTCTCATCAAGCTGGCCGGGTGGGTCAGGAGCTTGGAGCTACTGTCACCTGCTAGGCTCTACAAAATTAAAGCAGATAGGCAGAAGCCCTTCCTCCCCTACATTGGGTGGCTCCCAGCCCTGCTCTTTTTCTTGGAACGGAGTGGCATTGAATACATAGGGTATCTTCTCTTTGGACAACAGTGGGATAAGCAGAAGCCACTTCAGCTGAACCAAGCTGATTCCCAAGACAAGGGTTTGGGGCATCCTGCCTGGGGACATCTTTCTTCCCTTCTCAAATGCCCCTTGAGCCCTGCACAAGGAGTCACGGAGTCTTGGTCATTTCCTACGACCTATCCTACAGGAACTATCCCAGCCATCGCAGTGGGCACCAGGAACCCTTGGCTGTAGCTGTGTGTTTCAAGGCCCAGCCTCTCCTGCCACCGGCCTCAGACTCTTCCCCGCCGAGACAGAGCATCCATCTCCTACCTGTGCCCATGTCCCACCGTGAAGACACAAAGTGAGCCTGGCTCTCTCAGCTTCCTCAGAGACTAGCCCTAGCCTGCCCGGCCCAGAGGGTCCGGTGTCTGCCCTGATCCCCCGATCGATCGTGCCACAGCAGTGCTTCTACGCAAAAGAGCTGGTTCCTCCCCAGCATGCGCGCCTCAACCTCACCAACCTTCCTACTAAACTGAACAGGGGGGGCCGGTCGTAAAACGGGTCCCGGCCGTCGCACAGCGTGTGCTCCGGAAAGACGTCGTCCTCCAGGTCCTCCTCCTCCTCCTCCTCCTCCTCCTCCTCCTCCTCCTCCTCCTCCTCCTCCTCCTCCCCCACGCTCTGCTCCTCGGCAGGCTCGGTGGTGTCGGAGTCGGGGCTTGAGAAGGTGGGGGAGGGGGTGAGAGCAGCCATGCGCTCGCTCATGCATGTGTTGAGAAGAGGGTAGCTGTTGCAGCCAGAGATGACTGAACTGAGGTTAGTGCGACAAGACAGAAAGAAGTTAACACCAGCTACTCCGGGGAAGGTGGGGCGGGGCGGGGTGGGACAAGGAGGACTTCTGTTTAAAACCAAGCACCAACCATCAAGAGACGCTGCTTTAAAAGACAAGGAACAAAAAAAAAAAAAAAAAATGCACCCAGTCTCCAGGGCTGGGAAGAGGAAACAAAACGAAACACCCCAAACTAATAACGACAACAGAATCCATGGTCAGCAGAAGGCTCTGGAAAGCACCACCAACAGGTATGAGTGAGAACAAGGGTCCAGGTTGGCCCTAGCCAAAGCTCTTAGAGGACCTCTTGGATGACGTGGGGGTCGGAGACTAGGTACAGACACCAGATTGGAAAGCAAGCAAGGGGCTGGTAGTCTCTAATCTTGCCTCTGTGTCCCCACCCCCAAAACACCAGTGACCTACAATGCCTGCTCTAGGCCTCTGGGTGCTTAGGCACACACACACACACACACACACACACACACACACACACACACACTCACTCACTCACTCACTCACACTCACAAACATGAATCACAGCAGGTGTAGCAGCAGTGACAAGATGACATCCCAGGTCTCCTAAAAAAGCTGGCCCTACAGGTACATGATGAGGAATGACTGGGGGGGAGGGGGCGGAGGACAAAAATGGAACCTGGCTCTTTCTTGACTTCAGGCCAGGGCGGTTCAGGGTCTGGGTTCTGACCCCATGCCACCTCTGTCCCTCACTTTTTCTGCAAGGATGGGGAGGAGGTGCCCACCTGCCCACCAGCCGGAACCAGGGGAAGCGGTCATAGAAGGGGTCCCCGCCAGTCACCACGTTGTCACAGTCCTCAACGACGCTGGAGGGCACCTCTGCGGCCCTGTCATACATCTCCCGCATCAGGTCCAGGCGTTGCCTGTCGGGGTTCAAAGACGATGTAGGCTCAGACCAGTGCCCAGGTGTAGCCCAGCACCCCATTCCTCCTAGGGCACCAGACTGGGCCTGGCTCCGTCACCATCAGCCTGTCAGGGTCACAGGCTCAGAGGTCTGCCAGCTAGGAAGCCCTCCGTGGTCCTCAGAATTCGGCAGCCACAGGAAACGTATAAGTAAGTGAGAATGTCAGTTCACCACAAATGCCTCCCGAGTCTTCCTCGGTGACAGCAGAGGTGAACTGAACACACAGGAGGACGAGGCAGAGCCCAGCTGGGAAGCTGACAGAGGAGCAGGGAGACACCCGACAACAACTCAGAAGTGGGACCGTAACGCAGGCAGGAAAGCTCCCGTAGTGAGCTCAAGTGAGGCAGGGAAGGGAGCAGAGAAGACAGAGTATTTTTAGATCTCACCCCTCGGGGAGGACAAAAGGTAGGGAGGAGAGAATGAGATTGTGCTCTCTAGGGGACCCGGAGTTTGACTTCTAGGGGATAAGCATCCTCTCTGATGGTGTTACCGTCAACCTAACTAACTTTGCAGAAGAACACAGGAGAGCCTGCAGGCACACACAAATGGAACGAGAAAACGGCATGCCTGCTAATCATGTTTTACCGTCCATATCCGCTCTCTCCGGGAGGCCTGGCTGACCGGGAAGGGTCCTCTCTATCTAGCTCAGCGATTCTGAACCTTCCTAATGCCGAGACCCTTTAATACAGTCAGATGTGGGGACCCCCAACTGTGAAAGTATTTTCGTGCTACTTCGTAACTGTAACCTTGCTACTGTTAGGAGCTGTAATATGAATATTTGTGTTTTCCAGTGGTCTTAGGAGACCCCTATGAAAGGGTCATCCATCCCCAAGGGGTCTTGATGCACAGGTTGGGAGCCTCTGATCTAGCGAATCCCTAGAGATAGCTAACAATTCATTAGTGAGCCTGCCTTCTACATACAAACCAACAGACCCCAAGTCCACACTACTTCCCCTCTTTCTAGAGTCTCATGCACCTGACCAGCGTTCTCCCTGCCTAAAATCACCCAGGACATCGAGAAACTAGGAAAGGCCCTTGCCCAAGTCTGGCCTCATTCCAGGGAGTCCCTAGAGACCAGCTGCTCCGTTTTTTCCCTCAGAAGTCCAAGAAACACTCTGCCTTTCCTGGCCTGCTCTGGTGGCCAGTCATGGCCCTGCAGGCTTTGTGCCTCCTATTTCCAGGGCTGTGAGTGCATCCTACTCTTCTCATGGCAGATGTCTCTGTCATTACCCGGTCACCTTCACACATGGAGACTTGGCATAAATTAGAGGAGGAGTCCAAGGAGACAGAGCTCTTACAACACACAAGCAGTGGAAAAATTCAGTGATGGCGAAGCACTACAGATGTCCTTCCACCTTCCCAGGTCCTCAGCCTTCTGGGGGCTGAGGAGGATGGTTTCCCTCAGACATGCAGAGTGGAGAGGCCAGGGCCTCCCTGTCTCTGAGGCCCTTGGCACAGACCTGGCTGGAGACACTGCGTCACCTCCCAGTCCCCTCTGCTGTCTATGTGTTCGCTCAGAAGAACAAAAACATGACACACTGGCGTTATTGTGAAGCAGAACCCAGTCTGTCCTCTCCCCGGGGAAGACCCCTGTCCACCATCCACCTCACCGCCCACCAGGAGCACCTGAGTTTCTCTAGCGTCCAGTAGTGGGTGGCCCCGTTCTTCTGGTCCTGGACCTCCACGGCCACGATGGTCCGGGGGAAGGGCCGTGTCTCTCGGTCTTTGGCAGCTTCTGGGGGCAGTAGGTCTGGCGGCAGCGGGGAGTAGAGGGTGTCCGTGAGGAGGACGAACTGGAACTGGACCTGTAAGGGACAGAAGATGGCCATGCATCCACCCCTTGCTGAGTGGAAGCCAGGTTTCCAGGGGGCTTCGCCCCACGCCCCTGAGACCTCAGCCCTATATTCCATAGTTCACCAATCTTTTCAACTAACCACTGAGAACGGCTGACCCCCCCTCGCCCCGCCCCCTCCCCCCCACTGCTTGCCGACTCCCAAGCAAAGCCAGTAAGATATCGATTTCAGCGGGTGCCCCCTTCAGCCGCCCACACTGGTACCCAGTTCAGGCAAGGGCCCCCAGTCAACTCTAGGGCTGGCTGAGTGCAGGTCTTGGGTTGTGACTATAAGCAACTAGACCATCACTCGTGGAGAACCAACCCCCTCTGACGGGCCCTACCTTCTTCTTTAGCTCCACACTGATGGCATTGGCCTCCTTCAGGAAGATGGCATTGCCCCACAGCAGGTCCCGTAGAGAAGTGAACTGGTACCACTTCCATTTCCGAAAGGCCCACAGTGCCAGCTCACACTCCCGCTCTGTCCACTGGACTGTGGGAAAAGCCGTGTACAGGGTCATCAAAGAAAGCCACAAGAAAGCCTACCTCAACCCAAGTCCTGAGAGGTCAAGATGGCTTGGCAATGCCAGAGGACTAGCTGGGTGGACCCTGTACCCAGTCCACACTATAGCCGGTCTGTTAAATAAAGTAGCCCTTCCATAGTCACTGGAAGACTTGCTGGGTTCCGGCCCTCTCTCCCCAGATAAAGGCTCTATCAGCCCCTCCCATGCTGGACTGGGGCCCCCATGCTCAAATTCCTAATTTCATACTAAGCCCCTTTAGCGTGGAGAAAGGAGAGTCCAGTAGAAAGACCAGCCAAACAAGTAGTGTGGAAACACCCCAGGTCACCCAAAGATTAAGTGGGCTCCCCAAATGAGCTTCCCTAATAGGTTGAAAGCCAAAGCAGCTCAGAGGCCATATCACCAGTGACAGCCACATCTGTCTTGCGGGGCTGGAGGGGAGGTCGACATGCCCCTTGTTCACGGAGCCCCCCAGAGAAAGGGGGTCCTCAGATGAGGTGCAGAGTGAACCAGGGCTTTGGTCAAGGCCTCCATCTACCACACAGTGAGCAAGGCGAGTCCTCGCCAGCACCCATGGTTCTGTCCTGGCCCACTCCCATTAGCAAACACGGGCCTGAGCGTGTGAGATGCGTGGTCACTTGCTTCGGTACGGCCTCCCCAATCCTGTCTGTACGACAGTAGCCAGAATGAAGAGGTCTATCTCCCAGGGCCAAAGTTCAGATCAACTGACTTCCAGGGGGCCACCTGGGGACCTGCTCTTTCAGGCCCTGTTGGTGGGAGACATGCCATCTCAAGAGTCCTTACCTTCATCCTCTGGTTCTTCCTCCTCCTCATTCACCTCTGGGTAGTACCTGGAATCCATCTGCTTCTGGAGGGCCTCCAGCTTACTCTCATAGTCCTGAAGAGATAGGCAGGGCCAGTGGTACCACCACAGAGATGGAGACAGCCTCACCCCAGCCCACTGGAGTGCAAGAGAGGGGCCAGGCCAGCAGGGAGGGTGGCCAGAGGGGGCAGAGATCCACTTTCCCAGTGTGCAAATAGGGGCCTGTGAAGCCGGGCGGGCATCCTCACCAGCCTCTGCTGCTCCAGCAGGTACGTGGCCTCCTCCCGTTCCCGCCGGTACTGGTCTTCCAGCTCCTGGAGCCTGTAAGAGCGCGTCAGGTGAACACAAGGCCATCAGACTCGGCAGGCGGGCAGCTGACCCTAGGCCTCACCTCTGCTCCATCTCCTGCTTCATGTCGATGCCCTGTTTTTCCAGCAGCTCACGCTGGGCGAAGGCCCAGTCCACTGGCTCAGCAGGTGTCTCAGCACAGGGTGTTCGCTCACGCTCTTGGCGGGCCTGCTCGGGGTGGTTAAACCGGAACACGTGGCTCTTACCCATGATGATGCGGTTTCCTGGGAGATGGAGGCAGAACCAGCCTTGAGGTGCCTGTGGGTTCCAGGTGCCCTCAAGGGGTGGGAGAAGGAGAAGGGAGAAAGGGGTGCAGGCATTTCATCTGCCTGGGTATCCCAGCATCACCCACCTCGGGAAGAGCATCCAACCCCCAAAACCCTGGCTCCAAATCACCTTTCTCCTTGGAATCTCTCTCTCTCTCTCTCTCTCTCTCTCTCTCTCTCTCTCTCTCTCTCTCTCTCTCTTTCTCCTTCCCCTTCTTAAAAATTTAAAAGAGGACACCAGATCTTATTAAAGATGGTTGTGCCACCGTATGGTTGCTGGGACCTCTGGAAGAGCACCCAGTGCTCTTGAAGCCTCTGAGCCACCTCTCCATCCCGATCTTTCTCCTTGGAATGGGTCCCTTTCTTGTCTCCCAAATCTAGACCCTTGACTATGTGGTTTAGGTTTTGTAGGAGGGATTTGGTAAAGTTTAGAGCCACAGGCTATAGAAGCCCCAGGATGCTGTAAGGGAAGCTTAATTCTGGCAGAAGTTAAAAAGGATTCAACCACCCATTGGAAAGCAGATGTAAAGACTGCTTGTGAGGTTTCAGATGAGAACAAGGATTCCATTAGGACTTGGGCTAGAGGCTATTCACATTATGTTCTGGCCAGAACCTGGCTCCATTTTGTCCATGTGCTAAGACTGTGTGAGAGGCTGGATTTTGGCGTTGGACTAATTAATTTAGCGGAAGACATGTCAAGGCAGCATAGCATCCAGGCAGCCGGGACATGGGCTTTAATGACTGCTGTTTGCCAGGTTTACAGTGAGAATGGGGAGCAGAAAGATTTGAAAACCTGCAAGTTCTAGTAGAACCAAGGAAGGTGTGTACACAGGCTGTCTCAGTAAGCACTTCCCTGTGTCCAATCATTCAGGCACTCGCTGGCCACTGCAGCCATGATCCAAGCAGGCCCCGTTACCTCTCAAGCTGGCAGTAGGTTTTAGCATTGTCCAGGGATGCTGATTTTGCAGATATATGAACCATTAGGGTTGTGTGGTCACAGAGGCTTCCAAATAGATTTCAAAGGAAGTCCTGAGAGGTCAGGTAATATGTACAGAGTAGGGTTCAATCCCTCACAGGCAGACCTCGAGAGGACAGTATATAAAGCCGTGAGAGTAAATGCTGTGTTGTTATGAAGACCCTAGGATGCTAGAGACGCCAAGAACACAGATTATCTTCCGAGGAAAGCCATGAGCCACAAGCAAAGGCTTCTCAGGAAATAAGTCTTGTGGGTTACAGCTGGAGAGGCCAGAGGGATGAGGCTACCAGGGCCTTTGAAGTTCACATTACACCACCATATGCCTTAGCTTCGGAACATGGAGCTATAGGAATGAATGTTTGCCCTGCTGGGTTTTTGTCTGGCTTCAGTCCCATTCCTCCTTGCTAATTTTCTATTCCTCCCCTTCAGTGTGGGAAATGTACATCCTGTCTCATCATATACCAGAAGTGTGTCATTTTGATTTTACAAAGGCTCGCCCTAAAGTTTGCTCTGAGTCTAAGAGGACACCTTAAACTCCCGGGCTCCTAAGCAATGATGGAACTTCAAGTGCATGGAGACTCTTGAAGACAAGATGGAATGCACTTTGCATTGTGAGATGGACACAGGCTGAGAGACCATGGGTAGAATGTTATGGGTTCAATATGGTGTCTCCCTCAAAGGTTCATATGTTGAAGGTTGGGGGTCCAGCCAGTGGTACTATTGAGAGGTGATCAGATCATGAGAGTACTAACTTCATTGGTAGATTAATCTATTAATTAGCTCACCAGTGGATGAGTGAGTGACTAGGGGGCGGGGCTTGTTGGAGGAAGTAGAGAGTATGCCTTTGAAGGGTATATCCTGTTCCCAGAACCTGCTTATTCTTTCCTCTGCTTCCTGGCTACCGAGAGGTAAGCAGCTCTGTTCCACCACAAAGTCCCACAATGATGCTCTGACTACTACAGGCCCAAGGCAATGGAGATGGACTACAGACTTGGAAACTGTAAGCCCAAAGCAATCCTTCTTCCCCTAAATTGTTTCCTCTGATACTTTGTCATAGCAACAGATGGTGATTGACTCTCCTGTGAGTCAGTTCCTTGACAGTCTCCTTATTCATGTGTGTATGCCTCAGACTCATCCGCCCAGCTCTGTCTTCAGCCACATGTACATCCATGCCTCCCATCATGCAGGCAAGAGCTACATCATCTGGGGACCCACCCTATACATCCTAAATGACTTTCCCAAAAGAGACTAACGCTTCCATGCGTTGTTTTTATAGCCGAGGGTGGTGACCTGTCCCACATTGACTGCTCTGTAACACCACAGTTTGGCCAACCGTCTGTCATTTCCTGCCCTTTCTCCTGAGCCTAGTCCAACAAAGTGACCATTTGAGATCTCCTCTGTGTTTATAGTCTCAGGCCCAGGCACTCTAGTCCTCAAGTGCCCAATCTGGGGACTAGAGGATCTCAGGGATGCTCATGTCCCCCTAGCAAAGCTGCCTTTTGTCAGGAGCCGACTGTCCTGAGAGGATGAGCGCAAAGACTTTGCCTCGTCTACCCTGCAGTGCTCTGGTGCTCCCAACCATACCTGACCGCAGGATGCTGGGCTCAGTGACTTTCTTGCCATTGACATACGTGTCAGCTCCTTCACAGGGCTCCAGGGTCACCACGGCTACAAGACACATAAGAGGGGTACTGTAAGAGGTCGTTACTTCAGCGGCTCGGCTCTCCTGGCCCCTGGTGGGCACCACTCAGGTTTCTCATTCCAGGCTGGCCACAGAACCTGACCATGAGTAAGACCCCCTTGGATGAACCTAAGGGTCTCATCACTTAGTAAAGGAGAAAAATGTCAAGAGGGAGACTCCTGGGCCCAAGCCAAGGCTGAGCTTCACTTCTCATGTTCTTATTCAGGTCTCTAAGCGGACAAGAATAAGAAATAGTGGCTAACATGTCCCCAGGAGGCCCTAGATCCCCTTGACTCCTCTGCACAGGAGAGAAATGGGGATTTGTGGACGGAAAAATCTAGGAGTGACAATTGTCCTGAACACCATTTCAGGCCACTATCCCAAGGTAGCAAGTTAGACACGGATTCAGTAATGAATTCGCAGGCCTGAGGACGGTCAGATGCCTCCTGGCTTGGACACCAGCCCTGCACTGAGGCATGGACACAGTGTCTGCACACCAGCTCCGAGGCAGCACCATCCTCTGCAGGGCAGTGGTGGGCAGGCCGAGAAAACAGACAGCTGCTCCCCAGCCAACTGGAGAGGATGCTCTCAAAACCCCTTCAACCCCAGAGCGGGCTCCATCCAGGTGGCCTGCTGTCCCTCTGCCCACACACACCCCTGCTGTAAGCATTGCTGACACCTACCTGATTACTTAACATGCTTAGCACCCTCCTTGTCCCAGGATCCCACCATACCCCTGGGCTCCACCCTTCAAGGCAGATGGCTCCCCAGAGCCACCGCCACTTGGCCGCAGGAATCAACCAGGCCTTTCCCAAATATCTTTCTAATAGAGGGTGTCACTCAGCTATCCTCAAGGCTCATACAGTCCCTGTCCAGAAGTATGATTCAGGTTCCACTTAGAGCCAGGAAGCTGGGTGGATGAGTAGTGTGCCCTCCGAGGGCAGACCCACTAGGTCTCACTGATGCCTGGTCAGCAAGATGGGGGTGGGCAGGATGGGTGTGGGGGGGGGGGCGAGGCAGGACAGCACTACCTTCTCCACCTCCCCGGGAGTCGCTCCGGAAGATACAATGCTCCTCCTTGATGAAGTGCCCACTCAGGACGATGTCTTGCCGCCTCTCTGCATCTTCTCTGCCCACTCTGTTGAGGAATCAGGGGCAGCCTAGCAGCAGGGCCCCGGCACACCCACTCTGCCTGGCCCCACTCCTACATGCAGGCTCCCAGGGATGCCCAGCTGGTTTTCGTGGTTTGTTTCATTTCTGGTTTTGTTTTTAAATACCAGGATATGTGTACTATGGGAATACAGGGAAGCAAGAGTGGGCACCAGACCTCCAGTGCAGCCCAGCTATACGGAAATCCAGATGCCCCCAGAAGCACTTTGGAAAAGCAGTGTGGGCCACAAAGGGCTGATACCCAACTCAGCTCTTATGGGACAGTGCAGGATAGTGGGAACCGGGGGCCCACACCCCCCAACCCATAAACCCAGATTGGCTAGAGATGCTATAGCACCCTCACCTTGTGATTCCCTCAGCTGGATACCCTTCCCTCCACCTGATGACCCATCCAGTCCCTACCTGGTGACTCCATCTTTGATGTAGTAGAGGAGGCACTCAGACATCAGCGGATCCTCGTTCAGGTTGACAAGATGAGGTGTCTGGGGAAAAACAAGAAGGGTCACTCTCCTGCGGGGGAGCAGAATCCTCACCGTGGCCATCCCGCCTGCCCTCTGCTCAGGCACCAGACCACCGCCATCCTCAGACCTGGCCTTGTTGGGGACATAGTGCCCTCCCCAGCCTGGTATAGAAGAAAAGAGACATGGAGGACAAGGGTACCCATGGACTCTTTAGGAGGGCATCCAGAACCCCAGAGCCCCAAGCTCAAGCTGGCCTCACCAGATTGGCAAGTCCTTGTCAGGGAAATGAAGGACAAAGAAAGCCCTGGGTCCAGGCTCAGCCCATCTTGACAGCAGCAGGCTCAAGGGCCTGAAGATTTTGTGGGGAGCTGGGCTGCAAGGGGATCAGTTCTTGGAAGGCTTAGATGGAATCTGTGTGTGTGGGTCCTGGATGTGTAGGGTACACTCTGGGTTCCAGGGTTGGTCCTGCACCCCATCCCAAGAGTCCTAGGCATCTGACTCTGCACCATACAAGGAGGCTCCAGAAAGCTCATTCCAGGGGGACAACCTGGAACAGAAGGTTCTCCAGTGAAACTATCAGTAAGCAGGGATGAGTGCCCTGGCCATGAAGAGTCTCTCTGGAGGCCTGGGAAGAACCAGCTGATGGAGTCACCACTTGGCTAACCTGCATGTTAGTGTCCGGGTCAAGGAGTCTGCCTCCTGTACCCCACACCCATTGATAGCTGCCTTCTGCCCCCTATCCCAGGTCATTCTTGCCTCAGACCCCTCCTGCCAGCTTCTAAGGAGCCATCTTCTACCTGTGTCCCAAGCAAGGGTCCTGTAACAAGGAAGCGGTACCAGGATGGGACTGCTTCCTGTTCCCCCAGGGTACGCTGGGGTAAGCCACTGCCACACTAAACTATAAATCCAAGTGCACCCCTTGAGCACGGGTGTAGAGTCCTGACCATCAGTACCGACCATCCTCAACTCGTCTGGCCAGGAAGAGCAGAGCGGAGGTGGTACCATCATGACTCAGCAGGACCACGCTTTCCCCGAGTCTCGGGAACTCTGAGGTCCTCGCAGAGTCCCACGCTACATCGTGGCCTTTCCCAGACCTCCCCAAGCTTTGGTCGCAGAGGTGACTGTCCACGTGGTCAGCCCCCTAATGTCATGTCCTGGCAACGTCGCCCCTCACTTGGACACTGGTGGGGACACATGGTGGGGTCTCTGTAGTTCTGTGTCTTCCTCGGGGCAGTGCACTAGTCTTGAAAGCCAGAGATATGTGGAATGCCAAAAAAGGCTCTCTGTCAATGTATTTCACTTTTGAGCAAGTTGAAGTGAGCCCCTCTGTGTGTGGCGCAGTGAACCGGCTACAGGGCCTGCCTGGCCCGAGCCCACAGGGACACCTACACCTGGGCCTCCCTCATGCCCCCCACCTCAAGCTATCCTTTGATACATTGTTTCTAAGCAGGCCCAGACCACAGCTGGACAGCAGAATCTAGGGGGGCTGAACCCCCACCACAGGTGTTTGGTCCTGTCTCTCAGATGCCCAAGTCACTAACTCCACTTCCCCCAGGGCAGCATTTTCTTTGACACAAAGCAGAGCCTGGAAACTGGCTATGGCTGGGGACCATTTTCCTGGACTTTTGCGGAACTGCTCTGGGAAGGAAGGCCGGAAGCTTCCAGAAGCAGCAGACCAGGAGTGGAGGTAGGTCCACAACACTCAGCTCTCCAGCCTGGGCATCACTCCCAAGTCTTGTTCCACTCTTGAGGGATCCAGTCTAAACCTCAAGCCGTTCAGAGACCCACGTGACGTTACTCAGCCACCAGGATGTCACCACGCAATGCAAAGTCTAAGAAAGGCTGACTCATGCCTGGGCCAGAATTCCATCCTGCTACACCTTCCCCCAGGACACAGCCCCCCCCCCTTTGGCATCCACCCGTGGTAGTGCCACTTTGCCACATTGGCACATGGCCCAGCTCCTACCTTTTTGGGAGAAAACACACCCAAGGTGCCACCATCTTCCCTCATGGCCACACCCATCTCAGCCAGCAAGGCTTCCCTGGAAGACAGAGCTGCCGTCAGCACAGGCTCAGAGGCTTCCAGGACTAAGCCTCACTCTGCCCGACCCACCCACCAACCAGGAACTATCAGCAATGCCTGGGCAGCGTCCACCGGTGGGACTGTGCCCACCCGCAGATCTGTTCCTCAAGGCCTCAATGGCCAGGGGCCAGTGCCACGCATTAGCTGCCTGGATCAGCCAGCACAGATTTGTCCCACGGCTGGCAGGCCACCTCCCCCAGGGCTTGGGTTTCCGGGGTCGGAGGCCAGGACTCTCTGGCTGTGCCCCCACCCCCAGGCCTGTTCCCCCCCCCCCCGCCCCCCCCTCCCCCGCACTGCTCACCTCTCCATCCGGATGGCTTCTGTCCGCCTCAGCTTCTCCTCCCAGGTCTCATTGAGTTCAGCGATGATCTTCTCTGTTTCCTGGGGAGCGAGACCAAGCACAGTGAGATCCCAGGGAGTGTGTGCGTGTGGGGGTGGGGGTGGGGGGGTGGGGAGGCAGGGTGTCAGCGGATGCAGGGGAGCCAGGGAAGGGGCTGCAAAGAACTCGGGCTGACTCTCAGGCACCTCCCGGCACTCGAGATTCTGAGGGGTCGAGTGGGGAGGTACAGCGGACTCTGCTGTGAACACACCCCATGGAACAAGGACAGCAGAATAAATCAGGAGGGTAGAGGAAGCAAGTGCCCCTGGAAAACACTGGACGCAGCTCCCAAACCTAACAGTCCCTTCTCAGGACATGGCCGCGCGCCTCATCCATGACACTGGCCCTCGTTCCCTTTCCCGCTCATGTCCTAGCTCCTCCCCCCCAACACTTCTGCCCCCAAGTCCCAAACAGGCCATGCGTCCCACACCCTGAAGCTTAATGCTCCCTGCTTCTTGGTCTGCCTATATTACCCCTCACACTAGCCTCTGCCCCTTGTCTCCCGGGCCCTCAGCCCCTAGGACTGGGCCACACTGCATTCGGAAGGAGTGTGAGGCTGGAGCTAGCCAAGCGCAGTGTTGGGGAGCAGAGAACACATCTGAGAGGGAGAACAGACAGCTAAGAGCCTGAACATCATCTTGGCGAAGGCAGCTCATCAGGACACCAGGCAGAGCTGCCAGGACCCGCAATGGCACCATAGAGGTGCTGCTGGAAGCCGGTGCCCCCACCTCAGCCTCTGCACAGCCCACCGTTACCTGTACCAGCGCCCGCTCACCCAGTTCAAGACTCAGTGTGAACCCTGTGCCTGACATTCCTCACTTGGGCTTCCCTCCCCTGGCACTCAGGGTCAAGGCCATCCAGAGAGGTCCGAGACCCTTCACAGGCACTTACTGCCCAGAAGTTCACTATCTGAACCTCGTGCAGCCTGGTGCCTGAATGCACTAGCTATTCTGGCTGCTGTGGGTGGGCTGGCCACAGTGCACCAGGGTGGCCACATCCCAAAGATTTCCATTATTATATCACTCTGATCCTGAGAGGCGAGGCTGTACATAAAGGGGTATCTCAGAGGTCACAGACAAGAGTCCTCCCTCACTTCTCTAGGCCTGCCTTGTCCTACAGGCTGATGCCCATCACCCCCACCCCGAAGTGCCCTGGACCAGGCGGCCCTCACCTTCAGCCTTTCAATAGCTTCCTCACTGCCTGGAGCAAACAGGATGCGCTCATGGAGACTGGACACAGAGGCCG
The DNA here is from genome assembly GCF_049852395.1 of Peromyscus maniculatus bairdii. NCBI lineage: Eukaryota > Metazoa > Chordata > Mammalia > Rodentia > Cricetidae > Peromyscus > Peromyscus maniculatus. The sequence goes on from NC_134864.1 coordinate 11,253,820, forward strand.
CACGGCTGGACAGGGCTGAGAGTGAAGATGAGGGGCTCATGCCCACCAGGGCATTGGTCACTGTGGAGAGATTGTTAGGGGCTTGGCTTAGCTGGGCCCCACCAGAGTTATGGTTCCTGCTCTCAAGGTCGGGCATGTCTAAGGCATGAAGGGACAAGGGCAAGATAGAAAGGGAGAGAGAAGAAAAAGAAGCGGTTGGGGGAAGCAGGGGGCAGGGGAAGGGAAGGCAAGAAATGGGAAACACAGGCAAGGCCCAGCAGCCTGGCCCAGCCGCCCAGGACAAGCGCATGCAAGATCCTCTACCCTCGGCCCTGCTGCTCCCCTGCCTGGCCCCAGGCTCTCTCCCCTCAGCAGCACCCACAGCCCCTCTGTACCACATTCTGCTCCACTCCCCCTTTGACTAGGGCCTTTTTGCAGCCCCTGTACCTGCATCCAAGGCCCGTGCCCGTTAGCCGCCTCACAGCACCCCTGCACCTGAGGCCAGGAGCTCACCTAAGCTCGCTCAGGCACCTGTCCTCCCTACACCCCAACGTTCATGTCCACCTTCTGCGGATGGGCTGCACCTCTGCTGCAAGCCGAGCTGTACTCAGCATCCTGCTGAACCCAGAGTGGGCCCAAAGACTACCTGGAGAAGGAGCGTGGAGGATACTCCTGAGGGAGCCCCTACTCTTCCACCACCACCCCCGAATCCCGTCAGCCCTTAAAGATGGGGAGTCGGGCTGTGACGCCTGGAGGAGAAGTACCAGGCCCTTCCCAGCAGAAGCAGACACATAGCAAAGCAGCAGCCAGCACAGGACAGCACGGGGTACTGGGGAAGTGAACCCCAAGGATCCAGGTATCAGGGTGGAGGAGACTCGGCAGGGCAGGGCTTGGCAGCAACCATGGCTTTATCTCAGCCTCAAGACACTTTCAGGGACCCAGACGTGGGGGTAGCTGGAGCAGGAGCAGGCAGAGGTAGGTCTGCCTGGGCCAGGAGCCAGGAGAGCATGGCCTTCTGGCCCTCCAAGTCCTCAGGCTCTCACATCTGACCTTTCTAGGCCCAGGGGCGCTCGGGAGTCTGGCCCCAGCCACTTTTGGCTGCACTCTGTCTATTTACGGCCTTCGTTTCCCACACAGGGAGGGATGAACCAGAAACGTGGCTGGGAGGCAGATGCAATCCCCCATCACTTTACATCCCTGAAGTGGGGGAGGCAGGAGAGGTATGGGGGGGCTCCCTCCCCACCCGTGCTGCCCTGTGGCCCCCATGGCCGGGATGAAAGCAGGGGTGCGGAGCGGCAGTGGGGAATACACACATTTGGGTCCTCCAGGCACAGTGTTGGCTAAGGGGAGGGCAGGCAGGGGAGGAAGAGACAGAGAAACAGAGCAGTTTGTCTCCCAAGGGTTCATGGACCCATCTCACAGAGTGCTTAGCTTGGGGTAGAGTGGGTCTTCGGTGTAGGGACATGGTACCCACCGAAATCCCAGCAGCTGCAGCTGGCTGGCCTGTGGGCTTCCAGGAAACATTCCCTGGCCTGCTTGGGCCAGCTCCAAACCCAAACCGCGCAATCCATCCAGGCCAAGGCCAGAAAACCCGGCCCCGTCCTTGCCCACCCAGGCCTCCCACCCCGAGGCATCCTGCCCAGGAGCTGGAGGAGGGATGAGGTTGTGGACAGCTTAAACGCTTCCCGACAACTGTGGCTACAGTCAACAGCACATGAGTAGGAGGCGGCCCCAGGAGAGAGGGCATGAGGCCCAAGAGCTCCCTAGGTCTGAGGCCCCTGCCCTACCCAGGGCAGGCTGGCACAGACACTCACTGTCAGTGATATCGCCAAGACCTTGGGCGTACAGCAGGTCTCGCAGCCTGGTCACTTCATCCTTCAGCTCTCGAATCAGCTTATTATTGGGGTCTTCATTGATAATGGCGTTACAGCGGATCTGTTTGGCCCGGTCTGCATATCTGGACAGCAAAGAGATGTCGGAGTTGGGGGATAGGTCCATATAGCATGCCCGGGGGTGTTCAGAACTCTGCCTGGTGAGTTTGGCTGGGGGGAAAATCTTTGACCTAGGCTGGCAGAATGAGAAATCACCCCACTGCCCTAAAGGATAGCCTCTGGGACCCCTGGCCAGGAACAAGCTACAGGTGGGATAATCCAGCCTGCCTTGTCTACTTAGGAAACTGAGGTTCTGGGGCAGAAGGCACAGGGCAGTGTCCTCCTCCATACTGACAGCCTTGGACCTGAATCTGACAGTCCAGGGTCGAGAGAAGAGGGCTGTTCTAGAACAGAGGTGCAAGATGCATGTGTATGTGAGAACGGCCACCCACACCTATCACAGCCCAGCATGCTATTTGTCATCCCAGAAGCACATGTGAGTTTGCCGTGGCACAACCTCTATTTTCCACAGAAAGTGTACACTCTCTAGAGGCCAAACATTCCCAACCCAGTCAATCAAGCTGCCTTCTGCATCAGGCTTCCCATCCCCAAATGCCCACCTCTTAGTGGGAGATTTTGGGAGAGCTCATTGGCCCTTATTTGGGAATTTAAAGTCCTCCACTTCCACAGCCAGAAGTATGTCTTTTCCAGCGTGGTGCCACAGAGGTCTGGGCCACCTGCAGCCCTGATATGTGCCCCAGAGGACACTAGGGACAGAACAGGGCCCACAAACATCCTGGCGCTCCAGCATCGTTACTGCTGGCCTCTGAGTTCCTGCAGAATGCTTCCCAAAGGGACACCCTTTTTCTGGTGTTTTTGGCTGAAACATGGAAAGACATGTTCTTACCCCAGGGTCCCCTGCAGAACGTACCTCAGTGTGCTGAGGGTCTCATCATAGTTGATGTCTGCAGGGCTCAGGGCCGCCACCATGGCTGTCCTTGAGTTACCACCTGTGGGAAGACAATCAGTTTGTACACTAGGTCCTCTTCCTAAAGCTACAGGTCTCCTGTGTTATGTAGACAGTGGCGGGTCGGGCCTTCCTTGGCTGCCCCTCAGCTCCCATTAGCCATTTTCCAACCATGGGCCTCCTTTTCCCTACAGCAGAGATAAGTTGAGGGGAGTTTTTGTTTTGTTTTGTTTTGTGTGTTTGGGTTTTGATTTTGTTGTTTATTTGCTTGTTGTTTTGGTATTTATTTCAGTATTTGTGACCAATTTTTTTTCCCTACTCATTTTTATCTTTTCCATTTGAAATACTCGCCTGAATATTTGCCATTGGGTTCTTGGCTTAGAGTGGGTAATAACTAAAGAAACAGCGGTTCTTGGATTCCTCATTGTCTGAGTGCTGGAGAGTGAACCCTGTTAGGCTCAGTTGCCTCAGTGGCCCTGACAAAGTTACACACTGAGCCTGCTTCACTCCTCAGGACTAACCCTGTCCATGCTCCAAGTTTGCCCAGGCTTGCCTGCTTTACCTCAGAGAACTGTGTCCTGGGGCCACATCCCTGATGTGTGGCTCTCCAGTGAGTCTCCGATAGAGACCATGAGGAGAGAAGGACTTGGGCACACACCCCAAGAATGGCTATAGGGGAGGATTCTCCCCGAGGACCTCCTCTAGTGCTGAAACTGGTTGTGACCCCATGAGAGAGGTCTGCTTCTTCCTTAGGTCTCATCTCAGGCAAAGGAACAGGTGATTGTGGCAACAGTCCTGTCCTCTCACTAGGACCCAACATGCTTTCATATACGTGAGGCCACCATGACACACGATGCTGGCCTGAGATCGATATCAGCGTAACCAGCTGTGGGATGCAGAGTCATGTAGCCGAGGAAGCCAGGGAGTCCCAACCAAGATCTATTTTATCACCTCGGGTGTCAGCTCCTCCAGCTATAAGGGTATCCAGAGGGGACCCTGAGGTCATTTTGGAAAAGACATCAGCCTTCATCTCTCAGCCTTCATCTCTCCATCATCTCTCTCCACTCAGAATTCAGGCAGCAAGGAGGAGGTTAATGTCAGTCCCTCAAATCCTAGCAGGTCAGCAGGACTCCCAGAACCAAGAACTAGGTCCGTGTTATAGACACAAAACTAAAGGTCCAGAGGACGGTGGGAATTTGTTCAGGTGCCTTAAACAAGTTCACCCACGAAGGTAGACACCAGAGCAGGTATTCTGTGGGCCCCAAAGGCCATTGTGGCCTCCCAAACTTGCTTTGGTTTGGAAGGCCCAGGGCCTTCCACAAGGGTTGTACTATGAACCAACTGGCCCTCCCAGGGTTACTTTGGACTTGTCCAGAAAGGGCAAGAGGCTGTGTTGTGGCTGAGCAACAAAATGTTTCTTTTCTCGCAAGGAGATTGGTGTAGCGCAGAGGGGAAGTCAAAAGCCCAGTGACCAGGGAATTAATGCCGCTCACCCACCGGTGACTAGGGAATTGGCACATACTCACCCAGGTTTTCCCGGAGAAGCCAGGTCAATACGGAGTCTCGGTAAGGGATGAAATCTGTTTTCTTTTTTTTCTTGTTCTGTGGGGACATTCAAGGTCAAGCCTGAGTCTACTGGAAGGGAAAGGAAGGGCGAAGGGAAAGGGGGAGGGGGAAGGAAGGGAAGCAAGTACCATGTTCTCAGTGCCTCCCTACACTTCACCTGAATCCTGGGCAACTCAAATCTGGGCTGGAATCAAGGCCATGCTAGCACATCCTTCCGGCTCCTCCCTCACTCATTCCGATGTGTCTGGGCCACTCAACTGGACTCGAGACCAGGGACGTTGACATCACTGGCCACTGTGTCTTCCCCTCCTCTGCCGGGACAGCAACCCCTTCCGGCAGGGTGAAACGTCTTCTCCACTAATGAGGCATTTCCGATGTCCACCCAGTCTCAGTTTCCCCACAAAACTCCCTCCGGTCCCTCAGAAGTCAACTCCGAGCCCCTCCTTTAATAATTTGCTCTCTCTGTGCCTCCCCTGAGCATCAGTTGTGGCCAGCAGACACAGCCCTGTCCCCTGGACCCTCCATTCTAAGGGAAGCACACAGGTACCAGCTCAAGGGTCGTCCCATTCCCCCAGATGCAGACACAGTCCATCATCATCCCTAGGACGAGCTCCACTACCTCACAAGGGTATAAATTTTGGATGTCCTGAAGCCATACCATCAAAGTGGGTTTCAGAACTGAGGCACTAATTTCTCTGAGTGGCTCCTAAGAGTGCGCCTCCCCCCTGAAAGCTTGACCACACCAGGGACTTTCTGCTTTGCCTCTGAAAACTCAGTACAAGAAAAGAAAAATTTCTGGCTTGGCTTTCTAATGTCTAGTTCCTGAGGTTGAATTCTCTGTCATATGTTGTCCCACAGCATATGTTGGTCGCTTCAGCCAAGGAGCCCAACAGTACCCATGAGTCTACAGTGCTCATTCCAGCCCCCAGGAGCCCTGTCCAGTCATCTCTGCCACTTCCCAGAACCGCCCACTCGCTTGCTCTCTCTCTGCCATCTCCAGCCTGGATCACTGCCACACTGACTTTCTATTCTGCCGACTACCGTGCCAGACCATCTCACTCCCAATCTACGTTCATGTCTGAGCACAGCCCAGATTGAATCTGATTCAGCACTGCTGAAAATTCACCCACTGCTTCCTATTAAATTACAATCAGCCAAACTCTAAACGGTAGACCAAAGACCTCAGCCTCCTTGTCTTTCCTCATCTTCAGCTGCCTCCTCTCCAGGTTCTGTTCCTCAACCAGTAACTTCAGAACTCACTCCGTTCCTAGAAGTTTTTATCAAGGACCTTCACGCAGCTCGTTACACTGTTCTCACAGGGTCTTCCACTGCCTCACTCTCCTCCCTCAGCCCCTCACAGTTAAACACACCATTCCTCAAGCTGTTCCTCCCAGCAGTTGACACAGATCCTCAGAGTTCCACACCATTCCGCTCAGGGTTCCTCACGCAGTTCTCAGCCTCACAGTTGATGAAGGGTCATCACACAACCTTTTCCCTAAAAAGTTTCTTACTGTCCCTCAAACCTCTCACAGAATCCCTTACATCATCACCCACTTTTCAGTTTCCCCACAAGTCTTCACAGTGTTCATAAGTTACACACATGCGTGCACATACACACACACCTCACACTGTTCTTCCACACAGTATTCACATCATTCTATACAACTACTCTAAGTCATCGGCTTCTCTGTAGTTCCGGCACAAACTGTCCACACAGCTCCTCACAAATCTTCAAGCATGGCCACACAGGCACCTCAGACACCATTCCTCACCCAGTTTCCCACACGATTTCTCCTAAACCCACATCCATCCCCTCACAGTTTCCCACATAATTCCCCAATCCTAAACACAGCAATTATGCAATTCAGTAACATTCTCTCCACAGTTCATTTTCTCTCAAAATTGTCCACAGTTCCTCAAACCGTTCTTTACAGTTCCTCACACAGGTTCCCACACAGAACCTCAAAGTTCCATGCTGCTCCTATTCCTCATTTAGTTGCCCACATAATTAAACTCCCCGAAATTCCTCATACAAATCCTCAAAAGTCCTGGACATGCTTCCTCACGCAGTTTCCTAGTTTCTCACAGCTCCTCACAACGCCCACGTCTCTTGGGCGCTCGCAAACCACAGCATGATTGTAAATACTGTCAACTTGAAAAAAGGAAATCTATGATCACCTAGGAGACAAGTCTCTGGGCATAGCTGTGACAGAGTTTCTAGTTAAGTCAATTGAAGTGTGACGAACCAACATAAATGTGAGTGACACCATTCCCATCACAGGGTTGACACGGTCCTGGACTGAGTAAAAAGGAGAGAGCTGAGCTGTAGTATTCATTACCGTCTGCTTCCTAAGTCCCTGCCCTGTCTTCCCCACCACGGTGGGCTATATCCTCAAACTGAGCCAAATAAACCCTTCCTTTCTCGGTTTAGAAACATTTATTTACACACAGGAGTGCTGTGGGATGTCCTTCCATATGTTGTGACTACGTGTTGCTCTCATTGGTTGATGATAAAGCTGTTTGACCAATGGCGAGGCAGAATAAGGTCAGGCAGGACATTCAAACTGAAGATGGAGATGAAGAAGGACCGGGTCGGGGCAGATGCCAGCCAGCCGCTGAGCAAGCAAGATGTGTAGTACATGAGGTAACAAGCCATGAGCCACACGGCCAAACATAGATAAGAATTATGGGTTAAGTGTGAGAGTCAGCTAGTAACAAGCCTGAGCTAATGGCTAAACATTTGTAAGTAATATTAAGTCTCTGAATCAATCATTTGGGAAGCAGCTGCCGGGTATTTGGGAGCTGCTGGCAGGACAGAAACTTCCGTTTACACACTGTATACATGTGGCGGTCAGAGGACAACCTGTGGGAGTTGGCTTTTCTTTCACCACACAGGCCCGAGGGCTCAGACTCAGTCAGGCATGCTTGGTGGTAAGCACCTCTGTGCACTGAGTCATCTTGCCAGTACCCTTTCCTTTTCAGGTTGTTGTTGGGGATTTTGTCACAGCAGTGAGAAAAGAATCGACACGCACATGCTTCGTTTCAGTTTCTTTAAAATGCTTCTGTCATTTCGAAACCGTTCACATACTCCCCGCGGTCCCACAAAATTCACGTTTCTGATGATTCTTCATGAAATTTCCATGGAGCTCCCCACAATTTCACAATTTCATCTCATATTCCCGTAATACCTCACACACCCCACAGTGTCTCAAAATTCACATCATTTCGTCAGTCCCTGTCAGAAGCCGTCATCAAGTTCCTCAGGCATTTCCCCCAAGGTTTCTCACGGTTCCTCAAAGACACCCGGGACAGTTCCTCACAGCTTTCTGCACATCTCCACCCAGTGTAAGTGGCATTCGCTCTCACTTCCTCACGCCTTTCCTTACAGTCTGTCATGTGGTATTTCACAGTTGCCCACACAGTTCCTTGTGTTTCCCTCACACAATCCCTGCACCTTTTCACATACTTCCTCATATAATTCCACACGCTCTTCACCTGCTTTCTCCCATATTGCCTCTTAGTAGCTCCCACAGTTCCCTACACATACCAAACTTCTACCACCTCAGCATCTTACATCAGCCCTTCTGGCTCCCCGCCAGTTCTCGGGTCTTCTGCCTGAGGCCGTGTATCTCTAGAAAGCTTTCTATCCATTCAGATTACAGAATTCCACTTTGGGGCCACCACTGAAGACCTTCCTCACCCTGTGTAAAATTCATCCCAATTGGTAATTACATTTTCATGTTTCTGTGTATTGTGCCCCTCCCCAGCTGTGGAGCCAGATGTGCTGTTCATCCTAAGACCCGGCTGCTAACGCAGGTCCCCAGCTCAGAAGTGCACTTTGTGTTTTTTCATGAAGTGAATGAACGGGGTATAGACTCTGCTGCTGAGGTGTACAGAGTAGGGAGCTGGGGCCAAGGGCACTCTTGTTTCCACCCCCCTCTCCCTGGAAGTTAAAGAACTCAGCTTACCTTGTTGGGTCCAGAGTCCTGAAAAACAAAGAACAGAGAGTCTAAGAACCCAGAGGTTCTGGGGTCCAGGGGTACCGTGGGCAGGGAGGACAGGCTGGCTCCAGAGGGACCGATTGTAGGCAGAAGCCAGGTATCTGTCACTCACTGCCCAGACACAGCTGGCCACCCTGAGCTGGTCATGACACGCAAATCACGTAAGAGTGTGGCTTCTCAGGCTGCCGTCACACAGCAGTCTCCGCATACTCTGGATAATTTCAGAATAGGACACAGTCTCTAGAATCCTTCCCGGGATGTTTTGGTGGGTAGACACTGCTGTCTGTCCTCCAGTGTCTGTCACACCTAGCTCCTCGCCTCCAAGGACTGTGGGCTCCCTCTAGAGGATGGCCTTTGTCAGACCAGCACTGGTCAGAGCTAAGCACTGTAGTACCCGTCCACAAGGACGCCAGCCAGCACGTTCACAGCTGACATGTGGTAATCCTTAGAAAGGTGAGACCAAGGAGGCACACCATCCCTTTGTTACAGGTAAGAAAATCGGGGTTCTAGAGAGTAACAAGGATTGTTATTTCATTTCCATCTCTGGACTTACTCTTGAGTCCGAGCTCTCTCTCTCTAAAATTAGAACCTAGGGACATGTGTGAAGACACCCAGCCTTTCCTTGGGGGCAGGTGAGGGTCACACCTCTGTAGCCCATCCCACCAATTGAGCTCCAGAAGCCCGGAGCACGCTCACCATTTCAGCCAGGGCAGAGATGACCTTTCCCAGGGTGGTCAAAGACTTGTTGATGTTGGCTCCCTCCTGTGTGTAGAGAAGGTGATCAGGGGGGCAGGTGGTACCTGCAGCCTCTTGATCTAGCATGATCCCCAGGGGTCTGGTCCGTGTGGCATGGGGCTGAGGCCCTGAAGCTGATCTCTGAGGTCACTAGGCACAGAGGAGGCTGGGGGGCAGGCAGCTAGCTGGTCAGAGGTCCAGAGTTCTCGCTCAGCTCCCATCAGCATCCTAGATAATCTCTTAGATGTCCCCACACAGTTCAACTTACAGGGGGCCCTTCCCAATCAACAGACCACAGGCATGATGAGTCAAAGGTAGGAGACACTCAGAAACATAAAAATGCTCCTTCCTGACATGCAAGACTGTTTTCAGAAAGGGTGTGCCTTCAGGACACAGGCTGGTTAGCTCAGTCCACTGCTACCCCACAGCCTGTCTCCTCTAGGGTGGGAAATAAAACATACTGGATATGAAGTACAGTGAAGGACACTATGAGCTTACTCTCTGGCTGGTATCTATCCTTGTATACTAGAGCTGGGGTGCCGAGCTTAGTATTCTGTCTACTGAAGACCAAAGGCTCCAGCCTGTGTAGCCCACCGTTCCTGTACAGGTTTGCCTTTGATGGTGGCCCAGTCTTGCTCCATCCCCACACAGAATTTCTGTCCAGCCCAGCCTGGAGCAGCAAATGCTTGGACACTGGGCCTCTGAGCGGACTCACTGCCCTTCTGGGTGTGACAGCCTGGCCCTACCTTGAGTCGTGTGCCCTTGGCTCCGGTGGAATCAGCTCGTTCACTGCCAGCCAGGTCCACAAGGCTGATTTTGCTCACCTGAAATGGCAGATGCATCAAATTCAATCTCCTGCCGCAAAGCCCCCTCAGGGGCATCTTGTTCCTCTGAGGAGAGTCTCATGAAGCACTTGAGGAGCTATGGCCACACCCCTTCCCTGGGGTCTTCCCATCTTTGATCCTCCCAGTTTCCTTCTTCACCCCCATTCATAGCTTTTTCAATGTTCTATCCCAGCAAGGTACCACACCACCTCTTCAGAAGCTGCGCACATCTCCCACGGCCCTGCCTCCTTGGGCTGGGCATGCTATACAGCAGCACAAGAGGTAGAGTCAGTTAGGTACGGTCACCCATTTTCACAGATGTCTCTAACCATCTGTGATGGAATTTGAACTCAGATCCATGAAAGGCCTTGGCTGTTGCTTGGCTGCCTCATAGGGCAGGCGCTGGCCAGGTTCCCTGCAGAGATGGAGTCAATTACATGACTCCAGGAAGGCACAGCCTCTCCTGACCATCTGGATGTAAGAGGAATCTTCTCAGAGAAAACCTGGCAGTGAAACCTTGTCCTCTCCAGTGACCCAGTCCTCTTCTGCCTTCCTGAGCCTCTGACTACTTCATGGGGACACAGTTGGGAGCATGGCACCAGGCCCAGGTGACCCCACCACTGTCAGGGACTGACATGGACCTTAGAGGACACTTAGCTCCTCTTCAGAGCTCTTTCCCCAGGAGTTTGAGAGAATGTTCGCACAGAAAGACCTCCAGGCAAAGAGACACAGAGACCGACAGGCTCAGAATGACCCCGCTACCCTCCCAGAAGCTCACAGATTGGATCACTAAGATAAAGACCCCCGGAAACAACACCCAGACAATGTCCCAATCCATTGAGAATGCCAAGGTGTGCCTTGTAGGAAGGGCATCTGGAACATGGACTGCCAGGGCTGTGCTCCCTCAGCATTGGCACTCTACCTAAGAAAACACTGCCCTCCGCATGTCCTGTTCCCAGTTGGGACCCCGTCTCTCCAGGGAGAGCAGGAGACCCTGCCCTACCAGCCTTTACCAAGGGTCCACAAACACCACCGTAACCTTCCACCCCCAGCCCAGTGACAGCTACCACCCTAGGTGGAATCTGCCCACCCAGACCTCTCCGCATGCTCACTTTCTCTGTGGTAATGTTGGTCTCTGCATCATGGCGCTTCTGGGTGAAGATGATGTTGAAGACAGCGTGGGAACGGCTGCTGGTCTCATTCATGTTTGTGGCCGCCACAGTCCTGGGGGCAGGAATGCGCTTGAGGTTTTCTGCCCCTTACCCGGTGATCAGGCATGAGGGTCACTAGTGGCAGTAGTGTGCTCACCTAGGTCACTGGAACTCAAATTCTTCAGCCTAGTTGTGACCATATTGTCTACCAAAACTCAAGCCCAGTTCCCACCTGCTGGTCCATCACGGATGTGCTCAACCCTCAATAATGTCATATATGGGGGCAGGGGTACAGTGTCCCCAGTGCTTCCTGCTACTAAGGTTCAACGTCACCCAACTGGACAGAAGTCCTCACAGGCTTTGATGCGGGAAAGCCCCTTGGAAGGGAAAAATACCCATCACCCATCTCATGCCACTCCAGCCACTCTTAGGAGAGTGCCATGTCCTCAGTAGCCATACCCCACAGAAGGTAATATGTGCCAACTCTGTGGCCCATCAGGGAAAGAGCCCAAAGCTGCTTGAGACAGATGGGGGTTGATCCCAAACTGCCCCAATCTGCTAAGCACCTCAAAGAATCTCCCAAGATGGAGTTCACTGCAACAGCTCAGAACCTGCAAAAGTCACACTGTCCCTTACATGCGCTGAGGGGCTTTATGAACAACACTGAAGGACTGTTGGGGTAGCTCAGGACACACACACACACACACACACACACACACTACCCCAGGAGCTGAAGGCAATCACCTGAGCAACCTGGGGCAATCAATGTGTGTCAGAAGGACCATCAGGACAATCAGTGTCCCAGGCCAAAGTAAGTGGATTGCTTATGGCCACCATGATGAACCCTCACAGTGTCTAGACCCAGGCCTAACGGAATAGCTGCCCTTGGGCCCAAAGACTGGCTCGGAGCCATTGGTATTGCTATCAGGGCCTCGTTGATGGAGGTGACAGTGCCACACAGCCCATTTGCTCAGCCTAGGAGCAGCCCTCATGCAGCTGGAAGCCAGTGCCTCTCTCAGGCTGACACATGTCCTCCGTGGTCTGGCACATGAGGCCCATTCCTGCTTGGGAGCCACCACACAGACCTATCAGAAGGTGAAGTCAATAGTGCCCCCAAGAACCAGGCCAGAGGAGAGAGTATGGCTAAGGAGGACAAGTCATCCCACCTACCTAGCCTTGTTCCCTGAGTCCATGAGGTCCTGGATGTCATTGTAGGAGGTTACAGCCAGTTTGGAGAGGTCTTCCACATAGGGCCCCAGCAGAGGGTGTTCCCTCACACGCAGATTGCCTTTGTTCTTGGGGTTCAGGAGGTCACGGACCCGCTCACAGTAAATCTCCATGTAGCTGACCTGAAGAGCAACACCACCGGGACCCCAAGTAAGGCTAGGCTGCACAATCGGGACCCCAAGTGATGCTGAACTGCACCATCAGGACCCCAAGTGATGCTGAACTGCACCATCAGGACCCCAAGTGAAGCTAAGCTGCACCGTCAGGATCCCAAGTGATGCTGAACTGCACCATCAGGACCCCAAGTGGAGCTGAACTGCACTGTCAGAGCTCCAAGTTAGACTGAGCTGCATCATCAGAACCCTGTGGCATGGCAGAGAGTTGATCCCTGGAAAGGGCACACAGGGCATCCAGCCTGTGGCCTCTGCATGAGTGTGGATGTCATCCCACCTCTAACTGCCCAGCCCTTCCTCCATGTAACTGACAGGACCAAGCTATACCATCAGGGACTCCAAGGCAGGACAGTGGCTGCCTGCCTACTGAGCAGGACACACAGAGAATACTCAGCCAGGGTCAGCCTATTTCCACCTACCCAGCCCTCTCCCACTCAGAGCCATCTTGAGACTAGCCACATAGCACAAACCGCTGTGGTCACCCTGGAGCGACCTCAGCTTCAAGGATGAAGCCACAGTACAGCCCAGGCTTTGTGGTGTCTTCCCCTACACCGGGCAGAATGAGTAGCTATGTAATAAACACCTGCCAGGGGTCAACTTCCCATCACCCCTGAGCTCTGAGAGTTTCCAAGTCCCATGTGGGCCTGCTGACACAGTCATTGTGCAGACAGGTGACAGGAATAGATAATCATTTTAGGTCACAGAAGCATCACCGACCATGCCTAGAACTCCCCAGATCTACACTCAGAAGCAGGCAGCAGGCAGGCGGTCCTACCTCCACGGAGTAGGACATGTTGTCATTGGTCGTGTCATTGATGCGAGAGAAGAGGTCTTCACAGAGCTTCAAGGATAGAGGAAAACAAGTTAGCTGATGAGGACTGGTGGCCCGGAGCCCTGTCCCTCATCATGCTGTGAGCAGCTTGTACCCAGATGGGGTGCTGCTTGGTCAGACCCCTCTGGTCCCTCCAAGATACGCATTCCAATATAAAGGCCTGAATCCAAGCACCCCATCTTCTGACTCTAGTGTCCCCCTGGTTAGTATCTGGCCCTTTCCAAGATTATCTATTTGTCACCCTGTCCTCATCTGCATAGAGGCTGGGGCCATTGTTCCTCAGCGGACCCAGCATTCCTCCTTCTCTGACCAGGACAAGTGCTGGCCCAGCTTGGATCCAGAGGCCTCCTGCTGGGAGGAGAGGAAGGGCTGGGAGAGGTCAGACTTTTAGTGGCTTCTGAGGAGCCGTCTATATCTCAAACATGTCGTCACCCCTTGTCCAGGCTACCTGACATCTGCCCCCAATCCTCACAACCCCCACAGAGAACATCTCCCCCGCCAGTGCCTTATCTTGTGTATATGCCCCCACTGGGTACTGTCAAAGGCTGACCCCCTCCTGTAGCGCATCCCAGGCCCTACCCCTTCCTCCTCCCAGGCCACCTCCCACGACCCTTTCTAGGCCCCACGCATGCCTGTGGGATGATGCCTTGTTGGTCCTTCTCTTGCTTCCCCATCATGGTGTAGGACTTGCCCGCCCCTGTCTGCCCATAGGCAAAGATGCACACATTGTAGCCCTCGAAGGCATGCTGGAGCATCTCTTCTCCAATGTCCCTGTACACCTGCTTCTGAGAGGCATAGTTGATGTCCTCGGGCTGCAGAGAGAAGAGGTGTGGCTGTAGAAGGCTACGGGCCCTGAGAGTGTCCCTGAATCCTCAGAGCCCAAGTAGGGCCAGGGCCTCTGGATAAGGGATATGCTATAGTACATCCTAATCTTGACTGTGGATGGCTTTCTGAGGGGTCCTCTGAGTCACAAATGAGAGTCAGAGGGTGGCTGGGCGGCAGAGGGGGGTAAAGAAATCACAGCAGAGTGTAGCATGTGCAAAGACCCAAAGAGAAGAGAGAAGAGCCCAACCCAGCCGGTTCCTGTGACAGTGTTGGGTTTAGCAACAGCAAACGCTGAAAGGAGGCAGGGCTCAGGGACTCAGGGGCTCGGGGACTCGGGGACTGTCTAGGCTGGACATTATCCTGAGGGCAGAGGGTTCGTCAGGCAGAGGGAGGACATGGCCAAGCCAAAGGGCACAACCATGAAGGAGGACTAGATGGGGCACTGAAGAACTCTGGGTCTACATTCAGAGATCCAGAGGCCAAGGAGCTTGAGGGAATGGATGGCACGCTTCTAGAAGGAGCCAGGATGAGGTGGAACATGGGCAGGGCCTGGTGTGGACTGGGTGTGGGGGCTGGGGAGGGAGGAGTCTAGAGTCCTTCTATCTCTCAGCTTTCAGGATACTGGAGCTCACAGATATGGCTCAGCTTTGGGATTTCTGAGTTTGGAATATTTGGGAGAGGGGAGAAGACCTAAGTGGATGGTCATAGCTGTGATACTGTGAGCAGAAGGATCTGGTCCTTAGAGGTTGGTGATCAACTCAGAGTGACCCTCAAGGAGAATAGGGTAGATCTTCATTCCATTTTATAGGAGAACATGCAGCTTAGGGAGATCTCAGGGCTCCCGAGGGTCACACTACAGTCAGGGCTGGGCCAGTTTTCACACCACCAGCCTGCCTCTCCCCAGACGCAGCTCACCGAGGTATGAGACCAGTAGGAGTAGTCAAAGCTGAAGCTCTTGGGTGTCTCCTTGGGCTGTTTGGGGTTAACAATAGCTGCAATGGACAAAGATAATGAGGTTGGTTAGTTCTATGCTATGGACTCCCAACCATCCTGACTAAAGTAGACACCTAATCCTCGGAGTCCCAGGCAAGTCAGACGGACCCCCAAACTAGACAGGACAAGAGACCCACTTGCAGATACACAGGAGTCTTGGCCCTTCTCTCTGGGGTGGACTCACGGATACCAGAGAGCATCACCAGACTAGGCCTGTCGTCTGGTGAGTCCCCCCTGAAGACAGTCACACTGCATGCTCCAACTCCCCTGTTCTGAGGTTCTACAGCCTACTGGTCTACCTGCCTTGCCTGGCACATTTGTGCCTCCAAAGTAGCTGATGTCTAGGGTACCCTGTCACCCTCCCAGTCCTACCTCTTGCAGGCACTCTCATACCTGCACAGCTCATCTGGGTGTTTGTGTGCGTGGGAGGCGGGGCATGCTCACTGTCTTACAGGGGAGGTACTCATTGCCGGGCATATCACAATTCCCTCCCCTTCTGTTGTCAGTGAATGCCTTCTAGCCTGTTGTTATGACCCAGGCTCATGGGCTTCTCCCCTGACTTGTTCCTCTTGAGGTATTACAGTGTCTGCCTCCTCCTCCCATCCTCACAGAGGCCCCATCCCAACCCCAGAGACCTAGATGGCTGAGGCATCATCTTAGTCCTAGAGCCAGGGACGAATTTTGAGTGAGCACTGATGTGTCACCCACACCTAGGGCCTGAAGTTTCCCAAGAGAGGCCCCAGTAGTCCAGGAGGCCTACAATGCCACACAATAGCCTACAACTTCCATCCCCCCACAAGCCTGATCCACAGCACCTATGCTCCGTAGCCACAGAAGGGACTTGGTTCCTACACCCTAAGGCTGTGTTCCCCAGACTATCAAAGACAAAATACCTGTGTATGATGCAGACTTGAGGCCCCCAGGTCAGATGCATAGCCTGCCCAGGGTTCTCACATCCAGAAAGGACACGGGCCAATCATAGTCATCATCAATTCTGGAAAGCAAAGGTCCCCACCCCCAGGACTCTGTCAACTTGGGACTAGTCTTCCTTAGTGAGAGTCTTAGAATCCCTGGTGCACCACCAGCCTGCAGCTAAGGTGACTTCCTGCTTCCGGTATGAGGAGGGAGAAGACACCTCTTCTCAGACATGACTGAACTTTTCCCCAAAACCTGCACCTACTTCAGAATGAACCCCCTGATATGTCAAGGTGACTGTTTGGAGACGGGGGTCACTGCAATGATGTCGTCAGAGTGGACCTTCGCCTAGTATGACCTAGATAGCCTTACAAGACAGAAAAATTGGGAGACACACACATACAGGGAGGACACTGCATCCCTTAAGATAAAGTTGAAAAGCAGGATGAGAACTCCACAACACCAAATCCATCAGCACTCCAGGAGCTATGCAGGGGCCTGGGGAGGATCCGCCCTCCCAGCCCCAGGAGGCCTCAGCCTAGACTGCAAATCTGCAGAGTGGCTGTGTAGTCCATTCCTGAAGTTAAACCGCCCTTCCATGATCTGTCATGGCAGCTCTGGGAAGCCAAACACCCCATGGCCACGCAGCCCTCTACCGCTGTAACATGCTCAGGGGCCCCCCTCTGGTCAAACATCTGGCCCAAGCATCACTGGGTGCCCTCTCTCCTCAGAGCCTACCTAAGCCCCTAGACTGGAGTTTCCCCAAGTCCAGCCTTTGGGAGGCCAGTGGGAGAACACACTGACTGACCATGTATGTCCCACCACAGCTGCCTCAAGGAGGCAGAGGTACAAGCTGACCTAGTTTCAAGTCCTTCTGGGATGCAGGAACAGTGGCCTCAATGCAGCCGAAACCCAAGTACAGATGGGGTCGGTGCCGTGGAAACGGCCGGTGCCATGGAAACGGCTGTGGTACTTCTTCAGTGCAGCGTAACTGGGCCTCCGAAACCCCGATGAGGAGGCCAGGACCCCTTTGTTTACGCCACTAGCACCCCATCTCCACTGGCTCTGCTCCCTTACCCCTTGTACTGTGGGTCAGGACCTTCACGTAGTTCCAGATTCCCTGGTCCTGCCCCATTCTCTCTCCTGGACAGGCTTGAGCTCCGGGCTCCATGCCCCAACCTCCCCATCCCCTCTGACTCTGATGGGGTCCTGGTATTAGAGGCATCATTGGACCCCATATGGACCCTAAGCTCCCTAGGATGGGGGCCTCCCAGGGCATAGGAAGTACTCAGGCCCAGTGGGGATGGGGCAGCAGACAATGAATGGGGAGGAGAGGTCTTCAATTCAAGCTATAAGTGGTCCATGGGGAAAATCTACTGTGGGCCCCCCTGGCATAGAACCCTGGGCTTGTCCCCCATAACCTGTCTCCTGGATCCTGCAGTATGTTACTAGAAATACCTTCAGTCATTATACATGGGGCCCAAGCTCCAGAGAGTGGAGAGATTCGCCACAGTTCACATAACACAGAAGGCCAAGATCCCAGAGTGCATCAGGCCTTCCAGTCCAACCACAGCTCCCAGCCCAACCAGCAGAGAGGCCCTGTTAGGGCCAACAGCCCCTCCCCCAACAGTCCCTTTCTCATAAAAGCAGAGCCCATTAGGCCAGAAAGCAACTGTCTGTCCTGTGGAAGCAGGAGGAGAGTGAAAAGGGGCCATTTAGGCTTGGAAGCCAGTCCACCGGACCAGCTCATTAAAGGCTCCATCCCTTCTACCCTTTACTCTGGCTGGGCCCCCGGAAGCCAGGCTCTTCCAAGACAAGGAATGCACAATGCAAGGCCTGTGGGGACTGCACAGAGGCGGCCACCCAGTGGGAAGGACAAAAGTGGGGGTGGGGGCAATGTGCACAGTGGCAGAAGGAAAGAAATTAATTGAGCAGTCTTCTCAGGATCAGAATGGCTCCTGCAACCAGTAACACAGAGGGGCGAGTGAGCGGAGGCGGGGCAGAGTGAGCGGAGGCGGGGACAGAGTGAGCGGGGGCGGGGCAGAGTGAGCGGGGGCGGGGGCAGAGTGAGCGGAGGCGGGGCAGAGTGAGCGGAGGCGGGGCAGAGTGAGCGGGGGCGGGGCAGAGTGAGCGGAGGCGGGGGCAGAGTGAGCGGGGGCGGGGGCAGAGTGAGCGGGGGCGGGGGCAGAGTGAGCGGGGCGGGGCAGAGTGAGCGGAGTGGGGGGGGCAGAGTGAGCGGAGGCGGGGCAGAGTGAGCGGGGGCGGAGGGGGGGCGTTGCTTCCTGACCCCAGGGGTTTTTCTGTGTGGCTAGAGGGTTCAGAAGTGACCTGGAACTGGGACCGTGGGGAGGACCCAGCATCACTAGAGAGATGACCCACCAAGGTCGGTCCCAAGTAAGCCAAGAGCACAGCAGAGTCCCTCCCCCTCAGGCTCTTTGTCCCTGGCTCTCCAGGAACTCACTTCAGAGGCACATCCTGGGCTGACTCTTCTGTGTGAGGGGGCCTGTCGTCAGCCTACCCTAAGGCCTGCCCAGGGACATGGCTGAACCAGAGCCCACACCTCTCTTTGTTCTCAGAGGAACAGAACATGACCTAGGGAGACCAAAACCCAAGAGGTTTGGGGGTGTACTGAGGATATAGACCATGAATAAAGCACACAAAACATTATTTACCCCATGACTATTACAGACTAACGGGACCCAAAGGTGCCTGGGGCACCCACAGTGATGGCAAGGTCCTCCTCCTCCCTCCCTCAACAGGCCTAGTGACCACCCAGGGAGGCAGCAATGGACACCTCTGGGACCCTTGACTCCAGCAGCCACCTGTGAGCCAGGAAGTGACCGGCCAGGTGTTTGCACAGGTGCTGAACCCTGTGGTGACTCCTGCCATCATCTGGCACCCAGAGGAAGCACCAGGTAACTGTTGGTGCCAAGCATTGGGTACAGTTTGGACCCGCAGGAGCTTGTGGAAGACAGTGGACAGAAGCCACATGAGACCCTGAACAGAGGTGATGGCCAATTCTAATCCTAAGATTTCAGCTTTTTAGGGTGGACTGTCGTCAACATAGTCCGCTCAGACACTGGGCCATTCATAGAGGACCCCAAAATGAGCCCACCCAGCCTAGTGAGTCAGAAGCTAGGCTGACAGCTCCCCTAGTGGTGGAATGTGGGGACTGCAGCAGCAGCAGCTGATCCTCTCCCCGCCCCCCCAGTACTGTTCCAGGTCTGGGTGTGGTTGTCAGAGCCTGAAAAATCCAGCGAGCTTCCCTTTGTTATCTGCCTCTGCCCACCTCTCTGCCGTTCTATAACATGTCATTAAGAAATCTTCCCGATAAAATAATGAGCAGACAAGAGCCTCAGAGCCTGGGCCTGTCTCCCACCCCAGCAGACAAATCCCACTGTGGATGGGCCCTTTGGGGCAGGTCTATGTCCCTGGCCTCATGGAAGGCCTGTCCCCCGCCCACACACACACCTCCCCAAGGCAAGCTGACGATACCTCCTTGTTGGATACGCTTGTTGGAGTCTGACATGACCAAAATGAGAAACACAGCAAAGAACAGACCAAGTGGGAGCTGGAAACCCAGGGCTGTAACCATACCCTGAGTTAAACAGCATTGGCTTCTACCCCCAAATTCATACTCCTGGAACTTTAGGGTGTGGTCTTGTCTGGAAACGGGTCTTTTTGTTGTTGTTGTTTTGTTTTCCTTTAATAGAACCTCACTATGGTGCCTAAACTGGACCCTCCTAATCTCAGGTGGTACCCCCACCTCAGCCTCCTGAGTAGCTGAGGTTACAGGCTTGAAAACAGGATGGTAAAGATGTGATTAGCCTTTAACGTGGAACCATACTGAATTGCGGTATGCCTTAAGTCCTTGTTGTTAAAGAAAAAAGGCCACCTGAAGACAGAGATACATCCAGGTAGGGTGGCGCATGCCCGTGTCTCAGGCCGACCTGGAATTACAATATGTGAGATTGAGGCAAGAGTTCAAGGAGAGCCTGGGCTACATCGTGAATATTAATCCGTCTTAAGATTCAATCTGAGACTCTATCTCAAATGAACAACCATAGCACAGGGGCATGGATAGCACGGAGATCAAGGGCCAATGTGGGCAAGAAGGGAGAGCAGTGTGGCCACAAGCCCAGCCAGACAACAACCACCAGACGCTTGGAGAGGCAGAGAGGATGGTCCCCTGAATGGAGGGGAAGCATCTGCCCGTGCCTTGATGTTGAATGTCTGGCTTCCAGAACCTGCGAACAAATTTCTGTTTCCACAAGCCGTCATCTGTGGTCATCTGTTATCTGGGAGCCCCGGGAGCCCCACACACATATCGTGGATGAAGAAGGCTCAGGACTCTTGGACGCAGGCTAGGCTGGCTCTTGAGTCTGGCTAGTAGGCAGGGTCCCACGGTCCCATGTGACCAGCAGTTGATGGTAGCCATGATGGCCAGTACTCACTGGTGGTGCTTCCTGACATCTGGATGATGCACTTGGAGTCACGGCTCATTTCCCGGGAATTGAAGGGGCGGACGCGGACCGCCACCTTCACAGAAGCCCCAGCCATTTCTGTGGCGTTGGTTGGTAATTCAGCCGCTGCACTTGCCCCAGAGAGGGCAGAGTCACCTGGGGGGGGGGGGTAAACACAAAAATTAGGAGCAGTATTCAAAGAGGCAGTACAAGGGTGCCTGGCTATGCCCACGGGACTTCTCCCCTCCCGTCAGCCCCCCAATGACACAGTGTGGTGAGCTGCCAAAGGACGCGGAAGTGGGAGCAGGCGAGAAAAGGCACTGGTTTGAATAGCACAACGCTAAGCTGAGGGCGAGGAGCCCGACAACGCCGGAACAAAGTGGCCCTCCAGTGAAGAAAACCGATCCCCCTCTCCCAGCAGCTATAATTTGGTTAGGGATGGGACTTTGTGCCCACTTCCTTCCCTCAGTGCTGGGATTTTGTCCGGATTGAACTTGTGAGGAATTTGAGCATGAGTTACCCATGGGTGTAACAAGCACACCCCAGGGCAGCCTGCGTGCTCAGGAATAGTTGGCCAACACGAAACAGACTCTGTGTTATTGCTTTCTTGGTTTTGTGTACTTGTGTGTGTCCTGGGTGGGGTGGGGGCAGTATGCTTTCTCTTGTTTTCATTTTTAAGTGAAAGACTATGAACTTGGGCAGGTCGGGATGAGGAGAGAGGTAGGAAGAGCTGCGGAAGGAGAAAGATTATGACCCAAGTATGAAAAAATCTTTTGAGCCAGGTGGTGGTGGCACAGGCCTTTAATCACAGCACTCGTGAGGCAGAGGCAGGTGGATCTCTGAGTTTGAGTCCAGCATGGGCTATAGAGTGAGTTCCAGGACAGGCTCCAAAGCTACACAGAGAAACCCTGTCTCCCCGCCCCCCCAAAAAAAAGAAAGAAAAGAAAAAGTCTTTTAACTGAATTGAAAAAAGAAAGTGAGGACCATCACACCTACAGGGTTCTTTGGGCAAGGGTTAAAGATGGACAGGTGTCAGTCTGCTCCTGCCTTTCCCTGGCTGTGTGATTCACCTCTGGGCACTGGTTTATGGGTGTGCTGAAAGGGCAGGGTTGAGGCCGTGACCCCACTCACAAGTGAAGCTGAGGCTTGATTGCCCCTCATTAACTGCTCCTTCAGAGGTTGCAGGAGAGGGACAGACCTCCCTACCATTGAGGATGGACAAATCCACCCTGGAACCGAAACTGGTGGGGGCTGGACTCCCACCTTCATGGGATCCCTGCAGCCGCAAGGCAGAGTGTCAGTCACTCTTTGAGAGCATGTGCCACCTTCCCCAAGTCTATGAGTGACCACCCAGGAAGGGCTGGCCAGGGATGAGGCTGTGGCCCGGGCAAGCCCGTGAAGCCCTAGGACAAGAGTCCTCGGCGGCATGTACGCAGGAGCACACACTGCGTCCTTTAATCCGTATCCTGCGATCGAAACGGGAAATCATCAGCGAGGAAGAAAATGTTTATGAGATAGATGACGTGGTAAGCTTCTCGTTCTCCTCAAATTCAGCTGCACAGACGCTCAATTCCTGTAACCCAGATACTCCAGCAGGATGCTCAGTGAAATCTGGCAAGATGAGATTTTTGGGAAACGAGGACAGAGGAGGGCCACACACCCCTCCCGGCCCTCACCTACACTGCAAAGCCGTGCTCATTCAAGGGCTGACGGCGGATCTGCTCTAGTTCAGCTTCTGCTGCTGTGATCATACAGACCGGAAGCAGCATGGGGAGGAGAGGATTTACCTGGCTGAGACTTCCAGGTCACAGCCCATCGTTGAGGGAAGTCGGGGTGGGAACCTGAAGCAGAAGCCATGGAGGAATGCTGCTTCTTGGCTCATTGGCAGGTTCATATCCAGCCCATGGCCACCTGCCTAGGGATGGTGCCACTCACAGTGGGCTGGGCCCTCGTACGTCACTTAATAATCAAGGCAGTCCCCTACAGACGTGCCCACGGGCCAATCTGATTTAGGCAATTCCCCAATCCAGGTTTTCCTCTCAGACGACTCAAGGCTGTGTCAAGCTGACAGTTAAAGCTGACTAGAACAGTACCTTCTCCTCTGTGGAGAAGATAGAGCATGTTCATAGTCCCTCTCTCTCTCTCTCTCTCTCTCTCTTTTGAGGGGGGGTTAGACACAAAGTTTCTCTGTGTAGCTTTGGTGCCTGTCCTGGATCTCGCTCTGTAGACCAGGCTGGCCTTGAACTCCCAGAGATCCGCCTGGCTCTGCCTCCCAAGTGCTGGGATTAAAGGCATGCGCCATCCATCACCGCCTGGCTCTCTCTCTCTCTCTCTCTCTCTCTCTCTCTCTCTCTCTCTCTCTCTCTCTCTCTCTCTCTCTGAGTTTTACAAGCTCAGTATTGGGTGACTGAAGAGAGGGCTCAGCAGTTGAGAATCCTGACTGCTCTTCCAGAGAACCCAGGTTCGATTCTCAGAACGCACACAGCAGCTCACAACCATTTGTTGTTCCAATGTCCTGTTCTGGCCTTCAAAGGCACTGCACACATGTGGTACACAGACATGCATGCAGGCAAAACACTCACACACAGACAGTGAAAAATACATTAAGGTCAGTATTGGACAAATGGCCCCTTTGAACCATAGACTGGAACTTTCTTTCTGGAAGCACAAACACAAGGGCCTATTCCCACGCCAAAGCAAAAAAAAAAAAAAAAAAAAAAAAATGCCACTTCAGGAAGCCAGCAAAACACTCCTGCATGCAGGTGGGCAGCTGGTGAAGATCAGAGCTACTGAAGCCGTGGGGGTAACAGGCCAAGATTCTGGGGCAGGGGGCTAGAGGGTGCAGGGACCGAGAACACTGAGCGGCGCTGGCTCCCAGCCCATTTGCATTCTGGACACGAGGCAAGAGGCTGAAAGACTGGAGTCTTTCCAGGCAGAGAGCTGTTGCCGAGTGACAGGAAAACCTGCAGAGCTGTGGTGTAGAAACAAACAGGAGGCCAAGATAAGGAAGTGGAATGTCAAGGTGGACACACCGGCAGCTCTCCCCTGAAGACATTTGGCAAGTTCTGAATCCAAGGTATAGAATTTAAGAGCCCAAGCCAAGAGCCTCTGAAAGCCAAAGGAAATTTCCGCAGTGGTAGGCGGCACTACAGACTACAGGAGTCATGGAGGCCAGTCTCGGAAATCCAGGGATGTACCACAGAGCCCAGTAGACGAGGTCCCACGGATGAGACCTGCCGCAGCCTGGCCTCAACTGGTTGTGACTGAAGCTCCTGGGAGAGATGAGCCTTCTGTAATGGGGTACAGCAATGTCAAGGTCTGGGTGGCATCTCAGTCAGCAATGTGAGACCTTACATCAAAATTACAAGGCTCGGGGCTGAAGAAATGGCGCAGCCGTTAGAAACACTTGCTGCTCTCACAGAGGACCTGGGTTCAGTTCCCAGCACCCACGTAGCAGCTCACAGCCATCCGTAATTCCAGTTCCCGAGGATTGAGTGCCTTCTTCTGGTGTCCTCCAAGGGCTCCAGGAATGCATGTGCTACACACACATACAGATGTGCAGACAAAACACTTATATATATATATATATAAAATAAAGATAAAGATTTTTAAATAGTCTGGGAAATATCATTAAAACAAAAAGGGCACCGGGCGGTGGTGGCGCACGCCTTTAATCCCAGCACTCGGGAGGCAGAGGCAGGCGGATCTCTGTGAGTTCGAGGCCAGCCTGGTCTCCAAAGCGAGTTCCAGGAAAGGCGCAAAGCTACACAGAGAAACCCTGTCTCGAAAAACCAAAAAAAAAAAAAAAAAAAAAAAAAAAAAAAAAAAAAAAGGGCATAGAGGGACGATATAACATGAATTGCTAAACCGTCTTATTAATACAAAAAAAAAAACAAAAAAAAAAAAGAACCCAGAGCCAAATATTGGGGTGAAAGATCAGAGAAACAGAACAAGCCACAGCCAACCTCACCTCACCAACTCCTCAGTCAATTCTGTTTCCACAAATCCTCAGACTGAAAGCCTTTGAGTCCTCACCCCTGAGGGTCTCAGTTGAACTCCTGCTCAGTTCCTGTCTCCTCACACCTTGTATATCGTTCTCCACCCAGTCACGTCACTTCCTGGGATAAAAGGCGTGTGTGCTTTCCATGCAAAGGCGTGAGATCTCAAGTGCTGGGTTTAAAGGCGTGTGCCACCACTGCCTGACTGTTCCCAGTATGGCCTTGAACTCACAGAGATCTACCAAAACTTTAAAATGGGGGGTGGGGAAACTACACACTATACAGACCTAGGAATTACCAGCATGAACTTAAGAGCCCCCTGACCTGCACGTTCAAATCCCAGGGTGAAAGGGAGAAGACGTCAGTGAAGAGGAGAATTTTACCAGAAGATTCCGTTTTAGTTTGAAGTTCAAAAAAATATGTATCTTATGTGCATGAGTGTTTTGCCTGGTGCCCAGAGAGCCAGAAGTGGGCATCAGACATATAGATAGTTATGAGCAGCTGTGTGGATGCTGTGAACGGCACCCGGGTCCCTCGTAAGAGCCACAAACGCTCTAACTCCAGATCCATCACCCCAGCTCCAGGACTGGAAACTATAATGAATCAAAAGAAAATTCTCAAACTGAAAGAAAAAAATACAGCGACTGAAATGAAGAGCTGAAGACACTGGATGGAGCTGTGAATGGGCAGGACAAACAGCAATGTGAGGGTTGGTGGAATGTTGTGTCGTGGAAACCCAAAAGCTGGAGATAAGAGCCCAGGTGGGGTGGGAGGCACAGTCTGAAAGTCCCTCTCAGATTCTTATGCTGAGGTCCTAACCTTCAAAGTGTTGGAACATCTGCTAAGCAGTTGAGTCAAGACGAGGAGACCTCCATGTTGGCCTGACTCACTTATGAAGGAGGCCTGAGGGAGAGCCCAGACTCCATCATCCCTGTGAGGACAGAGCAAGAAGGTGCCATAGTGAGCCTGCATCAGACACTGAGCACACTTCAGTGCAGCCTTCCAGCCTCCAAAACTGCAAGAAATGAATCACTACTGCTTCAAAGCAGTCCAGAGACAGCAGAAGAGCAGCATTTAGCATGGCCGTGAGCCTCGGGAGCTGCTACCTAAGGGCCACTTACTGGCGCCTGCTCCGTCGGCTGGGGGTTCCTGATGCTCTTGCTACACAGCAGCTAACCCATCCCCATGTGCCTATCATTGCTTTCGATTCCTGGACTCTGGGGTCTTCTCTGGAAACTCATTGCTGATGACAGTGTCCGGAAGCATTCCTCCGATCTCATCTGGTACTGTGACATCTCAGATCTTCCATGTAAGCACTTAACCTGTTCGGAGTTAGTTATACTGAGTGAGAGACAGGGTCTAGCTTTATTCTTCTGCACATGGAAAACTGATTGTCTGAGCACCACTATGGAAGACTGTCCTTTTCCCAGCACGTGTTCTTTTTGTTGTTTTGTTTGTTTGATTGAGACAGGGTCTCTACATAGCTCTGGATGTCCTGGAACTCACTCTGTAGACCAGGCTGTACTCAGACTCAGAGATCCGCCTGCCTCTGCCTCCTGAGTGCTGGGATTAGAGGTGCCTCCCTCACCCCATCCCACGCCCCGTTCTCAGTCCACTGCGTGTTCTGTTGTCAACAGCAGTTGGCTGCAGATGTGGGCCTCACTTCTAGCTCCCTGTTCTGTTCCATTTGTCTGTGTATCTGCATTTACGTCACTGTCGTGCTGTTTGGATTACAACAGACACATAGTCATTTGAATTCAGACGGTTTAATCCCTTCTGCTTTGTTGGACTGACACTTTCCAGTGCTGTGGGGTTTGGCTCCTCTGTCCATCAAGAATCTTTTCTTTTTTTTTTTTTTTTTTTTTTTTAATTTTTAAGGATTTTTTTTTCTTAGTGGTAGTTTTCTTTCGGATGTGTACTGATTTGGTTGTTCTGCTGTTCTGGGTTCTCACCTGTTCAGCATCCTCATGGAAAGCCCGGCTCTTTTCTTTGGTTCTAGTGTGCTGTCTTTTCCAGTGGAATTTCAGGATAGAGAGAATGAATGAATGAATGAATGAATGAATGAATGAATGAATCTCAAAAATGAGACCTTGAAACAAACAAAATACAAAGGCTAAAATGCCTTCACCGTGTCTTTGTACAATGCTTAAAATAGTGAGAACCCACCGAGTGAGCCTGTTATTTTGCTATAGAAAGAAAGCTTTAAAAAATTTACATGGGTGAAATGAATTGAGATGGAAGGAAAAACTGGTGGTTTTTTTTTTTTTAACTAAATCTAACATCTCTTGATTCTTCTGTACGCATATTCACTTAAAAAGAATTATTTTAATGTTATGGGTAGTTCAGATAAATAAGAGCTCAGCTGATGGTCACACACACACACACACACACACACACACACACACACACACACACCTGTAATCCCAGCACTTAGGAGGCTGTGCCAGCCTGGGCCATATGTCTTCAAACAATCAAGAAAAAACCGATTCATTTTAATCGGCAAATATTGTGTGTCTGTGTGTGAAGACAAGAGAAAGTTTTCTCGTTAAAATGGACATTTCTCAGGAGGGAGAAGAAGAGGAGGGGAGACAGCCACTTCTGGCCTATGTGACAGAGCACCTGGAAATCCAGGACAAATAACACAAATCAGAAACAAGCGAGAAAACGACTCAGGAAACAAAAATGAATGGAGAGTGCATACACAGCATTACTAAAATAAGGGTGCCATGTCAGCAAGAAGGCAAGGGCCTTTGCTGATGCAAGGGCATCCGAGCACTGGGACCATGTGGCAGGAGGTAGACCATTCATGAATACAAGCATCACCTCAAGACAGCAGATCCTCAAAGCTACACCCTCGGTGTGCAAGGCTGGGGAGACAGATACACCAGCAAAGGGACACAGGGGGTTGACTCAATGACATTCAGACACAGGAATTGCAAAGCGAGAGTTGCTAAGAATGGAAGGTCATGGCCTGTCCTCATGGAGTTTCAGTTTCAAATTGAGAATATCTGGGCGACCCATGGCACCCAAGCTGGTCTCAGCATCAGATCTGAATCCTCAGTGAGAACAGCCACAGGCCTTCCAGCAAATTATCACCATCCACGCTTCCCAGCTCCAGTCTCCCCAGGGCAGATGATCATGTAAGCTCAAAGTCATAGATTGCCAAGCAAATGGAAAAGCAATTCATTCCACTAGAGTCAAGGGAGGGAGAGAGGAAGTAGGCAGGGATTGATACCCTGAAAGGCTTCAGGTTTTTTGTTTGTTTGTTTTTCTTTTGTTTTTTGTTTTTTAAGATTTATTTATTATGTATACAATGTTCTTCCTGTATGCCAGAAGAGAGCACCAGATCTCATTATAGATGGTTGATGAGCCACCATGTGGTTGCTGGGAATTGAACTCAGGACCTCTGGAAGAGCAGCCAGTGCTCTTAACCTCTGAGTCATCTCTCCAGTCCAAGCTTCAGTTTTGTTTTGTTTTTCTTAAATGCCCAAATAGAGTTAGTTGTCTTAATGTTTACTGAAAAAAAGCAGTAATTAAAAACAATAGGGTAAAATATAAACTTTTAAAAATCTAAAACTTAGCAGGCCACAGAGTGACTCCCAATAACTTCCATATTCTATCAAATGGATCACTTCACTTGAAAACAAAATATTAACAACAACAACAACAAAATCCTAGCCCACAGATATAAATTTGAAAACTAAACTTTTTAATAATGGATACACCAAAGTCACAATGGAGCTACAGAAATGCTTGGTGAACAATAATAACAATGCTACTGGCAGCCCATATAGATTTTCCACCTCCAACCAAGATGGAGCCACAGGGCCAAGACTTAACTCTCAGGGTTTGGGTAGGTGGGAAATTTGGATAGTTCTGGAAGGAAGAAACTGCTCACAACTCCAGGTATTTGTCAGTGATGCCCCTGAGCCTTGCAGAGTGTCTGTCTATGGCCATGTGATCCAGAGACCAAAGGACAGATCAGTTGAAGGCTAAACAGTCCCCAAAGCTTGCACTGAGTAAAGAGGTTATTTGTGATCCAATCAGCCAGGATGCAGGGTCTTCTCCATCCCAGGAACTCCATGGAGACACTAAAGAATCTTGTCTTAGTTGGGTGACCCTACACCTCCCTGCAGGAAATCTACTCTAGACCTACCCAGAAAAGTGTAATGGGCTTTCACTGACAAAACCATCCCTCCAGGGAGCTGCCAGAGCAACATCCAGTGTGCGCTAGAGGTAAAACCTGTAACTCAGACCACAGCGTAAAAACCACACCTAGTGTCCAATAAATTATTACTAGATGTGCCAAGAAGCAGGAAAACCTGTAACTAGAGAAAAGCCAGCCATCCAGCAGAAACACACATTTTTCTACATTGTTAGATAAAATTGAGTCAGTGGTTTTAAATTTTACCCACAGGCCAGGCACCATGGGGTGTGTGTGAATTCCCAGCACTAAAGAGACTGAGGTGGGAGTCATTTGAGCCCAAGAGTTTGATACCAACCTGGGCAAAAGAGCAAGACTCTACCTCAGGAAAAGAATTAAATTAAATTAAATTAAATTAAATAATATAAAATATTAAATTTGCCAACAAACTAGACAAAAAAAAAACTGGAAGTACTTTATAAGTGAGGTCCACCATACATTTTAAAAACAATAATTCAAATTTTATATAGACCTTGAAAGGAAGTGAGCAAGAGGAGGCGATACAGAGAGAAAGTATATATTTCTGATTTGTTCACTGAAACTAGCAAGACTTTGGTGACAGATTAATCGGGGAAAATTAGAAAAATAGATGCTATAGGTTGATTTTACCAATGAACATAGATTCCGGAGCCCAGAAGACTTCGCACAGAGCTGACAAGATGGCTCACGGGCTGGAGGCACTGGCCACGGAGCCTGGTGTCTGACGTCAGTCACAAGCCCTACGTGGTGGGAGGAGAGAACCTGCTAACACAGGTGCTCCTCTGGTCGCCACAGGCGTGGTCACGGCTCTCAAGTTTGCAAACACACATGCAATAAAAAGAAAATAAATGTAATTTAAAACATTTAATTAGCAAAAAAAAAAAAAGGAAAAAGAAGAAGAAGAAGAAAAGAAAAAGAAAACAAAACAAAACAAAAAACCCAAAACAACCTGGAACTCCTGAAATATTGGCATAAAGCACACCGGGGCCAGCTGTCATTGTAAGTCATTACACACCCGGGAGACGGGGAATATATAACATCCTCAATAGATACTAAAAACAAAAGCAACGACAACAACAACAAGAAGCCAGTGGTCTTCCAGACCCACATATGATAACCCTCTCAGCAATATTTGAAAAAAAAGAAAGAAAAAGACTTTTAAATCCCAGAAGCCATCCACTGAAACCCACCCAAACGTTACATTTGTCAGTGACTTGGGAAAAAATATTCCATCTCTGAAAAGTTTGGGACCAGCCCAGGATGACTGCTACCATTTGTGCTGAACTGTTACAGGGGTTCCAGCCGCACACTAAGACAGGAAAAACAATGAACAAAGATGAGGGGAGGGGACAGTCACCACCCAGCCCGTTTGCTCATTTGCATAGACACCAATATTTCCCACAAGTCATGAGTAAGTGCAAAGCTTCAGCAAGACTGTTGGAAATCTACGTGTTGATGCACACCAGGTCAGAGAATTAGGAACATTTGACATTTAACATTTTACCACTTAAAATAATAACCAAACTATGAAGTACCTAAAGCTCATGACTAAAGATCCCATGAAATTCCCAGGAAGAAAAATGTTAAACTTTACCAAGATCTAGATAAAGAACTCTAACCTTTCCCTGTCTATTTCCGTGCACATTTACTGTGTCCATGTTGGTGTGCATGGTGCCTGCAGGTGCAGAAGTCTACATTAGGTGTTTTCTTCCACCTTATCTTTTGAGACAGACACTCGCACTGTACCTGGAGCTCACCCATTAAGCTAGACCGGCTGGCCAGCATGCCCCAGGAGCTTTCCTGCCCCTTCCTCCCCAGCACTCAAATTACAAGCAAGAACTGCCCATCCCCCGATAGTGCTGGGGGTCAGATTTGAATTCACGTCTTCATGTTTGCCTGGCACCAGCTTTACCAGCTAAGCTACCTCCCCGGCCTGAGCTATGTATGACCTTTTGTGAAAAACAACCATCTCAAAAATGTTGACTTTTATGTAAATCTATCTAAAGCGCCAGTGTAATTTCAAGTATATCTTAATCTCTTTTATTAAACTTGGCAAGTTGCTTCTAAAAATGTGTGTGGGAGAATAAGATACTAGGAGTGCCAATACCAAGTCTGAAGGGAAACAGACCATGGATTCACGGTCCCCTGGGCTACAATCTAGATCTGAACTTCCTACACTCAGCCCATGTGATCTGAGCTTACTCTACTGGGAGGTGACGGGACCTTTAGGAAAGGACCTAATTGGGGGGGGGGGTGTCTCCCAGTCACTGGGGAAATGTTTCACAGGAATAGAGGTACCCCAGCCCCTCTCTTCCTCTCTCCTAAACATAAATAGCTTCATTCACAGTGAACTCCTGCAGTGATGTCTCAACCCTGACCCAAAGCAATGAAGCCATGCAACCTTGGACCCAAACTCTGAGCCTACTAAACTTCCCCTTTATCAGTTGATACTCTGGGGCATCTGTTGTAGGAACAGCTAATGTATTTGGATTCAGTTACCCGGTGTCAACTATGACCTAAAAATATTAAATGGAAATTTGCAAAACTAAGCAGTTTCTAAGTTGCAAATTTTGTTAAGGTTTATTGTTATAACAGCTCCATTTTATTATGAACCACTGTTAACCTGTTACTGTGCCCACTGCATAAACAAATCTTTATCAGATACATATGTAGGAAAAAACAGTCTGTATGGAGCCATACCCTACCATAGTTTCAGGCATACACATGGAGTCTTGCAATGTGTCCCCTGCAGATCAGGAGGTACAATGCAGTGCTGGGACTGAGTACAAAGCTGGCTGTGGTGGGCCCCCCTCTGTAATGCCAGCATTTGAGAGGTAGAGACTGGAGGATCAGGAGTTCATCTTCTACTCATAGCAAGTTCAAGACCAGTCTGAGCTATGTGTAATCATAGATAGATAGATAGATAGATAGATAGATAGATAGATAGATAGATAGATAGATAGATAGATAGATAGACAGACAGACAGATGGAGACAGACAGACATGTGGTATAGAGAGGGATAGGAACCCACCACGTAAACAGAAAGGATCAGAAACAGACCTATGAAGTACAGTCTTTGCATGTGGTGTGTAGCCACAGCCAGGGAGATGTCTCAGTGGGTAACAGTGCTTGCTAACCAAGCATAAGAACTTGAGTCCACCTTTCCAACATCTATGGAAGCAGCCAGGCACACCTGTAACCCAAACAAGGGTTGAGGAGGCAGGTTACAGAGACAAAAGCATCCCTGGGGCTTGCTGGCCAACCGGCCTAGCTGAACAAATGGTGAGCTAGAGTCAGTGAGAAACCCTTGTCTCAAAAAGAGTAAGATGGAGAATAGCAGAACAGAACACTCGAAGTTCTCCCCTGGTCTCAGCATCCTCTCTGCATGTGCAAACACGGTCACAAACACCTGCATGTGTGTGCACATACACATACATATACACAAAAAATTTAAAATGTTTAATTAAACAAAAAGATAGTTGGGGTAGCATCGTCATCACGCCATACTCCAGGGGGTGGGGGAGGGTGAATTCTCTCGGAGGCAAAGAGAATAGGTCATTGTGCACAATGGAAGGGGAGGCTAACGGGGAGCATTGTCACGGCGAAGTCCAAAGGAAACTGAGCTGTCTTGGGGGGTCCTGAGCCAGGGAACGGGGCCCACACTGGGGCATCAGAAGCATTGCTACCAGTGTCTGAGAGTGGTATGGACCGGGGTGCATCTGTACATTTCAGGCTGCTCCGTCAACACGGGGCGGGACTGTGCACAGGGAGAGCAAGGAATTGCCAGATCCCTGTGGACAGTGGGTAGGAGACAACCATGATGCAATGGCTGAGAACACAGTCGTGGATCTAACCGAATCCCCAGAGCCACATGTTAACAACAGCTCCAGGATGAAGAAATGGACCATTCAGGCATTCGTGGTTTAACGGCTCATCACAGGATCAACTTTAATACAAAATCAAGCGCTCTGGCACACTTGTTCTGTCTTGAGGGGGATAGTTTTGGCTGTTAGATGCAGAATAAGTCTTTCACCAAAGTTAAGCAAAGGCAAGCACCATGCTCTTTGACTATGGGTCAAATAAGGCCCTATATTTTGTGAGTTACATGGTCACAGATATTTCATGATAGCTACAGAACTTGGATCAAGACACATGCAGAAGGCAGACAAGTATGTGGGGTGGGCATGAGCAGCAGGTGTTCTTAACCACCAGGGAAGGGTGAGCCTCTGCGACCTAGCAGCAACCTTTACCTAGGGAATCTATCTACCTTTAAGATAGGTCAATGGGCTGATCTGTGGACACACAAACATGCCAAGGACATTGAAGAACATGGCATCAACAAGTTCCTCATCCTGAGTACGAGAGGGAAAACATATGAAATGGGTTCCCTTCTTATCACAATGGATGCACAGAGTCAAAGCCAGTTCACACCCAAGACCCCCAAAGAGAGAGGAGCCCGGCCCTCAACGAACTAACAATCATGCCTGCCAGTCACACTGAGACCTCATAGCACGAGAGAAGGAACACAGTAGAGTCAGCCCAGTGGTGGGAATAAAGGGCTTGGATGGCCTGCAGGGGTGCAGGGAGGAGAGGAAGGTGCTTGCGTGGGACTCTTCCCAGGGCTATGTTTGGGCACCCAAAGAATCTGGAGGAAGGCAGGTGCAAGGCATAGGGCTAACCAGGAAACGGCGCCACTGCCACCATCCACCTCGTGATAGATGGCATTACTGGGACCATCAGTATGGCAGCAGGCAGCAGAATGCTTTTTTTTTTTCCCTCGACAGCCTTCAGGGCAGAGGCTGAGACCAAAACTCTGGTGCTGGGTGGGGAACTTGGCAACAGGCACCCCATCACCTGGGCTTGAGCCTGCAAAGGGTCCATGTTAGAGCCCCACTCAGAGGGAGAAGATGCATCACAAGCACTCCTCTGATGCTGGGCCCCCCAAGTCCTATCTGTACCAACAAGGATGCCAACGAGGACCCCAGCATCTATGAGTACCACAAATGCGCAAAGTGGGGAGCTTAAGTAAAGCAGCAGGAAACGGGGCTCCCTGGGAAAGGGAAGCCACACACAGAGCAAGCAAACAAAACCTCCGCTTACAGACCGGGGTGCTCTAGAAAGAGCCACCTTCGGCCACAGGAGCAGGACGCTCTGAGATGGAGGCCATTAAAGAAGGCAACGGTTAGAGGCAGCATACAGAATGTCAGACCAACCAAGAACTGGAAAATGAAAACTAAGAGGTGTCCACAAAACAGAAAAGACAAGGAGACAAACATGAGGGAGAAAAGCAGCATTTGAGGAAATTAGAGGAAGAAAGGGGCGGGGAAAGGTAGGAAGACCATAAACCTACAAACAAGAGACCCAACCTTCCATCCGAACGGCCCACAAGCATCATTACAAACAAAAACTCACATGGTAGATTCTCATGGAAAATGGAGGGTCCAGAGGGAAGAGAATCACAGGAGAAGGCACACTCATGAGCCAGGGATGCCCAGGCCTGTGAAGCCACAGCCTCCCAAGTTCTGAGGAAATGACTCAGCATCGGGTGAGGATGGAGCAGAGCCCCCTCACACACTCAGAGATTCGTGCGTCATTTTCAATACAGCTCACAAGGATACACCCCGGCGAAGCAAGATAGGAAACCATAAACAGACAGCCAGGTGGGCCAAGAATCAGAGACTCGGTTGACAGGAGCTGTAACGGACTGACGAAGAGGGGTGACCCAGGCTGAGAGCAACCATCCAGCCAGAGGGAGGTGGGGTGGCAGCAAAGAGGGACCTAGCAGAGCTGCAGGACCCTAGAGACAAAAGAAATCCATTCCATTAAAAAGCAAAGATATCTGAGGTCTAAGAAAAGAAAACCTTAACCGAGAAAGTCTTGCCAGGGCTGGAGAGATGCTCAGTGGTTAGGGCTGCTGGCTGCTCTTCCAGAGGACCCAGGTTCAATTCCCAGCACCACGTGGTGGCTCACCATCGCCTGTAACTCCAGTTTCAAGGACACCCTCTTCTGGCTTCCTCAGGGTACCAAGCACGCACAGACATACATGCAAACAAAGCACACATACACATAAAATTAAATTTAAAAATAGGTATTAAATAAAAAAGAAAGAAAATCCTGCTAAAGCACAGAAGTAATGCATTAGCACCAAAACTCCAGGCCGGTGCCTCTCCGTGCTCCTCCATGCCCTGCAGTCGCCTGCCGCAGTTGCTACAGCTCTGCCCCATGCTGGGGAGGGGACCTGCAGCCACAGTGACCCTAGACCAAGAAGCGGGCAGAAAGTGAGGGCCAATCACACGAAGCCGCTGAGTCCCTCCCACCCGTCCCCCAGGGCCGCAGCCTCGGAATGGTGCCCACTGGCCCTGTATCTTACTGACTTACTTGGAACGGGTGACCAATGGGATAGGCAACTGAGGCCCACTTGAAGGTGAGTGGATGTGGGGAGTCCTGGCACCCCTCTAGCACACTTCTGGGCACCATCATCCCCAGAGGTCAGCTCAAGGGGAGGGGACCATAGGGACAACCAGGGGCTGTTGTGACCCCTAGAGCTCCACCAAAGGGAAGGATGTCCTGCCCAGCCAGTCTCAAAAATTCACAGACCTAAGACTGCTCCAGTAGATAGTGTAGCAGCTGCTTACCCTGAGCTTTGGAGATCAAAGATGGTGATCACTGAGTCTTACTGGAGGATGGGAGGCGGCACTATGCTGCCCCCCTGGAAGGGGCAAGGAATGGGGGTATAAGAGAAAAGGGAAAGACAGATGGGAGGGGTGGGAGGTAGACTGAAAGCACTAAAAGAGCAGCAACTGTTTGGTGCCTGGAAAAGTCAAGCATGACTTTTCAGGAGCCTCAGTGTCTGCATCTGAGTAATGGGCGTGCTATCACCTCCTCACTGTCATCTGTGCACACAATGGCACAGTGCAGTTTATGTCATATAAATGTCCCCTGCTTTCTTCCCTGCCCCAAGCCTATGGGGGAGAGGAGACATGGGGAGGAAGGAAGGGGGGGTCTGCAAGCCTTCTGAAGGAGGCAGCACCCAAGATGCCTTTCAGGAAGATCTAGGCCTGGAAAGACAGCCATCCAGAGAAGAGTCAAACGGTGGGAAAAAGCAGGGACCCTGGGATGCTGAATGCATGTGTGTCTACACATGTGCGTCTGTGTGCGTGAGTGTGACCTGTGCAGATGTGTATACATGTGACTGTTCCATGGTGTGTTTGTATCTGGTGTGTGTGGCTGCAGCCCCACAGGTGAATGGGGGGGAACATGAAACCCTTAGGGTCTCAATGGCCCTGACTGCTCCTGCAGTCCCCTACCCTTGAGCTGACCTCTGGTCTGTCCCAGCGTAAGGTTAGTGGTACCCAGGAAGTCCTAGATCGATGCCAGAACTCGTGCTTCTGTCTACGCCTGCCAGCCACCCTCAGGTGGGCCACGGCTGCCTTCCCCACCTATCTCCAGCTCAAACCAGGATGACGAGAAGTGAGAGGTCCATGGGAGCCAGCATGGAAGGACACTGCCAACCCAAGCAAGGGGAGACTCAGCTGCTTAGTGCCCCTGGTCCTAACTCCTCACCTGCTTCTAGGACCAGGGCTGCCACTGCTGCAGGTCCCTGGGCGGGAGTAAGGTAGGTGGATGTGAGTCCTGAAATCTGAGCAGGAGATGGCGCACAGGGGGACCTCCAGACAGACCATCTGAATGTCTCTGTCTGCCCACACTGCACCCAGGATTAGATTAAACATAGGGTATAAAGGCTTTGCTGAGGGCAACTCAGGAACTAAGTGCCAGCTGAAAGGACTGGGTGGGTACTGGTAGGTAGAGGAGTCAGGAGGGCCTTTGCTGCTGACCTTGACTGGATCTTCCATCCCCACAGTGTCCCTCCTATATCATGGCAGGCCTGGCTCAGCCAGTCTGCGTCACCAAGTGGGGGAGGTGCAGTCAGTCAGGCCAAGTGTGGATCCAGGACCCTGGTTGGGCTCAGGGGTAAAGCAGCACTACCACCTCAGGGAGGCCGAGGAGGCTCTCTGCACTGCCTCTGGTGTTGCTTCTGGGGCGGGCCGTGGGAAGCTCTGTCCTTTGGGCCTAAGGTTTTTGCCCATGCTCTAGGGAACAAGTGGACCTCTGCACATGGCATATTACGTGTTCATCTGTTAGCTCAGTGGCCCAGGCCCATCACTCTCCACAGGTGACCACTGAGACCCTCCCAGTTCTTGGAAAGGTGAGCTCTGTCTCAAGGCTTGGCCAGGGTACAATTTTTGTGCCTCCTTGAATAATCTTGTCCTTCTGAGCTTTTGCTGGGGCCGGTCAGACTCACCTGCTACCTGTCTTTGCTGCCCACCCCCCAAACCCTGTACAAAGCCCACAGGAGGGTTGCCCTGCTACATTTGCAGAGCACACAATCATCATAAGAGACAGAAAAAAATAGGCATAGAACAGGCTGAATCCTGAATCCTGAGACACCCCCTGCCCGCTGCCTCCTGGCCTGGTCTTGAATCCTACTCAGCCACTCATCAGCTCTGGCTTTGTGCAGAGCACAGGCCTCCACCTGTCTGAGGCTAGTGCAGTCTGCAGGTTCCATGCTCCATCTGGGTAGGGCGTTAGGACAGGGGGCACAGGCAAGAGAGGCATCCAGCCTGACAGGTCTCAGTGGGGGACCCCACCCCCCGCGGTCACATCGCAAGCTCCCACACAGGGCTTCTCTGACCAGTGGCCCACAAACCAAGAAGGACAACCTGTCCTTCAGATCCATCCTCACTGCAGGAGGAAGCCGCTAGTAGGGGGTCCCTGCCTTGGGAACAGGGCCCTCCCCAGGCTTCACACCCAGAGGACGCATAGCTTCCCCGCAGCCCTCCGCCTGAGAAGGCTTGAATGCTGACTCCACCCACCAAAAGCAAGGAACCTGCAGAGGACCACGCTTGTGCAGAGGTCTGCCTTGGACCCTGCAGCACCCCTCACCCTGCTCCTCCACACCTGCCCTGCCCACCCCCTCCCCACAGCCTGACTAGGGCAGGTGACCAGCCACACCTGCAAAATGGCCGCCGCAGGTGCGGCCCCAGCCCCCCGAACCCCAACAGCTTCCCTGCAGCCTGCGCTGCCTCCTTAGACAGAGGCGCTGGGCACGTTGCCCTGGCAGCCGCCTTCGGCCAGCTTGGTGTGACCGTATCTTCCGCAGGAGCCTGCGCTGAGTCTGTGGGTCCCCGGGATTGGACTCGCACCAGCCCTGAGCGCAGCAGGAACTCTCCGCACCTCCTCCTCCCTCTGCCGCCTCGTGATCCAATCCGCTTGCCCTAGCAGGCCTTTAATCCCAGCAATGCGGTCCCCTCTTAGGTAGGCTAGCCGCTGGGGGACGGGTCCTCTGGCCTTCGGGGGTGGGGGTGGGGAAGTCCCCATTCCTGGGGACGTGGGCGCGCATCGGGTCCGCGCCCGGGCGACGTTGCGCCGGCGCCCAGCAGGCCCCATGACTTGGCAATCCCTCTCTCCCCTCCCCCGCCCCTCGCCTGTGGCCCCCAGCAGCCTGCACCCCACCGCACCGCAGACCCTCCCTCTCCCTCTCAGCCCGAATGCGGTCCCTGCCCCTTGGGGAGCAGAGGGCGGTGGCCTTCCCCTAGGAAGCAGTTGGGGCGAGGAGTGGCTTAATGAGGGAGTGCGAGGGTCTTCGCAGGCAACGTTCCTAGAGTCAACCCATTGCCAGACGCCCGGGGATCTCTGCTAGCCCAGACGACGCGTCCCTCAGCCCCCTCCCTCCAGCCGGGGGCCACACCTGTTACTGGGGCGCTGGCTTAGTGGCTGCCAGGCGTGTCTGCGGGTGGTTCCTCCCGCGCTGTGTCTTTCTGGAAGGGAAATGGGGTCTCTGGAGGGAGGGACATATATATAGCAATAGGAGTGACGGGCAGTCACCGGTGAAGTGCGCATTAAGCCGGTGGCCTGGCCGTGGCGCCGCATCCCCCGCCCCGCCCGCCTGTTTTGCTGTCGTATCCAGCATCGGCCCTCCCCCACCCACCGGGGACCAGAGCCGCTGCCCCGCGCACCCTTCCCTAGGGCCTGGATCAGCAGCCGCGCCCCGTCCCGACACCCCGCAGCCTTGTCCTGGTCCCTGCTCGGCATCTCTGCCTCCCCTCCCCCGCGGATCCGTCGCATCCCTCTGGGTAGCTCCTCTGCAGTGGAGGGATACAGGGGGAAAGGAGGCTGTGACCAAATCGGCCGGTCCCTCTCGCTGGCGACCTCCGCCCACACGGGCCAAGGGTCGCTCAGCAGCAAAGGAGTCTTTTCTGAGGGCCCTGAAAAGCTTCGCAAGGAGCACCGACACCCCTGAATTCGCCCCTTTGTTCTTCAAAGAGGCGGAGGAAGGTCGGGGGAAGGGAAGCCGCAGCTCCAAGCCCGCGCTTTGGGCTGCGACAAGGACATTGGCGATGGCCCGGAATCCCCCACCCGATGCATTTAGTGCGGGTGCCGGATGCCAAGGACAGGTGCGGGATGATGAACGCGGATGGCGACAGGCAGGGCAGGCGGTAGCCTTACCTCTCCGGCGTCACTGGCTGCGGCCCCGCATGGGCACTGGCACGGGAGAGGGTCCCCGAGCCTGGAACTGATGCTGCTCGCTGGCTGCTGCTGGTGCTGTGACGGTGGCGCCGCGTGACGAGCTCCGTGCCCCCGGCCCGGCCCTCCCCGAACCCCTCCCGATGCGCTGGTTGGCTGCGCGCTGCGTCCGAGGCTCAGCCGCCAGCTGGTTTGTCGCGCGCGGGGAGAGGGACGGGCAGAAGAGATGGGGTTGGAGCGGGAGGGGGCTGGGGCTGGCCTGTGACATCACCAGTGAGGGGTGGGGGACAGGCGCCCGGAATCCGAGGCAGCATCCCCTCGCTCAGCACTGCCTTTCACTCCCAGAGAGGGACTCGGTGGCGCCCAGCTGAACCTGCCTGCAGACTCGGAACCAAGCCCTTACTGCTTTCAACGGAAATCATAAAAACTGTGAAACATCCACCTGCTGGGCCCGGGGACATCAACACAGGCGCGTCCTAGGGAACAAAAAATACAGCTAGGTGTGGGGTTGGGGCGCTTCTTTCACTGAAGAAGGTATGTAGGGTCGGGTTAGGGATCTGGACTCCAGGGAGTTAACAGGTGGGTCTGAGCATCGCTTCTGTTGTCTGGCCCAGATCATCAGAAGACAGCCAGAACGTTGCAGGGAGTGCTAACCAGGATGACGCCACAGCCGGCGAGCTGACTCGAACCTCCTTCCTTCAGGTGGAGACCTCCATCCTTGTCCCCCTATTCCATGGCTGTCATCACACACTATTACTCGGGCCTAGATTCCCTGGCCCTCAACCCACACGCTTCTCTGGATCCTCAGTGGCCAAACCAGCCTTCACGGACTCTCCTCCGTTTTCCTTTTTCAGTAGGGCTTGGCTGGCAGCCGTTGCACTATGAGGCCAACCACAGCCCAGGACTGAGTATCTCGGACAGGGCCTATGGTCGCTCACCCACCAGGACACCCCGCACTGCGGTGGTGGGTGTGATGACGTCATGTGACCATGAAACCAGGGCTCCAGGCTTCCACTCCACAGAGCCCTGCCGGCAGCATCCCCTGCTCCGGGCAGTTTGCTGAGCACTTTAAATTGTTAGCCACTAAATCCACAGCAGCCTGAGGGAGGCAGTGCTCCACCTCAGCTCGCCATGCCACTGTGCAGTAAGATTCCTTGTAAGCAGCGTGGGCCCAGACCCTCCATCTTCTGGCAGATACTACCTCCACTCCCACCCCGCCCCTCCAAAGCCAGGGAAAAGCCCCCCCCCCTTTTTGTTTCCCAGTATTACCCAAATACGCTACTGGACAGCTATAGACAATAGAGCTAATAGGCAGCTAATCTTCAAGAATGATAAGAACAAAAAGTCATAGTGTTTATGACTCCATTTTCTCTTGTTAATCCGGACAAAGCCCATGGCTCTCCACGCAGCTGAGCGTTTGCTAAGCATTCATATCGTTTGAGTTTTTGAATTGCCAGCATATGGAAGTATGTTCCTTACCATTGGCTGCCGCTGTGACAAAAGCCAACTAAGAGAGGGAATGTTTTTTGTTAAGAAGGTATGTATAGTCCGGGCAGTGGGAAGCTGTGTTCCCGGGAGGACATGTTAGCAGGAGCCTGAGGAGCCGGTCACACCGTGTTCACAGTCAGGAAGCAGAGAGAGAGAGAGAGAGAGAGATCACTGTTGAACTGGATTACTTTTTCTGCTTTATTCAGTTCAGGACCACAGCCCTTGAGACCGTACTACCCACATTTAGGGTTTTTCTTCCCTGAGTTGAGTTTTTCTGGAAACACCTCATAGACAAAGTCCATAATGTGTCTGTCTCCTGGTGATGTTAAATCCAGCCAGGTTGACAATGAAAAAAGATGCCATTGTTTCTGTACTTTTTTTTTTTATATATGTTTCTTCCATTTTGTGGTGTGTGTGTGTGTGTGTGTGTGTGTGTGTGTGTGTGTGTGTGTTATGCAGTTATGAGTAAGACCACATGTGTGTGCAAGTGCATTGCATGTGTGCACTTGTATGTAGCAGCCAGAGGCTGACACAGAGTATTTTCCTTGGCCACCCACCTTGTGTGCTGAGGTAAGGTCTCTCAAGTGAACCCAGAGCTTACTGATCGGGCGAATCTATCTATCCAGCTCTATCCAGAGATTCCTGTCTCAGTCTCCCAAGCAATGGGATCGGGTGGGCCACCGCACCTACCCAGCATTTACACAGATCCTGGGGAACGGAACTCTGGTCCCTCATGCCTTCGAGGCAAACGTTTACCCACTGAGCTGTTTCCCCAGCCCCATTTCTTCTTTTCAATGTGGTTTTGAATATTGTCAGAAATCCAACTTTAGTTTTGTGAATCTTCTCGGTTTCCCCTTTATTTTACTTATTTCTGTCCCCGTCGGTTATTTCCTTCACGAGTCTTTGGATTCTGTTTGTGTCTCTCTTTAAGCTTTTCCGCATTCTAAAATTTCAGTATCTATTTGGAGCTGCAGAACTCCCCCGCCAGCCCTGCCTCGGACTGATCTAACCAGTTGGCTCCTGTGTTTTCGTGGACATTCTGATCTAAACGTTTGTGTGCCTAACGACCTCTCCTGAATAATTTTACTTTCCTGTAGTGTGTGTTTGTAATCTTTTGTTACCACTTTCCAATTAAACCTCCTTACATTACAAAGTACGTTCAGTCAAGGTCCTGGCCAGAAGTAGATGTATGTATGTGCACTGTGTGAATTGAGGAGGCTGAAGAGACAAGAAGAGGGCATTGGATCACCTAGGACTGTAGTTACAGTGGGCTGTAAGCCTCCATGTGGGTGCTGGGAACTGGTGCCTGATCCTCTGTACACAGCCAGTGCTCTTAACAGCTGAACCACTACAGATCCTGATCATTTTGCTGTTGTTTGCTTGCTTGCTTTTTGTTTTGTTTGTGTGAGACAGGGTTTCTCTGTAAAGCCTTGCTTGGCTGCCCTTGAATTCACTCTGTAGACCAGGCTAACCTTGAACTCACAGAGATCCGCCTGCCTCTGCCTCCCAAGTGCTGGGTTTAAAGACATGTGCCACCACTGCCCAGTCAATTCTTGGAACTTTTAAGTCAACTTTGTTTCAACCTTTAATTATCTAGCTTAATCCACTATAATAATCAGCTATATCAAGACCCAGTTTTAACACCATATTTTAAATGTCCATTAATTCAGTGGTGTTCTCCTTATTTCTCATTGAATAATCTGAGTTTTCTTCTGCTGAATTATTCTTACTTTTAGTCTA
Organism: Peromyscus maniculatus bairdii; assembly: GCF_049852395.1. Taxonomy (NCBI): domain Eukaryota; kingdom Metazoa; phylum Chordata; class Mammalia; order Rodentia; family Cricetidae; genus Peromyscus; species Peromyscus maniculatus. The sequence goes on from NC_134864.1 coordinate 11,296,276, forward strand.
TGGCAATTGCTCTGAACTTAAGACTCATTTTGATTTATCCTGTATGCCAGTTTAATTTTTTTTTAAATTATATGTATGTTTGAGTGTGTGTACATATGTATGCAAGTGACTTAAGAGGCCAGAGGAGGGCATCAGATTCCCTGGAGATGTAATGACAAGCCATTTCGAGCCACCCACTGTGGCTGCTGGGAACTGAACTCACATCCTCTACAAGAACAAGTGTTAACTGCTTAGCCATCTCTTCAGTTCCAACAAGTCTGCTTTTTTTATTTGTTTATCACTATAATAAAATATTTGCCAGGCAGAGGTGGTGCACATCTTTAATCCCAGCACTGAGAGACAGAGGCAGGAGGATCTCTGTGAAATTGAGGCCAGCCTGGTCTACAGAGTGAGTTCCAAGACAAATTTCAAAGCTACACAGAGAAACCCTGTCTCGAAAAACTAAAATAAAATATTTAAAACAATGAAACTGCAGAAAGAAAAGGCTCAGTGTCAGCAGACGACCCTGGAGGCTCCAGGCACAGCAGGGAAGGGGCGACTCCTCTGTGTCGGCCTCTTGGTGAGGGCTGCAGATCGTGACTGGAGTGTGCTGGAGCCAAGTGTTTATCTCCAATGCCTTGAGGGCTTCCCACTAGGCTCCCCCTTCTAAAAAGCTGTGCCCTCTCCGCACAGTGCCACCTGGGGTCAGGACTTTGTGTGGGACACTCACTGTGCACAGCACAGGACTCATATACCTGGAGGACACACAGTTTCAATGTTCACTTTCTGGGCATCACCTTGGTCCCTTCTTCCCTATTGCAGGCACTGTTGAGTCTGTTTAGACTTATAGTTATAGCAGAAACACAGTCTTCTTCCCCTGGCTCCTTGCTCTAAACCAGTGGATGCACATTCTGAACTACTTGACCCTCTTATTGCCTCATTCTCCGTGTTTGCTTTGAGACTGGGTCTCACTTAGCCCTGGCTCGACTAAAATCTGCTATGTAGCTGAGAATGACCTTGAGCCTCTGATCTTCTTGGTGGGTATCACCTTGTCTAGCTCCATACTTCTTGAAGCTTCTTTTATATCTACATTATTCATGACATGTAAAGTCTTCTAACATGGATCCTGGCTGGAAATTATTCTGATGTCTCAGAGGCAGGAGGATTGCAATATTTCCAGGCCAGCCTAGGCTATGCAGTGAGTACCAAGCTAATTTGGCCAACACAGTGAGACTTTACCATGTGTGTGTGTGCGTGCGCGCGCGCACACACACACACACACACACACACACACACACACACACACACACTTTACAAAGGAGGAGGCGGGGCCGAAGCCGTGCTGACTGGTGTGCTCAAATAAATTATGGAAGAACACAGAAACACAAAATTAGAACAAAAGAGAAAACAGATTTAGAGTTAGTGAAATGCTCCACACAAATAACTTGAAAAATGTGTATGAAGTGAGTGGTTTTGTGAATAAATCAACTGAAACTCAAATAGACAGGCATCATGGAGGAAATGGACACTTTCACAGAGAAGCACCCCCACAGACTTGGCCAGGAGAATTTCACATTCTTTCAAACATAAAAATAGTCGAGAGTCTTCTGGTGTTGGCTAAAGCGATTGACAGCTACAAGATGGAAGATGCTCATGAAACCCTTTTTCAAAGTGAGGACGACAACGATGCCTGGTGGGGAGGCCTTAGTGACCTCCAAGGGTTTCCTGGTGATGCTAGCACTGTAGTAACACCATGACTGGGCAGGATCCAGGGCTACATTCCGTGCTACACTATGGCTAAGCCTTTGGATTGAAGTGGTCAAGACGAGGGGGTGTAGCTAAGCAGTCAAAGGTGTGTCTACCTTGGATAAAGAGCTCTGGCTTTGTTGCTCAGTACAAAAATAATAAATCAGCATCTCCTTTGGGGAAGGCTGACCTCCTCTTCTACTGGAGAAAAGAGAAGTTTGCAGGGTCTCCCTGGACAATTTCAGCCTTGGGTCAGCCAGGGGCAGAAGTCAGCCCAATCCTCCAGCAACTGTGTGACCTCTGCAGGTGCTCAGCCCTGGGCTAGTCCTCCACTGGTGGGAGAAGAGCACCCTCAGGCAGCTGAGTAAGAAGCACAGTGAATTAGCAGATATGAATGCTGAGCCTGGGTCTGGGCACACAGCAAAACCCACATAAACAAGACAGTGAGACAGCAAAATAAGTCCCAATTATCATAAGGATGTGCACTCTTGCTTCAACTCAAATATCATCCTATACATATAGAGAAGAGAAGACAATGTGACATAAGAAGATAACTATTCATATCTACCTCTGCTCACCAAAGTTTCTAAAATTCTTATTATTTATTGAGTACAGGACCATCTTCTGTTCCGTATTTTTCTCCTAGACCAAATCTTTGGTTCTAAGACCTGACTTCTCTTCTTGGATCTTACAGGAAAATGCAATGTCTTTCGCTCTAATGAGCAAAATTTGGTGGGCTCCTGGGCAGTTTTTGGCCCAAGGCTTGTCATGAAAGCTTAAGCCATACTGGGAGCTGGGAACTTTCGATCTCATCCCCTTATCCTTGCGGATAGAGAGGCTAGAGGTAAGTTCATAGTGGATCACAAGTACTGGATGAAGATAATGGACTGAATGTTGCCCCTCACCACAGTTTATACCTGTTTCAGGTATTCTGTTATGCCATCCAGGTAGACTTAACACTTAGTGAGATAGGATTAAGAGGTAGAGTCTTGCTGGATGGTGGTGGTGCATGCCTTTAATCCCAGCACTAGGAAGGCAGTGGCAGGAGGATCTCTGTGAGTTCGAGGCCAACCTGGTCTACAAAGTGAATTTCAGGATAGCCAAACTACAAAGAGAAACCCTATCTTGAAAAACAAAAACAGAGAGAGAGAGAGAGAGAGAGAGAGAGAGAGAGAGAGAGAGAGAGAGAGAGTCTCAAGAAATTAGGTCAGAAAAGCAGAGCCCTCACAAATGAGATTCTTGGTTGGTACCATTAGCATGAAATGTCCCCACAGGCTTGTATGTTTGAAGTTTAGTTTCTGAGCTAGTTTTGGAGGTTGTGGAACCTTAGGAAAGAGGGGCCTAGGGAAGTGGGCCACTGGGGTGTGCCTTGAGTTTTGTAACCTGCCTTGTTTCTGGTCTGCTTCTAGGTTTTTTTTTCCACTGAGACCTGGCTACATCTGACTGCAGTCACCAAGAAGCCGCCCATTGGCATGCCTTCCCTGACATGCATTCACTCAAACAGTAAGCCAAACTAACACTTTCATTCTTCTGAGCTTATAGATTTTATCGAGAGATCATAGCCTATACTATGTTCTTAACTGAAGAAGAGTTCTCTTTATCAGGGAAGGCCATCCTACTCTGCTGAGCACAATACCTCTAGAGGGACACACAGAGTAGTGAGGGGGGCCACATAACTGGCTGGACCGTGAACAATGATATGACAGATGTCAATTAGGTAGTCCTTATCCTTTCCTCCCTCCCTCCCTCTCTCCCTCCCTCCCTCCCTCCCTCCCTCCCTCCCTCCCTTCCTTCCTTCCTTCCTTTAAATTGCTTTAGTTGGCTATTTGGCCACAGAGATGAGACATGTAATCAATACAGTGCCTATCAAGGGAATGCCTTCTACCGTGTGAGGAAGTCTCCATGCATGAGGGTCAGGTCCTCATCTGGCACAATGACTCTTTTGGCATTCCTTTCTCAGACTTCCAGTCTCCAAAACTGAGAAGAAAAAAAATGTGCTGTTTCTAAATTACCCTGCTTAAGGTATACTGTTATGAAACCCCAGACAGACCAAAACAGGAAGCCTCCACAAAAATCCCTAAGATACAGGACTGGGAAGTTTGAAAGTTGGTAAACACATCCCCGAGCCAGAAGGATGGCCTCATGGGGGTAGAAGCTCCTGAACCCAGGACCGTTCTAGATTCATTTGTGACCTCTTTACCTGGCTTTTTACCATGTCCTATTAACACATGGATGAACCTCTATGTTGCTCTGAATTCTGTGAGCTGTGAGAGAAAATTACCAAAGCTCTGGAGAGGCGTCAGGAGCCGCTGGTTTACCACAAGGTCAGAGTTTAGATGACCTATAACTCACTACCTGTAGTTGACTCTAAAGCAGGACTCCATCTCAAGGAACTTAGCTCTGCCCTGTGGGGACTCACTGTGGCGTAGGTAATCCATGACAGAGTTGAGCTGTGGGACACTTGGCTGGTGGCAGGAGAGCTAAAGAACTCTGTGATGTGGGGGTGATCTCACTTCAAACTCAGTGCCAGAGATATTGACTCTGAAGAAAAACACAGGTGTGCTTTTTTCCTATTTAAACACAAGATAAAAATACCAGAAAGGAAGAAACAAAATTATTATTTTCAGATGATGTGATGATCTAGCTAGAAAACTTGAATGACAAGTGGAGAGCTTCGAGACACAGTAAGTGTGGTGCAGTTATTTTTGAATACAGAAAAGACTCAAAATCCACTAAAGGTTAGTGAAAAGGTAGGACTCCCCTAAGTTCAAAATATGTGTTCAATATACAATTAAAACAGCAGCCGAAGTTTACATGGGGAAAACAATAAGGAAGTCTAGGAGGATTTGCCACTCACATATCAAATCGCAGACCAGGCCTGATGACATGTTGTCATCCTGGCATTGGGGAAACAGGCAGGAGGATGGCTGCAAGTTCAAGTCCAGCCTGGTTTACACAACAAGCTCCAGGATAGCTAGGGCTACAAAGTGACAGACTGTCTCAAAACACCTAACTCTGATAGTTACAAAGATGCCAGAATGAAGGACATCAAATTCGCATGAGGAAGGCATCATCTGGGGGAAATGGGTGGGACCTGTTATATGAAGCTATAAAGCTGGATTCCACCTGATACTTGACGGTGAGATCAATCCCTGATGAGAACATTTAGGGAGCTGGATGGAGTGGAGAGCACAGGATATAGCCTGTAACCTGAACTCTCTAAAGAAGATAGATGGGCTGAAGAGAAAAAAAAAAATGCCTGAACATCTATTTAACCCAGCCAAGAACAGAATCCAAAAGGCAACCCCACACCAGAAAGACTGTTTCAATACACATGGAGGTGACGAGAATTCCCTAATTGTAAGAAAAGATTGTTCAGGTCAACAGCAAGCAAAAAAGAAATACATGTAATCCCCAGCCAAATGGACAAAGACTGAGATGGGGGCATTTACATAAAGAAAACAGACGAATAACAGACAAAAAAAAAAACATCACAGAGAAATTCAGATCAAAACAGAGAGGTTTGTGTTGAGCTACATGACCTCTGGAGATGAGCATGTCTGGTGACATTCAGCAGAGCCAGCTGTCTGTCACTGTCACTCCAGGAAAAGTAGTGCCATTCCCCTAGAGGAAGTTTGTCCAGATACATCTGCATTTAAGCTGTGCTTACACTTGATCCCTGCTCTGTGCCTCTTTTCTATGCACGCAGAGATTTGCCCAAGTAGACAAGGATATAAACCAAGTAGACAAGGATATAAACCAAGTAGACAGGAATATTGCTCAAACAGACAAGAATATTAACCACAATGGAAGCAAAAACTGGAGCTGATAGAGTGTTCATTTTTGGGAACTGGCTTGATGAATTGGGATGATACCCCCAAAGTTTCTGAAAAGAGAGAGAGAGAGAGACAGAGAGAGAGAGAGAGAGAGAGAGAGAGAGAGAGAGAGAGAGAGAGAGAACAGTGTATGATGATGGAGAAAGATGGCCAGATGTTCTAGTTTTCTCTCTATCGCTGTGACAGACACCATGACCAAAAGTAATAAGGAGAGAAAAAGGGTTTATTTCAATTTACAGTTGTAGTCCATCATGAAGGGAAGTCAGGGCAGGAATTCAAGGCAGGAGCCTGGATATAGGAACTGAAGTAGAGGCAATGGAGGAATATTGCTTAATGGCTTGCTCCTCATGGCTTGCTCACCTTGTTTTCTCATACAGCCTGGAACCACCTGCCCAGGGGTGACACCGCCAACAACGGGCTGGGCCCTCCCACGTCAATCATTAATCAAGAAAATGCCTCTCAGATGTGCCCGCCAGCCAGCCTGACATTTTCTCAATGGAAGGTCCTCTTCCCAGTGACTGTAGTTTGTATCACATTGATGAATGCTGGCTGGCACACTGGGGTGTTCTGATGAATTATTTAGAGACAGGTACGAATAGGTAACCCTGCTTCTGGTTTTTCAGGGTTGGCAAGACTACAGAACCTGCTGGAGGGAGGGGTGGCATTCTCTGTTTCACTTTTAAATAAATACTCTCCATCTGTCTGTAGTTTGAATTTTTAGGTTTTGTTCAGATATAACGCTTTCTCACCAGTAGACTTGAGTACTGATGAAGGCAAATTTTCACTCTATTTAATTGTTTAATAATGTTCTGAGTTTAAACTGCTAAAAAAAAAAAAGATCTTCCAATAAAACAAGAACAAGTTTTAAACATCTTACTAGATTAAGACATCTAGATAAAATCAAACCATGATGAACAACCAGTCAGTTGAATCCTATGAAATTCTGGTGTCTGGGGCCTATGACCATATCCGAAAAGCGTCAGCCACTCTTAGTTGCCTGTAGTTCTTTGTGGAGGTTGAGGCATCAGGGCTCTCCTCCATCCACTTAATATCTCTATTGTTATCCTTGCTTAGCTCATGTGTGGGCAGTCATGTTGGTGAGGCTATGGTTGTAGCATCTGATATCCACAGGAGACTCAATCTCAGAGCACACTCCCAGTCCTCTGGCTCTGAGGATCTTTCTGACCCCTCTTCTGAAATCGTCCCTGGGCCTTTGTGTTGTAGATGTGTCCACTAAGACCGAGCCCCACAACTCTGCATTTTGATAGGTTGTGGGTTTCTGGGATGCTCTCCATGTGTTGCAAAGACAAGTTTCCTTAATGAGAGGTGGGTATAAGGATAAATATTTAGAATGTCATTAGGGATTATGCTTTTTAAGTAAAGTGGTGGTTGTGTCTTCTCCAGGATCCATGACTTCACTAGCCCTGGCTAGTTGGCTCCGTGTTCTGGTACCAGGCATGATTTCCCTTCGCATTGAGCTGGTCTTATGACTTTCTAAACATGAGCTGAGCAAGGACGGCACAGTGGACATGCTCATATGGATGGGGTGGGGTGTATCCTGGAGGCCGCTACCCTACACAAAGAGCGACAGACAACTAAGAATGCAAGGAGCGGGAGAAATAATCTTCCCCAGGAAAGAATACAGCAATTGTTTATCCAACGATCATATCTGTAAACATACACACATGTAACACACAGACTAAATAGGCTGTAATTATGTATTTAGGAATTTATGTGTATATATACACGTATACATGTAACAACAGTTAATGAAAAAAGAGGCCATAAATTTGAAAGCGAGTGAGGTAGGGTATATGGAGGGTTTGGAGGGAAGAAAGGGAAGGAGAAATAATGTAATTGTGTTATAATATCAAAAATAAAAGAAAGAAAGAAAAATTTAAAGGTTCAACCACATAAATGTCGGAATAACAAGTCATCAGAGGAGCCTAAGTTCACCATCTGAAAGGAGGCTGCTGACCCAGGGATGGGGGGAACTGAGGCACTCAGACAGCTATTGTGCAGATTTGCAGATCTGGGGGATAAGGGGAAGCATTCGGGGATTAGGTGGACACAGGAATGGGAGGTCTTACCCAGGTTAGCCTTGCGGTAAGACCTGCTGGGCATCCATGCAGGGCGGGTCAGGAGGCAGGCCCGCGCCCTGCAGAGAAGGGAAGGGCTAAGAAAGATCCCTGGAGCTTAGGAGTATAGGCACTGAAGCAGTATTTGAAGTTGTCTTGGCTTAGGAAAAAAACAAACAAACAAACAAACCAAGCCTAGAGATCAAGGAGAAAACAAGAAGAGTGAAGACAGGTCATCTGGACAGAAGCCGATTGTGAGCCCCAAGTCCATCTGAGCTTAGAGGATGCTGGCGACTCCAGCAGGCACCAGCGCCCCGCTCCGCTTCGAGCCACGCCCTCAAGTCACTCCCACAGGAGGCCTGGTTGCCGTGGTAATCTCTTTGGTAGTAGCTAGACTCCCTGCCCCGCCCTTCTCTAGAGCAGGGTGGCTCTTAGCGACTGTGAGGCAGGCAGGCTTGAGATCCCCAGGGCTCTCTCTGTAAACTGCAGCCAGTGCCTGGTTCTGCCTGCTCTGGGCTCCTGGCTGCTGGAGGGCTTACTGCTGTGTTCAGCAGGTTTCTGAAGGGCCAGTGAGCCTGTGGAGCTCTGGGGATTCGCATTTGCTCACCGTGGGATTGGGGTGCAGCCTCGCAGATTGAACAATGGAAGCCTGTAGGGATTCAAAGGCATGGTACAGATAGGAAAATGGAGACCTCCTGGTCTCAGCTTGCTTGCTCTGCTCCACGCGGCTGCCCCACTGCCGGGCCATTATGGCAGGCCAGCCCTGCGACTGACCATACTCTGTCTTCAGCTTTTTTCCTAAGCAGTGCTCCCTGTGTTTTTACAGGTTTTTGTTCGTTTGATTTTGTTTTGTGCTCTTTGAGCTATTTTGTATTTGGCATATTTAAACTAATCTCTTTTGGGGCGGGGGGGGGGTTGTTTTTTGTTTGTTTGACCAGTTTGACCTTATAGCTATAACCTCATAAAAAGTGACTAGCCCTAGCTGGGCAGGGATAGCACATGCCTTTAATTCGGGGGTGGGGCGACAGAGGCAGGCAGAGCTTTGTGAGTTTGAGGCCAGCCTGGTCTACAGAGTGAGATCTAGAACAGCCAGGGCTACACAGAGAAATCCTGTCTCGAAAAATCAAAAAAGGCAAAAGAAAGGAAGAGTCGAACTGATTGGACCCAGGTACAGCTTTCCCTTTTGGAAAAAGTTTGCCTAAGAGTTTGGATTTAAAGTATAAGCAACCTTTCTTTGGAAGTTTTAAAATAAGTTTTGGTCATTTTAAAGAATATATCTCTTTTGTCCAAATTATACTGAATAATAAGGAAATTCTCTTGTAAGACAGTGGGGGAAAAACTGGACTCTTTTTAAATATGAAAATTGCACTCAAGTCTAGTTTCCTGTTCTAGGTGAACAAATCCTCCTAACAAAACCTTGATTAACCAAAGGACTTAATATCTGTCTTAATATCTATTGCTGCAACAAAACACCATGACCAAGAAGCAAGTTGAGGAGGAAAGGGTTTATTTGGCTTACTCTTCCAGATCATAGTCCATCATTGGGGAAGTCAGGACAGGAACTCAGACAGGGCAGGAACCTGGAGGCAGGAGCTGATGCAGAGGCCATGGACCGGTGCTTACGGCTTAATTCCTATTGCAGCCCACCTTCTTATAGAGCCCAGGATCACCAGGGCAGGGATAGCACCACCCACTGTGGGCTGGGTCCTCCCTCATTGATCACCAATTAAGAAACGCCTTATAGCTGGATCTCGTGGAAGCATTTCCTCAGCTGAGGCTCCTTCCTCTCTGACGACTCTAGCTTATGTCAAGTTGACACACAAAACCAGCCCATACAAAATTTTCATCTATGACTTTATCAAAATCAACATTAGCAATATTTTATCATTTAGTAAAACATCTCGGTCATTGTCCCTCTTGTTCAGGATTGCTTTGGCTGTTGGGGTCTCCTGGGCTTCTTTGTGGACTTGAGGATTGTTTACTTTGGTGAAGAATGTTGTGAGGGTTTTGGTGGGGGTCACACTGAGTCTGTTCATTGCTTTCAGTTGGATGTTCATTTTCACAATGTTGAGTTTAACAATCCACGAGCACTGGGAAGTCTTCCCATCTTCCAGGGTCTGCCTCGATTCCTTTCTTCAGAGGTTTAAAGTTTTCGTTGTAGAAGTCTTTCGCCTCCTTGGTTAGATTTATCTCTAGGTAACTTTCTGGGGCGACTGAATTCTCATTCAGGTTTCCATGGCCTGTTTCTCAGAGTGGTTGTTATTGGTGTATAAAAAGAGGCTTTTGTGAGTTGACTTTGTATCCGGTCACTTGACTGAAAATATTGATGATCTCTAGAAGCTTCCTGGCAGAACTTTTGGGCTCTCTCATGTATAATACAATATCATCTGCAGATTGGGATGGTCTAACTTCTTGTTTTCCTATTTGTATCTCATTATTTACTTTCTCATCTCTGATTGTTCTGCCTGTGGCTGGTGAGGTCATGGACTCTACGGGAGAACTTCCTACTGTCACATTTCTGAATTAATATAGTTCCCACTGTATTCTAAACACCTATCATTATGTCCACACGTGAGTGTGGGTCTCGCACCACATCCAAGAAGCTTGTTGTTGCAGCAGACTGAGACCATCACAGAAATCCATAACCAGTCAAAATGTAGAGAAGAACTAGTCCTGGGGTTCCCAGCCCCAGGGGATATATCCACACACAACTCTTGCACCTAAGGTTCAGGGAAATTCACAGGAGATGAGGCAGAAAGATTGAAAGAGCAGAGGAAACTGAAGTCTGCTGTGAGATTGTGTATCCTAGAAATGACATGGAAGCTACACCTGTATTTCAACAAAACGACTAAACAAGACTCAAACAATGCCACCCACCCCTGTAGACATGCTAAAGTGGAAGGGGAAATCTCACAGGGCCCCACCTCCAGACAAAGAACTATATGTAACTAAGAACTTCATAAAGAGGGAGGATTAGTTTCCCCAGGATGAGCCCCCTATTGGTCACCCAATACCAAATGGGATGTCAACCCTGACATCATGTACATACGAGCAACACTAAACAGTCTCATCAGGTTGTGTTTACATAGTTATGCATATATGTAACAACAATAATCATAGAGAAGAGGTGGTGAGTTTGAGATTAAAGGGGGGGGCACAGGAAGAGTTGGAGGAAGGAAAGGGGGTAAATGATGGTGTCTTAGTTAGAGTTAGTTTCTATTGCTGTGATGAAACACCACGACCAAAAAAGCAAGTTGGGGAGGAAAGGGTTGATTTGGCTTATATTTCCAGGTCATAGTCTATCATTGAAAGAAGTCAGGACAGGAACTCAAGCAGGGCTGGAACCTGGAGGCAGGAGTTGATGCAGAGGACACAGAGGGATACTGCTTACTGGCTTACTCCTCATGGCTTGCTCAGCCTGCTTTCTTATAGAACCCAGGACCACCAATCCAGGGATGACACCATCTACAATGGGCTGGACCCTCCCCATCAATCACTAATTAAGAAAATGCCCCTAGGCTTGTTAACAGCCTTATCTGAAGGAGGCCATTTTCTCAATGGAGGCTCCCTCCTCTCTGATGACTCTAGCTTGTGTCAAGTTGACACAAAACTAGCCAGTACAGATGGAATTATGATTTAACTAAAAAAAAAAATTTAATGTTACTTATTGAGGACCTTTTGAAAAAATAAAAGAAGCAGATGAAGAGAGAAGAAAAAAGAATACAGATTCCTGTATTGGGCATCATCTTCTGCCCAAGGGCAAATCTGTGATATGATTCCCTTCCTGTATCCCAGCCCCATCACGGGCCTGTCTTATCTCGAGTCAAACGTCAGTGACCTGACAACATTATAGCCATTTGGTCACCACTAACACTGGGGTGCTTTTTCTTCTTGGAGGCATCTCCGGAGGTTCCCTCTTCCCAAATGGCTCTAGACTGTTTCCAGGTGACATAGAACTAGCCAGCACAGGTGGGCAATATATGGCTGACGAGGGGGCTGAAGACAGCCTAACATAATCTGCCTCTGGCCTTGCAATCTCTCAGCCTCTCCAGATCACCACCATGCTAATCCATCATCAGCCTGTATGGTCACAGCCTCTTCCCATGAACGCTGACCCACAGTTAGAAAGCACATGTGTGCATACATCAATGTGAACAGGTGAAAGCTGCTGAGTGACAGGCCTGTGAGACCCCCACCCCGGCTTCGAGTGGGTGTCGGGGGTCTGAGAGTGAACGGAAGGAGCGAGCGGGCCCCACCTTGGGGTTCCCACCTTCTCAGGAATCCTGACTCACCACTGCCCCATCCCCACCTCACTGCTCACCCAGCTCAGCCACGGGAGTCTCAGGGAAGCTGGAATGGGGTCGGCTGATGGTGGATTGTGCAGGGTTCCAAAGAACGACCTTGCTCCGGGCTGGGGAGGCTGGAGACCTGTGCTGCACAGACAGATCGGTTGGGCTCTGCTGCTATGCACTGATTACCCATTGCTGACTCAGTACCTGGCCAGAAGCAGCTGGTGTAGGGTACGGCGATATGGACTGGTCCAGAACCCATCGTGGGACACCTGGGTCTGCAAAGCAGCCACTTTCCACTATCCCTTAGTGACCCAGCCTGGAGGAGTGACTGCTTACAGATCCAAGTTGCCGCAACCTTCTCCTTTCGTGAGCCCTGGCCCATGATGCTTCCTCCTCTATTCAGATATGCCTAAGCTTGCTCTGGGCTAAGGCTTGAGGACAGGAAGTCTGTCCCTCTGTGTGTGACTTACATGAAGTTTGTTAGACGTGAGTCCCTCCATCTACCCTGAGCTGGCCGAGGGTGGGAGGTATGTTGGAAGCGTCCGACGACACAGCACAGATCCTGTTGTTGGCCTGTAGAGAGGAGGGAACGGGCACTAACAGGTGTCTGCGAGGACTGCAGTGTACTACCAGAGGTTGGCACCTGCCTCGGGAGCTCTCCAGTCTTGCAGAAGACAGACAGACACAGAACCTGAAGCCAGGGAGGTGTTACTGTGAGGTGCCAGGGTGTGCAGTGTCTTAGGTACTCTGTGAGGGGCTGGGGTGTGCTGGGTAGTCTGTGAGGGGCCGGGCTGTGCTGGGTACTCTGTGAGGGGCTGGGGTGTGCAGGGTACTCTGTGAGGGGTCGAGCTGTGCTGGGTACTCTGTGAGGGACTGGGGTGTGCTGGGTACTCTGTGAGGGGCTGGAGTGTGCTGGGTACTCTGTGAGGGGCTGTGCTGGGTACTCTGTGAGGGGCCAGGGTGTGCTGGGTACTCTGTGAGGGGCCGGGCTGTTCTGGGTACTCTGTGAGGGGCCGGGCTGTGCTGGGTACTCTGTGAGGGACTGGGGTGTGCTGGGTACTCTGTGAGGGGCTGGAGTGTGCTGGGTACTCTGTGAGGGGCTGGGGTGTGCTGGGTAGTCTGTGCAGGGGCTGTGCTGGGTACTCTGTGAGGGACTGGGGTGTGCTGGGTACTCTGTGAGGGGTTGGGCTGTGCTGGGTACTCTGTGAGGGGCTGGAGTGTGCTGGGTACTCTGTGAGGGGCTGGGGTGTGCTGGGTACTCTGTGAGGGACTGGAGTGTGCTGGGTACTCTGTGAGGGGCTGGGGTGTGCTGGGTACTCTGTGAGGGGCCGGGCTGTGCTGGGTACTCTGTGGAGGGGCCGGGCTGTGGTAGCCCAGCTCCACTAGGCCTCATAACCCACCTCTGTCTAGTCCTCCCTCTCAGGTGGCTGCAGCTCTTGCTGGGGGCCTGGGATCCTTCGCTCTTTCCTCCACTGCAGCAATGGCTCTGTCCCTCGCCCTCCAGCTGGTGCTCGTAACTGGGCTCCCCCCTCAGTGGGTCCCCAGGTCCACTGACATCTGCAGTGTCCCCAGGGGTTTCCACTGCAGTTCTCTGACAGGCACAGGCTGTCTCTAGAACCCAAGAGCACTGATGTCACTTAACTAGTCACGCTGCCCCCCAAAAAGTGTCAACAGAAACGACACAGGTCACTGGTCTCTGCGCTCATAGTAATAAGAGAACAGCTGAGAAAAAGTCCAACATCTTAGAAGTTGAAAAACTTACTGAGTGTAAGGAACAAAGAAAATCATTCAGAAATGAATGAAAGGGGGATTCTCCTTCACGTTCTAGAGGAACACAGCGCCCACAGCAAGGGGAAGGCACCCCACAAGTTAGCGATAGTGAGAATTGTGACTCATTTAGATCTAGAGAGTAATCACAACCAAGCTCGACGCAGAGTCTAGAGAAGGAAGGAAAGAAGGTGAACTTGTGAACCTCGTTGGTAGAGTGTCTGCCTGGCACACACCATGCCCTGAGCTCAAACCCCAGCACAGCATAAAGCCGGCGTGGTGGCCAGGGGTTCAAGGTCACCCTTGGCTAAGTATAGTCTAAGAAAAGAGAGTGAAACGGTATTTGTTAAGTGGAACAAGTCAGACACTGAAAGGTGAGTGCCGCATGCATGTTCACGAAGGTAAGTGATGCTTGAGTCGATTTGGTGGAAATGGCAGAGCAGAGGGCGCTGGAAGCCGGGAAGGCACAGAGGAGCTGAGGAGAGAGGCAGGGTCACAGTCGAAACACAGACGGGAAGGATAAGGACCACCTTTCAGCTCTACAGCACAATGTGGGACTATAGGGTCACAATGATTTATTGTATAGTTTATAAAGAACTAGAAGACAAGAGTCCCAGTGTTCCCAACACAGAGGAACTATAAATGTTGGGCTGGGGATGCTGTTCAGTGGGTTTAGGACACAGCTCAATGGTAGAATGCTGACCTTTCATGCCTGAGACCCTGGGTTCAACTGCTAGCACTGTTTTATATATATATATATATATATATATATATATATATATATATATATAACAATATATTTACATATTGCATATATTATATATCATATGTGTGTATATATGTATGTATATTTAATGAATAAATATTTAAGGAGAGAACATCAGATTATTATACTATATCTCATAAATATATGCAAATACTACATACCAATTTCTAAAAAAGAGGTACCTTCTAAGATCACGGGGCAGTAAATACATGGCAGTGATGGGTGGACGGAACTGAAATGACTGAGGCGGATTTCCAATCAATTAAAACTAAGCTGTTGCTCTGGCCACTCTCACTATCCACACTCAGTACTTCCACAGTGCTTGTCCTCCGTGTGCAGACAAGAAGGTGCCGGCTCTAACTATCAAGAGGAAGGAAACCGATGACCGTTTCCAAGTGAAATATTGTTGCTACTTAGAAAGTGCGAGAGAATAAACACATTAGCAAAGTGACCAAATACTAGATCAAGCAGAAAAGACACCAGCAGCTGCCTGAAAACGCAATGGCCAGGAGGAGAACGGACAGGTAGGAAAGTGAACAGCCAGTAAACACGGGAAAACACACAGAAAGACGCTCAACCAAAATCACAATCAAGGGCCGGCAGGATGGCTCGGCAGGTAAACATGCTTGTCACCAATCCCGATGACCTGAGTTTGATGTCCAGAACTCACACAATGGAAGGCGAGAACTGACTCCTTCAGGTTGTCCTCTGACTTCCACACACTGTGTGTGGCATGTGACATACACACACACACACACACACACACACACACACACACACACACACACACACCACATTCACACACATACAATAATAAATGTAAGAATTTTAAGCAAAATATAGCCCCATAGCCTATGTATCTGTCCAGGTGACAAGCTGCTGACCAAGGCTGAGTCCCACACACCTAAGGATCAAGGAGTGAGGACGTGCTTCCCAAAGACCCAGTGTTCCTGCTTCAGTAGGAGAGCAGAGATATGCTCAAGGATGCTCATTGCTGTGTTAGTGAACATCTCCAAATAAAACAGCACTGAAGAGTCTTTTAGCAGAAGACAGGGCAAAGGAAGTGTGGATGCTCATGTACTTAGCACCAAGACGGATGCACTATACTGATAAATTCCCCACGCAAAGCTGGATGGTGAGTCAAACAGCCAGCCACTCACTTGACATGTTTCATACAGACAGTGCAGTCTGTTGCTTATATATCTGCGACAATATAAAGTCGTGAAGTTTCAAGCTCAGATGGTCTTCAGCATCATCCCTAGAGGGAGGTGAAGGGCTTGATCTATGACCTATTTCCGGCTTTTTTTGTTTGTTTGTTTTTGTTTTGAGATACAAGTTACGTACATAGATAGCTCAGATACGTAGAATTTAATGCACTCTGAAATGCACAGCGGGAGGAGGCCTCTTTCCTGCTCCCAGTCAATGTGCTCCCAGCTGGAAGGTAACCTCCTCTGGTTTGGCTCCCACTCTGGAATCTCACATGGAGTCATGCTGGGCACTTCCCAGATGGATTCTCTCTACATGCATCTAAGGCTCGCCCAGCCTGCTGCTGCTCCTGAACTTTGCATCTTCCTCTTCCTGTGTCTAATCACTTCTCAGTTTCCCACCATGTGTTGATCCGTTCTTCTGTTGGATTTGTAGGCTACTTCCAGTCTTTTATGGCTATGAATATGGCTGGGCTGTAGATACTGGCGTAGCAGTCCAGGTTGACATGAAGGAGCTATGGTGGGTTATCCAAGTGTTTGTAGCGTTTCCATCCTTGCCAAAGGTTCCAGTTGCTCCACATTCTCACTGGTTTTGTCCGTGTGCATGACTTTTGCTGTTCTAGAAGGTATGTTTCCTAATAATGCTGAGACTTTTTTTGTGACAAACAATACTGAGAACCTCTTCATATGCATCTTTTCATTTGTGCATGAATATTCTTTTTGTGAAAGGCTTGCTCAAGATTTTGCCCATTACAAACAGAAGGAAGGTTGAACACTTATCTTTTCTTCTTTTTCTTCCTTTTTTTTGGGGGGGGGCAGTCAGGGTCTCACCATATAACCATGGCCAGCCTGGAACTGACAGAAATTTGCCAGATTCTGCCTCCTGAGTGCTAGGACTAAAGACATACGCCACCTCACCTGGACATTTGTCTTTTTATGTCTGAATTGCAAGACTCAAATTTTAGACATAATGCATTCACCAGTTACTTGGGCTATCAATATTTCTACCAGTTTGCGGTTTCTAAATGATTTTTATTACATTTTTTACATTTATTTCATATGACTCTGTGTGTGTGTGTGTGTGTGTGTGTGTGTGTGTGTGTGTGTGTGTGTATCAGAGCTCTCTATTCACCATGTGAGTCATGCAGGCCATCAAGCTTGGTGACAGGTACCTTTGCCTGTCAAGCATCTTGCCAGCCCAGTGTGTGGCTTTTCTGTTCTGTTGATGATGCTTTTGGTGAACAAGTTTTTAATTTACTGAAGCTCCACTTTCTCCTTTTACAGTTAGCACCAGTGCTGTGTGTGTCTGTGTGTGTGTGTAACTGAAAAAAAACTGTTGGTCTCTGAGGCTACAAAACGTCCTTCAGTGTCATCTTCTGGCCACCCATCTGTCAGCCTCAGTGTGGGAACCACGGACGCAGCATGACGAAGCTCGACCCCTCACTGAAGACGCGTCTCTCTTTCTCTCTCACAGCGTCACTTCTCTCTGAGGGCCTGCCCTGCCCAGTGTGCTGCGTCTGTTTGTGAAACTTTGCTCCATTGATCAGTTTGTCTTTCCTCTTGCCAATGCCACACTGGCTGGTGACTGACACCATTTCCTTAAAAAAAAAAAAAAAAAAGTAGTGAGGGGAGGTCTGATGCAAAAAGTGAGGAAATCCTTAACATTTACTAAATTGTTGATGGCTACGTAGTTTTGAAACCTTCAAAACGTTTTGACACATGAACATGTGGAAGGCAGTTTATACACCATAGCAATGACATTCTCTAAGTCACAGGACAACAAATAAATGTCACACACACACACACACACACACACACACACACACACACACACGCGTTGCTTCAACTTATGGCAGGAAGAGGAAGCTGCTGTGGGGGCGGGGGGCGGGGCGGCAAACTGGGTGCATCCCCTCCTCACACCACAGGCTTGGCCTCCTCATCTGTAGATAGGAATCAGACTCCATCAGACTTCCTCAGAGGCCCAGTTACCATGGGATTGATTCATTGTGCCTGGTCAACTTGTCAGAATGGCCTCCAGCACCTGCCCTGTGCAAGGTTGTGTTGGCAATTTGGGGTCCATGTGCACTGAGCTACCTGGCCCCACCTCCTCTAAGCTCCTTCTGTGGAACCAGGAAACGATTTTCCTCAGAGCCCCGCCCCCTTCCACGTATTTCCTGGCTTTGGGGAGAGCTCTGTCTCTCCAGCCTCGAACTCTCCCCGCGTAAACCAGGAAGCCTCTGGGGCTCCATCTAAGGGACTGGACGCCCCTTCCACCCCGTCACAGTGCACAAGAATTCTCTCCATCCAACCTCACAGGTCAGCCCATGACACTGCAGAACCAAGCAAGCCACCAGCAGAAGCCGCTGGAATCCAGTCTTTTCTTAGATCTTGGCAGAAGAGAGGCTGACCTTGGAGGAAGGAGTTTAGGGATCGATTCCTGTTTGTTTTGTTTCCCAGGAGGCTCTCTCACTGCGGATGGCGCTGTGGTTCACAAAGCATTCTCCAGGTGTCACTGATCACTGCTTTCCAGGGTCAATTCTGTCCCCGTCTTCCTTCCCAGGTACAATCAGAAGGTGTGAAGGCAGGAAAGTCAAGGGAGGCAGGAAGGGTCAGAGTCAGGGACTCACTGGGAATATTGGAAACTAAGGCACAGCCTGGGGTAAGAATGACGGAAAAGACTCTCCAGCCGGGATCCAGTGATGACGCCATCTGAGCCCACCAAATAGGAAGGGCTCCAAGTAGCCGATCCAGTGTCACACCTGGGTAAAAGAAGTGAACTCTAATATATGGAGACATGTCAGGAAAGAGAGCCAGACCCGCAGGGAATACATCCCATTGGGTAATACCTGCCCTCACCCACTGTCCTCCTGGGGAAGGGGGTATCTCAGTGCAGTGACTGGAAACTGGCCTTCCGAGGATAGGAAGCCACAATTCATTGTCAAAGCCACGTCAGATCATATACAGGACCTCAAATCTCAAGTGGAGAGGCCCAGTCTGCATTCCAGCACTATTCAGGTTCCTCTATCTGACCTCTACCCCATTCTCGGGATGCTCTTGGGAAGATCACCGCCCCCCCCACCCCCCCACCCCCGCCCTGGACCTCTGTGTCTTCACCTGTAGGAAGGATAAAAGGTCTTCTGAGAGCTGTGAGGTGTGACTGAGCAGGACCTGCAGAACTTGGAGACAGGGCACTCAGAGATTGGTCTAGAACATGCTGATACTCTGCTTCCCATGGGAGTTTTGTGGTCATTCCTTTCCAAATGGACCAAGCCAAGGTCTCTCTCCGGGCGGGGGGGGGCGGGGGATTCCTGGGGCCATGCTTATGCTCTGTGGCAGCCAACATGCCTTGTCTGGGGTTCTAGCAGCCGCACAGGGGACACCTTCCCAGATAAAGTTTAGCTGGGTCCTGTGACCTCAGATTGTGGTTTATAGGCTTGAACCTATAAACCTCTGGATGGCGATGAGTCTCTCTGGTCTTCTAGCTCTGAGACAGGAGGTCTAGGCTCTGGTGTGAGAGGGGCCCTGAGAGAGGAGACTGGCTCTGGAGGCCAGGGCCAAGGGCAGCAGGATGGAGGGCAAGGAACATTATCCCAGCCTCACCCACACACCTGCCCCCTTCCTGGAGCTGGCTCTTGACCAGGCATTGTGGTAAATTGCCTCTTAGTGGGGCTGATTCCTCCTCTGGGCTTTATAGATCTCAGGCTTTGACTCAAGTAGACGCCTCGTATCTCAATGTCTCTCCCTAGTGGGGAAACTGAAGCAGAAAGAGACGGATTATGAAACCCACAGGTTCAGCCTTGGCTCTTGCCTCCTCTTTACACTGGCATACTTGCCCCCTATCTCAGGGGGGACATCACTCTTGGGCCCATTTGCCAACTTGTCTTAGGGCTCCCCACCCTCAGGAAATCATATCCACCCTGCACAAGAGCTGGCTGTGACTGCAAAGTAAAGATGACAGGAATCCCTACCCACTTGTCTCCAATGGGGCAGATAACATGTGGCAGAAAGACTCAGCCTTCTTCAGGTTGTGCGGGAAATGGATAAAACCGAAACAAACAAGTATTTGAGCTAATGGGAGCCAGTAGACATAAATCAAGTTTGGTGAGCACAGGACTATTGTGGGGAGGCCACTGTGAATGCTGAGACCAAATTGTGGGCCAGTGCTAGGCCCTTTGATCCAGTTTCCTCAAGAGGTCTGTGATGTGGAGACCAGGTATCTTAGTTACTTTCCCGTTGTTGATGAATCGCCTGTGTCTTAGGGTTTCTATTGCTGGGAAGAGACACCATGACCACAGCCACTGTTACAAAGGAAAACATATAACTGGGGCTGTCTGGCAGATCAGATGTCATGGTGGGAAACAGAGCACGCAGACAGACATGGTCCTGGAGAAGGAGCTAAGGGCTCTACATCTTGATCCTCAGCCAGCAGGAAGTGAACAGGAAACACACATGCTTCCTGCAGCAAAGCCACGCCCACTCTAACAAGGCCACACCCCCTAGTAGTGCCACTCCTTATGAGCTTATGGGGGCCACTTACATTCAAACCACCCCACCCTGACAAAAGCAGTTTCATTTAACTGACAGTTTTAGGGTACAGTCCATCATGGGAGGACCAAGGCATGGTGTCAGGAGCTTGAGGTAGCTGGCCACATCACATTCACAGTCAAGAAGTCAAGAGAGAAGAATTCTGGAGTTCAGCTCTCTCCCCTTTATATACAGTCTAGGATCCCAGCTCAGGGAATGGTGCCGCCCACAGTGGGCCACGTGCAGCCGATTAACTTCCCAAGTCAACCTAATCAAGATAATCCCCACAGATATATCTTGTCTGCATTGGTGAGGGTAGGGAGACAAGCCCGCTGTATGTAGCACCATTTCCTGAATGAACCTAGGCGGTGTGGTGAAGAGAGCGTCTGAGCAGCAGCAGCAGGAGTCCATCCACTGTTCTCTGCTTCCTGACTGTGGATGGGATCTGACCAGGCACCTCAAGCTCCCACTGCTGTGGTTTTCCCACAATAGACTTGACTTCAGTTAAGAACTGAACTAAACCCTTCCCACCTTACATGGCTCTTGTCCGAGTGTTTTCTAATAGCAATAGGAAAAGAATGAAGGGAAGGCAGGGATTCCAGTGTGAGCTCTGCTGACCAGGGCTCTGACACCCTAGGACATTGTAAGTGAGAGGCCAGTCCCACCCTGAGCTCCAGAGCCAGGGCCTCTGCTCCACTTGCTGACCTGAATCCCCCTTAAAATCAGAGAAGCTTCCCAGTGGTACCCAGAAGAAGAGACCAAGTCCAGAGGAGATATCCTACCCTCATTTGAATCCTGATTCTATCAGCCCAGGTATCTCTCAAAAGATACTTTGTAGACAGTTGGGAAAATGTGTGGATAGACACTTAGACGAAGGGAAGTAGTTGCTTTCAGGTTGGTGAAGGTCATGATGACTCCACCAAGGATCTATAAGAATGCTCCTTGTTTTCGAACGTACTCTGAAATAGTGTCTAGGGTTTGTTATAAAACTCCCCAGCAAAGTGAAATAAAGCCCAGAGAAGGCGTCAGGAGGAGGGAAACAATGGCGGGAAGACAGCGAGGATTTGTGGAGCTGCTGGCAGGGTGGGTGGTACTCCTGTTCTGTGGTGTTGGCAACAGTGAATGGCTGGAGTCTGAGGTCAAAGGTTGACAGAGGTCGTACAGGCCACACTGAGGGGTGTGTGCTGCACTCAGCCGGGCGGACTTGTCCAGGGAAGTTCCCACCTAATGCCTCTCTATCAGACTCTGCCAAGCCAAGTCCTGATACAGGGGAGAGAGCCCTCCCTTTCCCAACTAGGGAATAAGGGGACCCCAAGCAGGGTTCACGTGCTCTATTCTTATCCTACAGGAAAATAAGCTGAGACTGGTCACGGGACATGGATTAGCGAGACAAAGGGTTAGCGTCCCAGTTAGGGACAGGGGATGCCAAGATGACAGACACAGCCACGCTTGTGTGGTGCCCAGGGTCTGGCTAGATTGCCAATGAAGAGCTAGGCTTCAATGATGCTACAGAGCCAGCCAGAAGGGTACATCTGAAACCATCTGGGCAGCACCCATAGAATCTGTATGTATGCTGTGTGGGCACTAGGCCACTGGCCAGGTGGATCTGGGGACGACTCCCACTTTAGGAAGTCCCTTCTAGCTTCTGTGAGGGTGACAGGTGGAGCACTGAATCAGAGGCTCTGGGAGACCTGCGGCATAGCCCTGTCAGTGAGGGCAGGAAGCATCTTAACCCACAGCCATGTCCACCAGCACCTCCCCCAGGGCTTTGAACCCACCAAAGCCACCTGGACTCTGAGTGACTCTGCCAGGGGCACAGGCCTGTGCAGTCTCTTTCCCCTCTGCCCGTTATTCCTGACAGCCCTCCTCATCAAGGTGTACTCCTGGCTTAGAGCTTGGCCTACTGCTCATGTCCCAGCCATCTTGGCTCCTCTCTAGAGAGGCTGTTCCACCCCTCCCAAGGAGTGAAGGCCACGTGACTGCCTCTCTGTCCCACTTACGCTGCCCTGGATGTCTCTGTTTGCCAAACTCTGGTCCAGCTGGGTCAGAGTGAGGTGAGGCTCCCCGCTCTGCCCTTGCAGGAGCGCGTCACCTGTCACAGCCTCACACATCTGTCTGCCCGCAGACTGTCTGCCAGAGGCCACTGCCATTGGGGTCAGAGTTCCTTACGCAGAAGGTCGGTGTCCAGCTTCCCAGGTTGCCCTCTCACAAGCTGATTGCAGAATCTGCAACCTCATGCCATGTCCAAGGCACTGTGTGCAGCGCTGGCATAGGTTCAAATCCTCTTTGGACCTTTCTGTGTCCCTCCATGTTATGGTTTAGAAGTGCCCCCACCTCACAAGTGCCCACGGGTTGAAGGCTTGCCTTCACGAGCAGACCCAGTCATTGAGAGGGAATTTGAATCATGAGCTCTGACATAATCAATAGATTAATCCATTGATGGATGACGGAAACATGGAGGTATGATGGAGGTCGACAGGGCCATGTTCCTAGGGGACTTTATCTTTCTCTGGCTCCCTCTCTGTCATCTCTCAGCTTCTTCAGCTACCATGCGGCGTGAGCAGGTTCTTCTTTTCCATCCTGGCGATTAGGATGTTCAGCTCTATGCAGGCCTAGAAATGCCCAAACCAGCTGATTGTGGGCTGAAACCTCTGAAACAAGGAGAAAAACAAACCCTTCAAAGTGTTTCCTATATTTGTCACAGTGATTTTTTTTTTTTTTTTTTTTTTTTTTTTTTTTTTTTTTTTTTGGTTTTTTCGAGACAGGGTTTCTCTGTGTAGCTTTGCGCCTTTCCTGGAGCTCACTTGGTAGCCCAGGCTGGCCTCGAACTCACAAAGATCCGCCTGGCTCTGCCTCCCGAGTGCTGGGATTAAAGGCGTGCGCCACCACGCCCGGCTTTTGTCACAGTGATTTTTAAAAAGCCCGTGCAAAATACTCTACACCCCATGCCTTTGCCTGCAACTCTTCTTGCCTTCAAAAAAAACCAAGGAGGTTGTTAGCCTGTGAGGAAGCGGGTGTGTGACACACCGTTGCTACAGTGTGGCCACTGGGTGTCGCTGTTTCCGAGGGGAGCTCACATTGTCTATCTCCTACAGTTCCTGGCTGAGAGCTCCTTAGGTAGGTGAGTTCAAGCACAGGCTTCTGAGTCTCATGATCTCCCAAGCGTCCCTTTGAGCCCTCCTGTCTTGGGGGGCTGCACTGGGCACTCTGGCCATCCCAGGACCCCTGCAGATGTGGGTGCCGGACGGGTGCCTGCTATGTTGAGGCCATAGTCCCCTGGCACAGATCATTGTATTTCTCGGGACTTACCTGGCTGTGAGGACAGGATGTGCACATCTTTTAATTGGAGAGAACAGTTCACTCACAGCTGTGACCTATTACAAGGAAAGGGTCCAAAGTTCAAGCCGAAGCGGAAAGGCGGCACTAGGACCCGGGGAGCCTAGGAAGGTTAGGGGAACCCAAAGAGGGTCAGGGGACCCTAAGAGAAGCCCCAGAGAGCCTGAGGGCAGTCAGGGGATCCCAGGGAAGGTCAGAGGATCCCAGGGAGCATCAGGAAGTGTCAAGAGAATCTCAGGGGACCTAGGGAGGGTCAGGGATCCAAGGAAGGCCAGAGGGGAGCAGAAGGTAAGGAAGGATCAGAGGAACTCCAGGGAGACCAGGGGAGCCTAAAAAGGGACCAGGAGGCCAAAAGGATGCTGAGGGGACCCCCAGGAAGGCCAGGGAGGATAAGGAGAGTCCGAGAAATCCCATAGGAGACCAGAGGAACCTAGGGAGGTTTATGGGGTCCAGGGAAAGTCTGGAGAGTTCAGGGAAGGCCAGGGGACCCCAAAGAGAGTCAGGGGATCCCAGGAGAGGCTCGGGAGCTCTGATGGCAATGGGTCCCCAGCATTTTCCCTCAAGTTGTATCTGTCAATCTTTCAAACTCCCTCAGATGCTGGTGGACAGCACCCAGCTCCAGAGGCATCGCTGCCCCCCCCCCCCATACACCATGTAGATCCCATGCAGGTTAAGACAGTGGATCTGATTTTCTAACTCTTGGACAGTGTCCCTCCATGCTTCTAACGGCCGGGCACGGAAGGACTGTGGGGCCAGGATAGTAGTCTCAGGATTAGAAGCCTTCACAGCCACACAAAAAGTTTCGAGACCTTTCCACAGAAACCAGGGGAGGGGGGGAGTTGCTCCGGAGGCAAGGCCGGGCGTGGCAGGCACCTGCCTGGTTACTCAGCCTGCACTTCCCTGGCAGGCAGCCACAAGGCATTGTACATTCTTGCTGTGGTTGGATCTTGACATAGTACTCAGTAGGCTGTGAGAGTTGTGAGAGCTGGAATGAGGAATTGCTCCCACTCTTGTGTGCTCCCTGCCTCAGAATTTCACAACTCTTTGGGGGTTTATCCAGGAAAAGAACAGTGAGGGGCTGAGAAAGCAGCAGTGATGGCGGCCCTCAGAGGAGCAGCTAAATGTGAGCTGAGGAGTCCAGTTGAAGCAGGGAAAGCCTGGAGACAGCAGCCCTGAGGCTTGAGGACCCGGGCAGGGTGGAAGCTGGGATGGACACTTAGGAGGTGAGCGGCAGCACTGAGCTCGGTGCCTACAGGTACTGAGGACAAAACCCTAGGTAGATCAGACTTCAGCGCTGGCTAGTGTCCCCCGTGGCTGTGATGACAAATGCCAAGCTGTCCAAGATCCAGGTGTCTGCAGGCCCGTCTCTGGGGCCTCCAGGCTAGTGTCCTACCTGCTTCCTCCACTTTCTGTGACTGTAACTGTCCCAGGCTGTGGCTTCTGAGTTGTCACTGTATGATACAGTGGGTGTCTCTGACTCTCTCTATCTCTCTGTCTCTGTATCTCTCTCGGTCTCTCAGTCTCTCTGTGTGTGCATCTCTCTCTCTCTCTCTCTCTCTCTCTCTCTCTCTCTCTCTCTCTCTCTCTCTGTGTGTGTGTGTAAATTCCCTTTTCTTAAATGGTTAGCAGTCATGGTGTTAGGCCCACCCTAATGCAAAATGACCCATCTTACCACGTCTGTAAATACAAGGTCACCATCGGAAGCATCAGGGGTCAGGACTAGAACACATATTAGGAGGACATAACAACCATAACCACCAGGACTGGTGTGGACTCTGCCCATTTCCTGGGCAGTACTGGGATGCTGGCTACCGTGCGTGTGCAGGCAGGCTCTAGATGTGACTGGCTGAGGCAGCAAGCCCACCTGTCTGGAAGGTACCTTGGGACATTCACCTTCCGGTTTATGTCTGTGTCACTGGCCAGAAATGAGTGATAGGCTGTCCTGTGGGGTGGGGGTGGAGACCTCCTAGACTTGTGGGGTCCAAACCTCCGAGACCACAGCAGGAGATCCGGCAAAAACCATCATCTGTAATCTCCTTGGCCACCGAAGCCTTTGGGACTTGAGTGTCTCCTCCTGCTTTAGAGCCAAGGCCACGCTGTCCAGATCTCAGACTGGAGGGCTGAAGTGACCCTTCATGGTCATCCCTACACTACCATGTCCAGGAGGCCAGCCCTATGTTCTCCAAGCCCATAATGAGCCTTTCACAGTCCCTGAGGTGGGAGATTTGGGAGGGGCTTGAAGATGGGGTTGAGGAACCCCAACTCTACCCAGTTAGGCTGTGCCACACCCATGAAAACATGCCTAGACCAGTAAGACCAGGAGAGGAACACTGGTGGCCTCCTGGAAACCCCCTTAACAGCCCAGCGCCTGAGCTTCAGGTTTAGGGGTTGTACCAAATTCCTAAGCAGGACCCCTGCTCCTTGCCCAGGTCTATCAAGCTGTCAAGGGTGGCATGAGGAATGAGCCTTGTTTCAGGTTGATAGGGTCCAGGAGGGAGACCTGGTTCCTACTTTGAACCTGTGTTTGCCTTGTGACCCAAGACATCCCTTTGAAGACAGAGCATTGATGCAGATGTTGTCTGGAACCCAGATGTGCAAGACTTGTATAAGGTAGGATAGTGGGGTAAGAGAACATGGGTGGGAACAGGGCCCTGAATAAACAGTCCAGCCACAGGGCCTGGAGGGAGACAGGTTACGATAGACCACAGTCTCTTTTAAAGGTCTAAGCTGTCTTTTAGCAATTTTTATTTTTATTTTTTTAGAATTTTACGTATAAATACTGTGTTTACATTATTCCACCTCCTCCCTCTAACTCATCCCCTTGGGCCCCTGATGTCTACCCTGGGACCCTAAGTCAGGATGTGATACCGCTGTTCAGAAAAGAAGTCCAGATTGGTGTTTCCTTTTCCTAACTGGATTTCAGGTCTTCCGCCGTCCTCTCTCCCATGCTGAGTCTGGCATGTGTGTCCACATTTCATGTCTGAGTGCCTTGTGTCCTGGGCCCAAGGACAGGTGAAGAAACTGTGCCATGCTCCACAGGTGGTCAGGACATTGGCCTGTGGTACTTATCACCACCCACCAAAACAGACACCCAGGTCCGGCGGTCTCATTATGGGCTGCTTGGTGGGACTGTTTCTGGAGACATGCACCTGACAAAGACCAATGTCTGCCATGCAGATGCCCCTGGCCTGTGGAGGGCAGCTTGAGTTCGGACCCTCGCCCTCTGCAGAACCGCTCAGCCGTCGGCTGGCTAATAGACACGGTTAGTTCTCCCCTCCAGCTAAAGCTGGAGAGGGAATAAGGGAGAAATTGGGGGAGGAGAGAAAGGATGGATTTGATCAAAGCATATTACATTCGTGTATAAAATCCTCAAATAATAAAAGTCACTCCTTTAGATTAGAAAGGTCAATAAATCTTTAAAAGACTCTAAAGACAAAATGTTGTGTGTTCTTTGCTTTTTATGTGTTGATAACTAAATATTGTTGATTGCAGACGTACATTTATACTGGCTGTCAGGGAGATGAACTCTTTGCTCTCAGTTGTCACTCCAGCCTGGATGCCACAGAACAGTGCCTCTTAGAGCTGTTGACAGGAGCGAGCAGCCTGGAAGAGAAGTAAGGGACCCCACCTCAGGAGCAGGCGACATTATAGCTTGTGTGGCATGGAGCGCGCTCCTTCAGCACACAAGTTCTGGACCTGCAGGCCAGAGCAGCTGTCTTCCCTGTTTCAGACTGTGGTGTGGCGTGACCCACCGGGGACTCTGTTTGGAGAGCTAGGAGCCTGCTGGGACCCCTCGGCCACCCAGGTTCCAATGGGGATCTGACACACCCACCCTTGGACACACTTCTGGCTCCCATCTGACACACCAACTCCAGAATGCCTCTTCCAGCTTGACGTGGAGGTTGGAGGCGCCAGGCCCAGGTGGCCTTTGTCTCCAGGGAAACCGAGGTCGTTACCTGGCCTGATGTTTGTCGTTGTCAGGGCCCCAGCTCCCAATCAGTGTGAGGCCCGTGGCAACGCCCTCCCGGGTTGCAACAGCTCCTCTGGCTGCTAGCTCTGTCGGCACAGGTGAGCCTGCTTTGGCCCGGAGCAAAGTGCAGACCTTCCTGACTCAAGATGGGCTGCACCCACACCCCTCAGAGTGGCCCTTCACTTTCTGTACCTCCCACGAGCCGTACTGGGCACACAGAGCTACAGAGTGCCTGTGAGGAAGTCC
This sequence comes from Peromyscus maniculatus bairdii, assembly GCF_049852395.1. Classification (NCBI taxonomy): domain Eukaryota; kingdom Metazoa; phylum Chordata; class Mammalia; order Rodentia; family Cricetidae; genus Peromyscus; species Peromyscus maniculatus. Next base: position 11,324,021 of record NC_134864.1, read on the forward strand.
TCACAGGTGGTAAATGCACCGTGTCACACTTACGCACATGGCCTGAAGGAGGTGCCCTTGGCCTGAAGAAGGTCATCCAAAAGCGTGCAGAAGTTCCAGTAAAGGACAGTTCCCAGAATTCCAAGAGGGAGCAGAGCCAAGAAGGGGGACAAACATCCCAGGCAGGAAGACCACGGTGTTAGGCGCTCAGACGTATCTGCTAGATGGGCAGACGAGAATGTGAGGAAATTAAAGAGAGAAAGCCACCCATGACCCAAAGAGCTAGCAAAAGATAATGGTCCAGAAAAACCTCTGGGATTAGGGCTTGATGGACCGGGGAGGGGCCCTGGAGGCAAGAGGAGGCTCAGAGACAAGGAGGCTACAGCAAGGTTGAGCTGAGCCGGAGGGCTGTCCCTGAGGAAGCAGGGCTGCCCCAAGGGCAGAAGGTCCTCAGCTATATTCCCGAGTCTAGGGGCTTGGTGGTGACACCTTGAGGACACTTGGAATGAAGGAAGGGGATGACCTGGGCCTTGGAAGCTTGGTCCTCTAAGGTCTGGGCAGGCTGAGCACAGAATGAACCTGATGCCTGACTGGTCAGCCCTGTACCCTGTGCTCTGTCCAGCTCAGAGCAGGTCCCTGGGTCACCGCTGTTTCCCAGACACCGCGCTGGCTCCTGTTGTGTTTGGATTCATGTGACCTCAACTGTCAAAGCCCAGGGTTGCCCTGTCAGAGGGGCCTCAGGTCCTATGAGGCTACAGCCTGGCCCCTGAGCACCATGAAGAAATAATCACTGCCGTCAGCAAACCTCGTCTTCAGAGGACGGCATCCACACCCCACCTCCTCTCATGCTGGGTGACGGGGGTGGGGCCTTACCAAAGCAGGGAGGGGGGATTATGAAGCCTCTATACTTACCAGGACCCTAAGTTTAGGCTGGCTCCTCCTCTTTAGGAACCCGAGTTTTCTTTTTTCTTTTTCTTTGTTATTGTTGTTTTGTTGTTGTTATTGAGACAGGGTTTCTCTGTGTAGCTTTGGAGCCTGTCCTGGAACTCACTCTGTAGACCAGGCTGGCCTTGAACTCACAGAGATCCACCTGCCTCTGCCTCCCAAGTGCTGGGATTAAAGGCATACGCCACCACTACCCAGCCCCGAGTTTTCGTTCATTCTTTCTGAATGTTGACCTGGCAAGCAGAGAGAGCTCTGTGAGAGCTGGTTGGTTATGAGTGTGAACTTGACTCAAGAGATTTCTGACGGGGTGGTGGTGGGGGGGCGGGAATCCCTATGTCCAAAAGATCAGAACTCAGCATGTTCACAGCAGGTGAGCTGGCGGTTATGTGAGTGTAAGAATGAGTTTGAATTGATGTGTGTGTAAAAGCTGGTGTGAATATAGAAGTTAACATGCTTGTGTATGAGAGAAATGTGTGGTTGTGCAAGTGCCTGAGTGTGAGAGTTAGAGAGAGTTGGCACATATGCAAGAGTGTGAGAATTTGTATATGAATGTGTGGAACATATATGAGTCAGTGCATCAGTGTGAGGGGTGTGTGTGTGAGTTCTGTGAGTGTAACTCGAGTGAGTCTGTGGTGTGTGTGTGTGTGTGTGTGTTTGAGTTCTGTGAGTGTGACTTGAGTGAGTCTGTGTGTGATCATGAGTGTGAGAGTTAATGTGTGAATGTGAGTATGACCTGTGAGAGGGTATAGTCATGTGGGTAACTGCATGAAGGGGATATTGAGGGGCGCCAGTCTCCATTCAGTGTCTCAGTGAGTGCATGAAGTGAGGTGGAGGTCTCCTTGTCTCCATGCAGGCTCTCAGTGAGGGAGGATGTGGTGAAATCTCCCCCCATACTTACATATACATTTGCTGAAATGCACCTGCCCATCTGCCAAGCCAGGGTCAGCAAGCTACAGTCTCTGGGCCCCATACCCTGCTTTGGGAATGTGAATGAAGCACACACACACACACACACACACACACACACACACACACACACACACACACACACACACATTCTTGACAAAGACATTCCTTTACCAGAAGACAGAATATAAACAAAACATTGTAGTTAGGACATTGTAAGATTCTGTAAATAGTTGTTTTTTTTTCCCTTCCTCTCTAACCTCTGAGAGTCCATGGACAGATTTGCCCACCAATATAAATATATATCTGCAACGAACCATTTTTAGTTATCAACATATGAAAAACAAAACCATGTGATGTTTTGTCTCTGAAATCTTTTAAAAAGATTTATTGATTGATTTTTCTGACCTAAGGAGTGACTCTTTTTAATTACTTGAGAATTTTCTACATGTGTGTAATGTGTTTTGACCAAATCCACCCCTTCCTCTCCCCTCCAATTCAATTTCTCCCTTACCCCCTCCACTTTTTCATACCCAACTTCATGTGCTCTTTTTTTTTTTCAAGCCAGCCAAATTTCCAGCGTGAACAGGGCAGGAGCTCACAAATCCCACCCCATCTGAGGAGTTATTGGTGATTGATAATGGAGGGAGAGACAGTCGGTTTTCTTCATGCACTGAGGCTAACCCATGATGCAGAGGGTAGTCCTACACCATGCACACACAAGCAGCACCAATGAATGAGGCTGTATTGGAATGCAGCCACATCCACCCTGGCTGCTATGGGACCCACTGCTTAGGCGGGTGGTTGCAATGTTTTGGTCTTACAGGCCTCAGGCACTTGCTCTCTGACTCTTGAAGAAACTTCCAGACCCCTGGCTGGGCTGCACGGGGAACTGGGGAGCAGGTGGGATATTGGTCATACTGCTGTTCTTCGACAGGACACCAGAGGTTCCCCACCCCCTGCAGAAAGTTCAACATCTCCACTGTCCTGTCCATCCTGACAGAAGGACAAACATTGATCAGGGTTAAATAGACAATAAAAGGCCAGGAGCAACAGGGACTCACCAACCAGACCTCACCTCTGAGTCCAGCGCAGAGCTAGTTGGGAAATGTTCTGGATGTTGACCAAGACCAGTGTGACGCTGGGCACCAGAGCAGCAGGTTGGGTGCGGACCATGGGCTCCCACCAGCTGCTGGTGCCACCACCAGAGGCTCTGAGCAAGCCCCTGTCAGTTCCTAAGCGGCTCCTGTTGGGCCCAGGGCCGTCCGACCTGACTCCAAGAGTGCTGGCGGCCGGAGGGCTGAGGATGATTGGCCACATGCAAAAAGAGATGTTTCAGGTAGGCCTTGGTGGCAACGGCCTCTGTTTTAGGGGTGGTGATCGCTAGGTGGCGGGCAGGGCAAAGGGTCTCACCTGTGTGCCCCTTGTCTAGATCATGGATGAGATCAAGCAAGGCATTCAGTACGTGTTCCAGACCAGGAACCCCCTCACGCTGGTTGTCAGCGGCTCTGGACACTGTGCCATGGAGACTGCCCTGTTCAACCTCCTAGAGCCTGGGGACTCCTTTCTAGTTGGAGTCAATGGCATCTGGGGGATGCGGGCTGCTGAGATTGCTGAGCGCATTGGTAAGGGAGAGAGTGGCCTATGACACCGTGCCGTCCCTGTCCCCCACCCCCACCCCAATGTTATCTCTCCAAAGGCCTCCTGGGGGAATCCCGAAGCTATCTCCAACAGGTCAGACCTGGGGCATCCCGCTGGACACTCCTTCCTCTAGACCTAATGCCTCCACCTCCCCCAGCTGCCGCTTCCTCCAGGCAGGCACCAGGGGTTTCTCCCTGCCCCAGCAGATGACAGCAGCCTGGCCTTCCAGAGCTAGAGCATGATTGTTTCTGGAATGCACAGAAAAAGATCTGCAGGGACACCCCCTGTCTGAGCCCCAGCAGCTCCCCAGGGGCCTCAGGAAGACTGGAATTTCAGAGGCTTATTCCCTCCCCAAATCTCAGAGCCTTGTTCATCTGTAAAATGTGGGTCTAGGAACAGTTCTCCCTCCATAGTCTGAGGATGGAAGAGGGCAGGCATGCCCCCAGACTTCCTGGTAGACCCCGGCCTCTGCAAATGGCCTGCACGGTTCCCAAGTGCGTAGTCGCAGTGTTGATGGACGGCCAGAGAGAGCCCAGGAGGGTGTGCAGCTCTCAGTCACTCCATGTTAGGCCACCATTTTCCCTTCCTTCCTTCCTTCCTTCCTTCCTTCCTTCCTTCCTTCCTTCCTTCCTTCCTTCCTTCCTTCCTTCCTTCCTTCCTTTCTCTTTCTTTCTTTCTTTCTTTCTTTCTTTCTTTCTTTCTTTCTTTCTTTCTTTCTTTCTTTCTTTCTTCCTTCCTTCCTTCCTTCCTTCCTTCCTTCCTTCTTTCTTTCTTTTCTCTCTCTCTCTCTTTTCTTTCTTTGTTTCTGTCTGTCTGTCTTTCCTCTCTCTCTCTCTCTCTCTCTCTCTCTCTCTCTCTCTCTCTCTCTCTCTCTCTAATGTGCATGGGTGTTTTGCCTGCATGTACGTCTGTGTGAGGGTATCGGATCCCCTGGAACTGGAGTCACAGACAGTGGTGGGATGCCACATGGGTGCTGGGAATTGAACCCAGGACCTCTGAAAGAGGAGCCAGTGCTCTTAACCACTGAGCCATCTTTCCAGCCCCTAGGCCACCTTTTTCAAAAGTAGCCAAGGTAGGGCAGGGCTAGGGACCCAAGGGCACATCAGTCATCCAGGCTCCTCTTTATCCTTCACTGGGATGTGGGTGGTTGAGGTTCCTTTCCTGCTAGGACACTGGTTGTGACAGGTGCATGTGACCATCAAGACATATGCTCAGTTCCTGGAGTCACCAGACCCACAGGATCAAGGCCTGCTTCATCCTCTCACCCTTCATTCCTTCAGTCTTTCATCAAATGGCGTGGAATCTCTGTGAACTCCACTTGGGTTAGGTGGGATCCCATGCCACCTGCGGTGCTCAAAGTGACCTCTATAGACACTCTCTATACGATGAGGCCACCAAGAGCCTCGGGTACCATAGCCTGAGGAGGGACTTCTCAAAGCTCTGGACTCAAAGCCCTGGAGGCCAGGACAGTGCTGCATCTATGCAAAAATCAGCCCTCACTGAGCATGCTCCTCTCCCTCTGTGGTACGGCCACCTGGGAGCCAGCATGAATGGGGTCCCCCACGCCAGTTCTTGTTTACTTCCCATTCTGCCCCGTCCTCAGGAGCCCGTGTGCACAGGATGATCAAGGACCCTGGAGAACACTACACATTGCAGGAGGTGGAGGAGGTACTGAGAACTGAGTCATCCCGGGAGCGGGTGGCTGGGATGCCGAGGCCTGGGGCTTGCTCAACGTCTGTCTTAGTGTCTATGACTGGCCATAGGAGGGGATCCAGTACTTAGGAACAGGTGGGAAGCCTACCTCCGTCTGAAAACGAAATGGAGTCTGGGATGTAGCCCGGTGGGCAGGGCCGGTGTGGCTGCAGGCTATGTGGGGGCAGGGAGGCGCAACTCGTTACTGAACTCCAGGGTGCCAGCCCCTCCCTGTGGGGTCAGGCCAGTCCCAGCCTACACACTAGGCAGGATGCTGGCCACCCTTTCTTCTTGGCAAGGCCTTCCACCCAGTTCCCCCGTCAGCTCTGTCAGCACTCACTGACAGAAAGGTGAGGCACATCACGATCTTGCTTTCTAAGTCAGCCTGCTCCATTTTGGAGGGAGCTGGGTATATGTGGAAGATCCCAACCCTGCCCTCACATGCCAATGTCCCTCTATAAGGGGCTGGCTGATCCAGGCAGAGATCCCCAGCGGTTCTGCTCACGGCTGTCACCTCTGTCCCTCAGGGCCTGGCCCGGCACAAACCAGTACTGCTGTTCCTGACCCATGGGGAGTCATCCACTGGTGTGGTGCAGCCCCTAGATGGTTTTGGGGAGCTCTGCCACAGGTGAGTCTGACCTAGGGTGGCCGAATCAGGGCAGAGCAAAGCATGCAACCTGGCTGGGTGATGCCGGCAGGGAGCTGCAGGGCTGACCGTGGCAAGGTATCCCAACTGTTCCCAGTTCACCTCACTACCTGCCGCTGTCCCACGACGTGTGTGTGTGTGTGGGGGGGGGGGGGGTTGCTCCAGGTTAAATACGTGTGGTCAGCTTTTATTGGGTGAGGATGCAGCAGCTGGAGTTAGGACCAAGTACCCTTTAGCCAGATGCCACCACAGTGGTACTGGCCTTGGCGGTCCCATGGCTAGCAAGGGCTGGTGCTGCCTGCCCGCCGTGCGTGCGCATCTCAAAGCCTGCTCTCACCTCACTCAAAGAGTCTCCAGGCACCAAAGCTGCCCCTTGCCTGCACTTCTCCCCCACCCCCACACAGGGGTTTTGCAGGAGAACTGCTCCAGGATGTGGTAGCCCCCCCCCCCCCCCGGAAGCCAGCCCTGCCGTCTGTAGAGTTGACCACAGGGCAGGAGAGGACCTCTCCACAGCCATAGAGGGTTACCATGGCAGGGTTACCATGGTCCTCAGGGTCATGGAGCCCGTATGGGCAGGGCCCCCACTGAAAGAGTCCTTCACACTGAGTCCCGCCAATGCATGATTAGACTATGGGGCTCAAGCCTTGCCCATGCTGTGCCTACATGGCTCTATGGGGGAACCTGGGTAGAAGAGGATGAACATACTCAAGCTGGACTCTGGCCTCTAAAGGCCATGTGTTTGTGGCAGGTGGCCAAGTGTGTAGCTATTGGTAGAGGGAGGACCCAGACCTTTGTGCTGCCAGGTTACTGGGGCCCACACTGGCTCTTGGCACCCAGAACTCTGCTTGCTTAGGTTGACCCTCATCTCTCTCCGAGAGGTCCTGCGGCACAGCCATCTGGGTCATGACCCACCCACTCCGGCCCCGGTATAGATACCTGCCCAACCCTACAGCTCTTCTGGTTTCATGGAGCTACCTCAGGGAAGGGACCCCATGTAGGAAGTGGGAGAGAGAGACCCCTCTCTGCTTCCTTGCTGCCCTTCCAAAGACTTTCAAGCCCCACCCCCACCCCTGCCAGACCCCCAGTCCGGGCTGAACTCTGAACTCCCAGGATTCCCTCCTGCTTCCCTGTGTTGCCTCAATGCCCATGACTCCTCAGGTACCAGTGCCTATTCCTGGTGGACTCTGTGGCATCACTGGGCGGGGTCCCCATCTACATGGACCAGCAAGGTAAGAGCATGCCCGATACCCCCTCCCGCATATTCCGGGTCACGCACACGGGCAAACCGTGAGGCTACAGAATGCTCAGTATGACAGTTCCTGTAGGCCCACCACTGGACCTGGGTGACTGGCTTTACGGCCCTGTCTCCAGAGGCCCTGGCAAAAGAGGCCATGTAGCTTGACGTCTGCTAGGCAGAAAGCCCAAACAGCGTGGCAGGGTCTCTGGCGTGGGTCCTGGCTGCATCGCCTCATAGAAGACAGCAACATGGTAAACAAGGGGAAGCGATCGCAGGGTGGAATGAGAAGCCAGAGACCAGGAAAAGGGAAAGACCTGCTCTTTCCTAACAGCCCTTTCCTGAGAACTAGGCAGGGCCAATTCCCGAGGACAGCCAGTGACCCAATCACTTCCCGATAGGCCTGGCCTCTTAGAGGCCCCAACCCTCCCACACCACACTGAGGACCCTCTTTCCAACACGTAACCCCTTGGGGGGCACACCACACGTACACCACAGCCCGAGTTCCTGCCAGGCCATCAGATAGGGTGGGGGTGGGGCTCAGGAAGCAGATGCTACCCTGCAGGTATTTGGGAGGCTTTCCAGCTCCAGTAGGAAGAGACAGGAGGAAAGGCTGGGCCCTGTGCATCAGATGCAGCAACTCCAGCGCTGCAGGTATGGGGCCATCCCTCAGACAACCACACTATACTGCCCAGGCCTGGCTGTTCACAGGGTTAGAGAAGCCACGCTAAGAGGCTCCGGCCTGAGGTCATAAGTATGATGAAACAGTGCTGAGATCTGAAACTCGGGCTCTCCCATATTCCTCCTGGTTTCCACATCTCAGTGAAATCTTGGTCCGCCAGTCACAGCACACGGTCTGGCATGGACAAACACACCTATTTGGCACATTCCTCTGTGGGATCCCAGCCATCCCCCTCTCCGTCCCCAACCTAGGCATTGACGTCTTGTACTCTGGCTCCCAGAAGGTCCTGAACGCCCCACCAGGGATCTCCCTCATCTCCTTCAGTGACAAGGCCAAGTGAGTAGTCCACACTTCATCTTGGGGTGTGGATGCAGATTGGGGTGCTGCTGGCCCTTGGAGGGAGGGAGGGAAAGTCTCCATGTTGAAACCTCCCTGCTCACCCTGCTGGGATGTCCTAAAAGCCAAGATGTGCTCCAAAGCTGGCTCACAGGGTAGTGGTAGTGCTGGGGGTGGGGGTGGGGTGGCAAACACATGCCAGGGCCCGGGCTGTGGGTAGGATCAGAGGCTGGCATTCTGGAGACTCCCGGTGGTGTCATGCTAAGAGGTGATCGATCCAATGTGTCTGGATGCTCAGAGCCCAGTTCAGCTTCCAGGACCTGCCAGAGACAGGTACAAACGACCCCTCACTCTGCAATCCCATCATCATCGAAGGCTCCTGGTGTCTAGATCCCGAGCCAGGCCGGTGGGAGTTGGAGGGAGAGACAGGGGAGAGAGAGAGAGAGAGAGGGAGGGAGGGAGGGAGGGAGGGAGGGAGGGAGGGAGGGAGGGAGAGAGAGAGAGAGAGAGAGAGAGAGAGAGAGAGAGAGAGAGAGAGAGAGGGAGAGAGAGCTCAGCAGGTAATGACCATCAGCTGCAAACAGCCCTTGGGTGCCAACCCAAATGAGGCGATTTTGGTATGGTCAGGAATTCTTCCTGGCTGTCATATCAGACACCAGCGGTGCCTTAGGGAAAGTGGGAGCTGAGAGCTGTGTAGGAAGGGAGGAAATTCATCAGGAGCGGAGTGAAGGGCTGGGGAGTCCCACCTTGGAAAGCATGTGCAACCCAAGCCTGAGCCTCAGTTTCCCTGAGAAATGAGGCAGGACAAACCTGTGGGCAGAAGTTGAAGAAATGAAGAGACTAAACGTGGTGGGGGCGTGGGCTTAGGTACCCACGTGACAGCCGCACCCATTCGGATCTCAGAGGGTAGGGCAGCCTGCACATGCTCACAAGCTCCCGAGAGCTCAGCTCTACAGTGGGCTTTCTGCCCCTGAACTCCCATATTGACACAGGGCAGCCCCAAGGCCAGGGACGGGTACTCAGGCCGGTTTCTCTTGCCCAGACACAAGGTCTACACTCGGCGGACAAAACCTGTCTCCTTCTACACAGACATCACGTACTTGGCCAAGCTGTGGGGCTGTGAGGGCAAGACCAGAGTGTGAGTGTCGGGCAGGGATGAGGGTGGGCGGGTGGCTGCCCCCTGCACCCAACCTCTTATCAGCCGTGCATGCCAAGTTCTGCATCCCATGCCTCTGTGCCTTTGAGCCTCCATGCTCTAATTGGAGACTCCTGTGCTAACGATTAAATTCAGGCCCCACTTGTCACCTGACCCAGAGACTCGGGTCCAATAAACGGCCCCCACGACCATGTCCATACTCCTGTCCTCCATCAGCTTTCTGCACCCAGCTCTGCTATTCCATTCCAGGCCTTCCATTCCAGGCCTCAGTTTACCCCTCTTGGAAGGTTAGCCAGAGATTCCGTAGTCCACCGTGGTCATAATCCTGAGGGGTCTTGTGTTAAACACAAGCCAGGGAACCAGAATGGTGCCGGAGACTAGTGGGTGCAAGGGGTCCAGGGCGGGCTTCACAGGAGGATGGAGTCTTGGTAGGAAGGCGATCAACTCTGTATTCCTTCCCTTTCCCTTCCCCTCCATGTTGCCAGGCCCCGTGTGGACCTCCCCTCCCCGGCATCCTTGACTCTGTGACTCTGAAGCAGGAAAGTGTCCCTGGGAAATGGTTGGCTCCTGCCCTAGAGCCTGAGCTGCTGGGGTGGGACAATCAGCTCCTGTCCCTGTCCTTACTATGACCCTGGACCAGGCTCTTCCTTTGTTCCCCAGAGTTCACCATACCACGCCGGTCACCAGCTTATACTGCCTGAGGGAGAGCCTGGCGCTCATTTCAGAGGAGGTAATAGGAGGGACTTGGGCCCAGGGAGATGGGGAGGAGGAGGAGCAGGAGAAAGGGAAGAGAAGGAAGCCCCTCAGACCTGAGTGCACCTCGGACTGGGTACCAGTGGGATTCTTCCTTTGCCATGACTCCCTCAGATTGCTCTGGAGAAAGGGGACAAGAGGGCTCCTGAGACAGCAGTGGCGCTGTTTGCCGACAGGCCGGTGCTTCCGGCTAGGATAAGCTGTGGTGCAACTGGGAAGATGGAGCTCTTCCCATGGAGGACCAAGGAAGGAACGGCTTCTTTAACAAGGAGGGTGGAGCACTAACTGTGGGCAGACTTGAGGACAGAGCCCAGGACAGACAGAGGCACTCTTATCTGACACTTCAGCTACTGAGCGCAGGGGAGGCTGTAAGAGGGAGGCTCCCCAACACAGAGTGGGGGGCTCTGAGAGAGGTGGCATGGTGAGAGGGCTGGGGTTTATGCAGCCCCTGCTTGGTAAAGCAATGGCTGTCTTAGTTTGTGTCGTTCTAACAGAATGCCACAGGCAGGGTACTTTATAGTTAAATTTATTTGGATGATAGTTTTTGGAAGCTGGAAAATCTAAGTTCAAAGCCAGGGCCTACACTTATTCCATCATAACATATCTGAGGTGTCAACATTGGCCAGAGAGCCAGACAGAACAAGAAAGGTTACTCTGGCTTTATTCTTTTTTTAAAACTGAAGTCTCATGTAGCCCAGGCTAGCCTCAAATTTGTTATGTATCTGAGTTCCAGGCTAGCCTTGAATTCCCATTTCTTCTGCACCTACCTCCCAAGTTCTGGGATTGCATGCATGTGCCCCCATGCCCGGCTACTTTGGGTTTCATTACAAACTTCACCATCAGACACAAGCCAACACCACTATGGTTCCTGGACTGCTAGCCAAGATAATTTCTACACGAGCCCTGGGGACACACCTGGCCACCGAGGCCCTTACCAGAGTCGAGAAGGAGTTGACACTCTGCAGACATGTGCAGGTTCCAGGCCAGCTGGGTGTGACTAGGTCAGTGCCTGTGCTCGGGGCAGAGTCCACCCTCAGGAAATGGAGGTGAAGTGTGGCTACAGGCCCAGTTGGTTGTGTAGGTCACAGGACAGAAAAAACAACCCAAGTCTGGCCACTTTTCTCTGGGTCTGGATGCCCCTTATAGACCACTGCCAGCCACAGAGGCCAGAAAGAGCCCCTGGGCTGTGGTTAGCATGTATGTATTCTTAGGACCGCTCATAAAACCGCTCCGTGAGGAATGGGTTAGAGATGTGGTGACCCATGATCTAGATGGTCACCTACACCCTGGCCAGGGCTCTGAACTGGGGGTACACCCCTGTGGAGCAGCGGCTAGGGCTGAGCTGGATAAGGAAAAGAAAGGAGTCACGGGGAGCCAAGTATGGCGGTACCTACCTGTGATCTCAGAACCCCAGGTGTTGATGCAGGATCAAGAGTTTGTGGCTAGCCTGGGCCACATCCTGAGACCCTAGGGCAGAAGTAGGAAGAGTATTGGGAAAGAGATAAGCTCAGTGGACTCTGGCAGCCTTTGCCTGTGGATCAGTGTGCTAAGAAGATGAACAGTCGCTGGTTGGCAAGATATGACCTGGAAGTAATTATGGAGCTAGAGTGGAGAGAACTAGTTACTAGAGGTCATGTATCACATTTCCTTGAGGTCCAGGGTCAGAATGAATAGGACCTGACTGATCATGCCACACCCATGTGGCCAGCAACCCCAGCCTCCCGGAGTGGCAATCTATACTTTGAAATGTGTCCTGCCTGTCTCCCCAGGGTCCACTGGGTACCTATTGGAGGCTGGTACCCACCTCTCTCCCTCCCAGGCCTAGAAAATATCCTCTTTCCTCAAGTTGGCTCAGCATAGACCCTCTTGTCTCCTCAGGGCCTGGGGTTCCAGTACACCTAGGCCACAGAGCCTTGTGGGCCCTGCCATCTCAAGGAGGGGCTCCCACCCTGTCTGCTGGTCATGGTCACCTTTTCCCCCACAGGGCCTGGAGAATTTCTGGCAGCGACACAGGGAGGCTACTTCATATCTGCACAAACGCCTGCAGGAGCTGGGCCTGCAGCTCTTTGTGAAGGACCCGGTGAGGAGCCCAAAGGAAGGGGGTGTCAGCTGACTGACCCAGGCACTAGTCCAATGGGGAGGGGGAGGCTGTACTCAATTGGTGACAACAAATGCCATGTTTCAGTGAGACTTGAGCCTCCTGAGGCTGGGGGCAACCTTTTGAGGCTCTTGGCAATCTCCAAATGGTTCTTATTCCCTGCCAAGGGAGTCCTGCGTCAGCCACCAGTTTCTGGCCCTTTCTCTGGACTCTAAGAGCCAGCACAGGTCAAAAGACCTGAGCATCCTCCTAGAGGGTATGAATGGCCCTGGAGGGTATGAAGGGTCCCAGCCTATATGGCTGAGGCTGGCACTCCTCACAGGCAATCCGGCTACCCACCATCACCACCGTGACTGTGCCTGCTGGTTACAACTGGAGGGACATCGTCAGCTACGTGCTGGACCACTTCCACATTGAAATCGCTGGTGGCCTTGGGCCCTCTGAGGAGAAGGTGAGGACGCTCCCGGAGTGCCAGGTGGCACAAGGCACCTGGTGTTGCGTCCTGCTGCACACACGCCAGCTGTGCTGGGTCACTGCAGGGCCCAGAGCAGCACCATCCCCTCAGGTAGATTGCCCTCAGCCCACTCCGCCATGCCAGGAAGGTCACACATCACCAGCTTTGCCAGGTCCATTCTGAGTGCTGAGTGACCCTCCGGGCTGTCTCCCTGGACTCTGTTTCAAGTCCAGAAGGGAAGGGCCTGGCTCTGGCCCCTGTGTGGCATGCGTGAGGCCACCTCCCTCCTGCACACCGGATGGTTGGTGATCTCCTGTGGTAAATGTACCCTACCCTGACCAGCTGCTATAAGGAAGAGGGATGCAAACAGAGGCTGAGATCGGCCTGTTCCGTGCCTACCAGGTGCTGCGGATTGGCCTGCTGGGCTACAATGCCACCAGGGAGAACGTGGACCGCCTGGCCCAGGCCCTGAGGGAGGCCCTGCAACATTGTCCTAAGAACAAGCTGTGAGCATCCTCTCACCAGACTGTGCCCTCCTGAGGGGCTCGGGAGTGTAGCAGGAACCAAAAGACAGTGCCAGGCCACCAGGCCTGGGGACGGCAAAGCTGCTGACACAGCCTGGTGAGGCGGGAAGGAACAAGGAAAAGCTGCCCCTCTCCCCACAGGTGGGACCCTGTGGACACAGGACGGTGATCACCTTCCCACAACACTGCAGTCTGCAGGCCACTGGCCTTTGGGAAAAGTCAATAAAGCACTGGTCAAACCTCTCCTCTGGCTGTGTCCAACTGGGTGTGGAAGAGGGAATGGGACCCCTCAGCTGCCTGTTCAGCCCCAGTGTGGCCCTCTGGGGAAAGCCACTTGTTCTAGAGCCTGTGAAAAGAGCCTTTCCCAGGGTGGGGATACTGTCTTCAGTCTCCAGATGTCACCCACACACACACCCCCAAACACACTCTCATAATGCTGTCTTCAAGTGAATCTACAAGAAATCCCTCTCATAAAGACGAGACACCCACAGCACATGACCAGAACCTGAGCTCATGACATCCTTGGCTCTCCACTTTTATATTTCATATTCACCTAAGAGCACCCTGCCCCCCCCCAGCCCCAGTTCCCTGCTCGGCTTGTCTCCCAAACCTCACTTCTGGCCCAGTTGTCCAGCAGACTCAGAGCTGGAGCACACTGGACAGCTATACTCAGAGCCCCCAAAAGGAAAGCTGGAGAGTCCCCCTCTTACCAAGGCTGGAGAGCCCCCCTCTTATCAGGTTACCAGTAGGAATCCCGGCAGAGAATAGTTGACCTGGCTATGTCCACATTCCTGGTACAACTGGTCACAGTTGTATTTTGGAGTAAGTTCCCCAGCTAAAAGAGGCTGCTGCCCCGTGGCTCCTAGTGACCAGAAGGGACGATCTAAAGAGCTGTGATAAGTGCCATACAGGGACCTGGAGCAGAGCAAGGAGAGGGTTCTGGAAGTCCAGGGCCCAGGGCCATGTGATCATCTGGAGCCTGGCCTTTGTCCAGAGAGCAGCCCTATCTTGATTTGCTCTCCCAAGAGGTAGACACTGAGGTATACACGTGGTTTGGCTGAGAATGGACCCAGGAATCACCCGGTGGAAGATCTCCTGGCTCTGGTCCAGCTGTGTCACTATGGATCACACACATTCTCTGATGAAAACCTGCCCAGCATCTTGGGCCTTCCTGCACGTGTGTGCCTGACTGTCCTTACGTGCACGACCGCACTGTAGAAATTCTGTTCCTTTACCTGCTGGTGATGGACAGACACCTGATCATTTCCACTTTGGGGCTTTGGTAAATACCAGCTGTAACAGCCTCCTGATTCAGCCTCCTGATTCAAGGTTTTGTGTGACTGTATGCTTTCACTTTGATTAAATGACAAGGATTTCAGTCACAGGCTGCCTTGTCGCAGAGATACTGTGCCTTGGAGCTGTGGGCATTCCACATCCTTGCCCGGGTGGTTGGCATCCTTTTGCTCTAGCAGCTGTCAAACTAACCATTAGAATGTACCCTCCCCTGGTGACTGACAATGTCCGTGTGTTTTCATGTGACACTGGCCGCTTGCAAACACCTTTAGAGACATGTCAGTTCAAATATTTTGCTTGGTATATGGATTTTTTCCTCTTTGGGGTTTGTAATAGTCCTTGAGTTCCTGTGTGTGTGTGTGTGTGTGTGTGTGTGTGTGTGTGTGTGTGTGTGTGTGTGTGTGTGTGTTATATGCATGTGTGTGATGGGGTGCACTTGCCCATGCAGGAGCATATAAAGGCCAGAGGAAAACTTGAAATGTCTCCCACCAGTGTTTTTCCACCTTAATTTTGGGGACACCTTTAATCACCCTGGACCTAGAACTCACATTTTTCCCAGGTTGGCTGTCCAGTGAACCCGTTTCTGCCCCTTCCCATCACCTAGTGTTAGGGTTACTGGTGCACACAGCTGTACCCAGCTTTTATGAGGGTGCTGGAGATCCAAACTTGGGTCCCTGTGCTTGCTTGGTGAGCACTCTACCCACGCAGTCACTTTGCCAGCACCATCATAGATTTTCTTTTTAGAAAATGAATTCTCAACCCAACCAGATGTTTGTGTCTCAAGGGTTTCCTTCTTCTGTGGCTCACCTATTCATTTTCCTGCTGATAGCTCCAAAGAGCAGGTGTGTTTAATTTTGGCAAAGTCGTATAGGTTTTCTCTCTGTGGTCTGGGCTATTTGCACCTTGCCCCAGAAGTCTTTCCCACTTTGGGGCTGTTGTGGATATTCCTGTATTTTCTTTTGGAGTTATAACGTAGGTTTATCGTTTGTTTTGTGGTGTGGACATGGGGCAAAGTGCATTCTATCTTTTGTTAAGTTGTCCCAACAGTACGCTTGTTAAACAAACCTTGCTTTCTCCATTCAGTTGACCTGCCAAGTTGGCAAGGATCATGGACTACGTATTTGTGGATTGGTTTCTGGCATCTGTTCTACTCTGGCCACCTTTTTGGTCCTAGGTCGATCTCCTTATCTCAGAATGTGCAGTCACCAGTGAGTCTGAATATGAAGCGCTCTCTCTCTCTCTCTCTCTCTCTCTCTCTCTCTCTCTCTCTCTCTCTCTCTCACACACACACACACACACACACACACACACACACACACACTTTTCTTATTTTAAAACCTTTGAATTTCTACATGAATTATGTCTGTTTATACAGAATAGCCTCCTAGGATTTGGATTTTGACTGGAATTTACCAACTCTCACGTTAAGGACAGTAGGAATCCTAGAAATACGATAAACTTGAATTCACGAGCATTAATTTAGATGACTTTAAATTTCACTAAGCAATGTTTCAAATTTTCACTGCAGAGGTCTTGCATGTCTTTCATTAGATTTATCCTAAGGGGTTTCTATTTTGCTGATATTATAAATGCTATTTATTTTTTCACTTCCAATTGTTTCTTCTTAATATGGTTTTTTAATATTAGTCTTGCATTTATGGACTTTGCTAGGCTCACACTTCTAATGACGTCTTTATAGATTTCTTTGGATTTTCTAAGTAGATAATCAAGTTGCCCATGAATGATGACAGTTATACATCTTTCCAAATATGTATACTTTTCATTGGCTCTCTTTCTCACCTTGCTGAGGACCATAAACCCAATGTAAAAAAAAAATGGTTAGAGCTTCAGTCTTAGAGAAAGTGTTTAATATTTGAATTTTTATTTATTTGTGGTGTGGGGGGAGCTATTTGCGTTCAGCTTGTGAATGGCGTCAGTGGCGGGTTTCTTGTAGTTGTCTACCTCAGTTGGCCGAGTGTGTTGTCAGCACGGTACTCACAGCACCTCCATCCTTTGCTGCTCTGCAGTCCTTCTTAGGTATTAAGGTTATGATTTAAACATCATTTTCTCCTCCTTTATTTTCTGATAAAGCTTTTCTACAACTAGACATACTTTCTTCCCCTTATGTTTTTGGTAGAATTCAGCAACCCAGGACTTAGGGATGGAAACTTTCTTTATGGAAAAATTAAAAAAAAAAATTCCACACACATGAGTCCTTCCATCTGTCTGTCCGTCCCTCCCTCCTTCCCTCCCTCCCTCCCTCCCTCCCTCCCTCCCTCCCTTCTTTCCTTCTTTTTTCCTTCCATTTGAGACAGGATCTCCTTATGGAGCTCAAGTTGACCTCAAATTCACAGTCTTCTTGCCTGGGCTTCCTGAGAGCTGACTAGATATGGGGCTCTTTAGATGGTATCTTCTTCTCACACCAGTTTTGATAACTGTGCTATTCATGGCATGCTTGCTTTTCATCTCGGCTATTAAATGTCCTAGGTGAGGAAGCTCACAGTGTCCCTTTACAGACTCATTGTGTCTGTGGAATTTGTGGTGACTTTTCTTTCATCATCCTCTAGCTTGGTGACTTATATTTTCTCCCTTTTTTCTGTTCATTAACCTTGCTAGAAAATATTGCTTTTGTCGGTCTCCTGAAACACCAGTGTTCGCTTGAGTTGCTTTTCTCTATGGTCTGTCCTCTACTGATTTCTACTCTGTTACCCTCCTCATTTGACTGCTTTTGGCTCTAACTTACTCATTTTAATTCTTTTTGAATTCTCATTTGTTCTGTCTCTGTCTGTCTCTCTCTGTCTCTGTCTCTCTCTGTCTCTGTCTTTCTCTCTGTGTCTCTCTGTGTCTCTCTGTCTCTGTCTCTGTCTCTCTCTCTGTCTCTGTCTCTCTCTCTCTCTCTCTCTCTCTCTCTCTCTGTGTGTGTGTGTGTGTGTGTGTGTGTGTGTACATATGCCACAATATGTAAAGGCCAGAGGACAACTGGCAGGAGGTCTTCCCTTCTACCATGCAGATCCTGGGACTTGAACTAGGATCGTCATGTTTGGCAGCAGACATTCTTACCTGCTGAGCCATCCCACTGGCCCTCCTTTGAGATTTTTGACAAATTCTTGATTGACAAGCAATTTTTGTCCATACCTTTGTGGGCTGCTCTTGGTTTCCTGCTTTCTACATTGGAAGCCTAAGAAGTTGATTTTGAAACACAGCTTCTCTCCCAGGTGTTTCAAACTAAAGTTTTCTCTCTGAGCACGGTGTCGGCTTCGTCTCCAAACTTTGATGGGCCTGTTTCATTACCACCCAAGTCAAAATATTTTATGACTTTTTTCCTGGGACTTATTCTTGGAACCATAAATTATTTTTATGTGTGTTATATAATTTCCATATACTTGGAAATATCCTCTTGGTTTTTATTTTTAATCTGTGTCGGTTGAGGTCCGAAAGCATATTGCATATGGATTTTAGCTCTTTGTAAATGCACTAAAACCTGATCTTGTTGAGCATAGTGGACTTCTCCAGACAGCATTCAGGCTGGCTGGTGACAGTAGGCACTGGCTGATTTTTTTTCCATCAGGTACTGAGGGTGGGGTGTTCAAATCTCCAACTGCCCACGTGTCCTCATGGGTCCTCGTGGGTTGTGGAGACGGTTCGACCTCAGAACTTCTGGGCTTGGAATTCACTGTGTACGTCATTTGCAGCTGCCTCCACCTCTGCCGTTTCCTGTCTTACATCTGTGTGCTTCCCAGGGGCCTCTTGTCTCTGCAATTAAGGAATAATTCTGCTTCTTGAAGCTCTGTGTCTGGGAGGACTATTCCTCCCTGCTGCCTTCCAGGACTCTTAAGTCCCCAGAGAAGTCACCAAGGTCAGCCTGAGGTGAGGGGGAAGCCCGGTCACCAGGTGTGATAACAGGAAGGTCACTGTTCTTGTAACTTCTCTGTCCCTTGCCCTGTTTGGCTGGCCCAGATAGACTGCATCATTGCCCCCAGACCCATGCTGGGCTACCGTCACCTCCACCCCTGCCAACACACAGGGGGGCCTGTGGCTCTCTTGCTTTAGGGCCTCAGCTCCTATGCTGGGGCTTGCAGGGATCCCCATAATGTCACTGACACTGTGGTCATACAACACAGAGTTGTTGTGGAAGCCGCTTGTGTGCTGGTCCCACTCCGAAGTGATAATTATCCCAGTCACTTGGTTGATGGACATTCCTAGATGAGCCATACATAGTCTTCAAGATCCAGAGAGGTCCCCAAGCACCAAGGCAGATGGGACAAAGTCCCAGCCTACGCTGAGCCTCTGAGCCTGTGTGGTAGACCTTGAGATGATACAAGGATTCTCCCTGTTTGAATTATGAATTGTTATTTGAATTATGGAATGAGTGCATTTTATAAACCTGCAGGTAGGTCCAGTCTGGCCTGCCGACCACATGTGTCCCAGAATAGCTAGGAATGCAACCCAGTTAGTTCATTTGTAGACCTCAACCTCAATGTCGTGTTGAAATGTCAAAAGTTGCACAGGACAGGTGTGGAAGGCACTGAAGAACTTGCCAGTGAGCCTTCCTGGCCCTGATCTGCATGGTGTCATCAGCACAGAACCATTTTGCAGCATGTCTCCCAAGGCCCGTCTCATGGCCAGAGCAGGAGGGTTAGCGTTGGCCAGATCCAGCACTTACACTGCCCCCTTCCAAGTAGACACGCCCCTTCTAGTTCCCCCTTCTCACGGGACCAGAGAGGATGTGACTCCTGTATTGGGGCCTACAGAGGAAGCTCCAGAAGCCCAGTCATCCCATGCTACCATAGATCACATGTTTAACACAGCATCTTGGTGACAAATCACCATTTGGCAAAGTTTCTGAACCCCAATTGGTTCTTACTGGGGGTGTTGTGGCACACTTTAAGGAGTGCTACATTCTGCTTCTGCACCCTCGTGTGGTGTGTCTGGGTAGACTATTTAAAGGGCAGTGGACTAGGGATGATTTCAAAATATTCCCTTGAGGGTTGATGAAATGGCTGAGTGGGTAAAGGTCCTGAGTTCAATCCCTGGACTGAGAAGGAAAGAACCAACTCCTACAAGTTATTCTCTGCACTCCATACATGAGCAGTGGCACACACACACACACACACACACACACACACACACACACACACACACATTGGTACAAGCAAAATAAATATATACAATATAATTCTAAAACATTTTAGCTGGGTGTGGTGGTGCACACCTTTAATTCCTGCACTCAGGAGACAGAGACAGACCTCTCTGAGTCTGAGGATAGCCTGGTCTATATAGAGAGTTCCAAGCAAGCGAGGGCTACATAGTAAGACCCTATCTAAAAAAATTTCATGTCCTCTTGGTCTTTCCTGTGTTCACAGCTCTCATTTCTGTTAAGAGCAGCCATTGTGATTTATAGCCATCACCGAGGAGGTGGCCAGGGTAGGCCTGGGTCTAGCTCAGTCCCACTCTTGAGACAGCATGGCATTTCCCTTGTGTTGATGATAACTCAGGCTCTGGTCTCACAGCCTTCGGAGGCCCTGGCCACTTGCTCAGTGTATAGTTACTCTGACACCTGCTGCCAGTCCTTGAAGGACACAGGGACACTGGATCACCTGCACACACATGGGGCCCTGGGGTCCCCCCTCAGGGGCTGGAGTGCAGCTTGCAGTTCTGAAGCCAAGGAGTAAACATCACTAAATGCCAAACCAATGGAGGAGAGATGCCTCTGAGCTGGGCTACTCAGAGGTCCCTGGGCTCCAGAGAAGCTACTTCAAGCTAATTAGAAGACATGAATCACAGGATTCTGGGAACAGGGGACACTCCTCCAGTGGCAGAGAAGTGGGACAGACCGGTATGGGACAAGGGGAGCTGTGGACTTCCCTCTTCTGGTTTCGGTTTCTTCTGAACTGGAGAGTAAGGACATCTGTCGGGGGAACATTCTCTACCTAAGAGTAGAGAAGATTTGAAAAGAAAGCATGCCTTTCATAGTCTTGGGAGTCTATATTTGCACCGAGAGACACAGAAACTGGGGGAACCCTCTCCACGGGGTGCACTGGGGCATTCATGTGCTCAGCACTGCACACACAGGATTTCAACCTCCAGGAGTAGTGTGGAGCATGGGCAGAGCAAACGCCCATGCTGTCTCACGCCTATACCTGTTCTGACTGTCAAATGGATGGATCAACGGGTCTCTGGGAGGCATATAACCGTCCACCTCAACCCCAGTGTGGAACATGGCAGCTGGCTCAAGACCACAGTGCTAGGTCCTTAGACTCTCACAGGCGTCTCTTGAACAGGAGTCCTTGGGGACGAAGTCCCTCCACCAGTCACTCAAAGAGATATCCCTGATCCCCATTCCTTTCCCAGAAGTTCCAGGGAGCTCTGCAGATTGGTCGAGACTGGGCCTTCCACCCCAGCTCAGCTGCTGTCATTTCCCATGGTCTTGGTCTTCTGGAAGATGTTCTGCATGGCTGAGATTCTGTCCTTATCCTGGATGTTAAAGACCTGGAACTGGAGTGGGCAGGGACAGAGGTCACAGGCAGCCAGGCCACACCTGTCTCACACATCCTCGCTGACCACCCTGTCTGTGAGCATCCACCTGTCTGTCATCCCGGCAGGTGGACCAGCATTCCTCCTCCAGCAGCCCCGCCTCACACAACGTATCCCTGACACAGGAATGACCCCCAAGGAGGCCCCACTAATGCTGGTTGAAGGCTCTTTCCCTGCACATCCCTAACCAAGAAATGTCAGCCATGCCTTGGAGGCAGTGTCTGGGCCCGCGTGGATGAGTTCCTGCCTTTGCAGGGAGGCAATAGGCTCTACAGGTGTAGGGGGGCAGCTGGTAGGCGCCTCTAAACAGCAGGCCAGCGAACACAAGGTCCCACAGGGTGTGATCATCAGAATGCCAAGTCCACAAAGACACAGAAAATGAGGCCCAGGAGATCCAGGGAAGGCCAAAGCCCCAAGGTAGAGAAGGGTTCTTGGCATTCGCTCTGTGTGGTTTAGGATAATTCTGTGGGACACAGGGGCAATCTCAGGCACTCTGCCCTGGCTTCCAGACAGCACTCTTACATTCGTGGGGCCTCTCTTGACGTGGCATTCCATGTCCCATCTGACCCGCAGCCGTCCAGAGGTCTGGCTTTAACCCCAGCCATCCTTGAGTTCCTGACCTGGGAGGGAGTGGTCAGGGTTCGGGATCAGTGCTCCAGCCACGCCCTCCCGAAACAGCTGCACCCACCTTATCTAGCAGAAAATCAAAGTAGGCTGTGGTCCAGTAGGTAGGGTCGCTGGCAGGCAGCTGCAGGAGTGCCTTGACTCCGTTGTCAATGCGTGGTGGACGGCTGTGGCCCAGGTGGGTGACGTGGATCCGCAGGGACTCTTCGGGCTGGCTGGCGAAGTGTTCCACGCGTTGGTAGATGACACCGAGGTCCAGGCCACTGTCCTGCAGCAAGTTGCGCTCCGGGTACAGGACGTGGGGCAGGTTCCTGGTAGCCAGGCAGCAGAGCAGCACTACCAGCAAGCGGTAGACCGCGCCCTCCAGGTCCTCCCAGTCCTCGGGTGCTGGGAAGAGCACCGAGGCCCATAGCAGCACCGTCTGCAGAACGCCAAGTCAGACGCCAAGTCAGGGGGCGGCTGGACCGCTTCCCCACCACCACCTGCCTGTCCGCCAGCCCTGCACCAGCTTACGTTCACCAAGCCTCCCCAACGCCTCCGGGTGCCGAGTCCCTCCTATATCTGCCACCCTAGCAGCTCCTGAGGCTCCCATCACCTTCTCTGCCCCTCCCTCTCCTCTGGGCCTCTCCTTCTACCTGCTGCTGAACCCCGGTCCAGACTTCAGAACTCCCTCAGGGTTATCTGAGGTTTCCTTCATCCCTGAGGCTTTCTTCATGCCCCTCCATTGAGCTCAGTCTCTGTAGAGCAACCCGAAGGGCCCACCCCAGGGCATTAGAAATCCTCCTCCTCTTTTCTGCTCCAAGGCCCTTACTAGATAATCAGCCACCATCACCCAACTGCATGTCTGTGCCCTCAGACCCTCTTCCTCCTCCACCACCTCTCAGTTCATCTAGGATCCTCTGCGTATCAGACCCCAGTGACCACTGGAAACTGTATTTCCAACTCAGGCAGAGGTCTGAGTTGGCAGTGAATGACCGAAGTCCACACAGGGGAGTCTCCCCAGAGCCAGTGTCAATGACACATCAACTCACCTGACTCTTAACACCTGGACCGAGCAGAGGGTCCTCTGAATCAAGAATGCACACTCCAGGAGGATCCCAAGATTTCACAGCCCTGCCTACTTTCCCCTCACTGCCCTGGGGTTCGGGGTTACAAGAACTTTCTTTGTTCTTCTCAGCACTGGACTGTTACATCAGCCATAGCAGGATGCAGATGTGAGGTGACTGAGCATCCTGCCCCAGGGAGCATGGGAAGGGAGCCAGTGCTCCATGGGTACCCAGCTGACCCCAGTCTATAAGGGAATCTGGCCAGGATTGTTCATAGCCAGGAAGGACTCATGTTGGAGAGAGGTTCAGCCTTACGTGGCCCAGCCCAATCATGTTCCTGGACTGCAGGGCCTCCCACGTCACCTGTCTAGAAATGGCCAAGGCCAGCCTGATGTGCTACAGCCTATGAGACGTCAGAGCTGTGATTTCTTCCTCAGGTGAACCGGAATCCTCTCAATACCTGTGACTGCTAATCACGGGGGCTGGTGTGAGGGACACACGTCGGGGGTCACTGCCCTCTGTCATCTAGTCACAAAAGCGAGCAACAGAGCGAGGCGGGTGGTGAGCTACCGTGCATACCTTCAGGTGGTCAAAAGTTAGGCCAGGGCTCTGGCTGCCACCTCGCCAGCTCTCTAGGTTCACCCGGTCGAGGATGGAGAGGCTGTCCAGGCGGTGGCCAGGGAAGGAGCCCAATGCACCAAGCAGGCGGCTGAGCAGGTAGCCAGTGGAGATCCTGAAAGCCAGACCCACCTGTCAGGTCTGGGGTTTGCAGTGCCCAGTACCCTGTGTACCCCCAGAAAGAAAAGGTCCAGGCTGCTGCTGCATCCCAATACTAGAGCCTCTTGAGCCCCATGTGAGGGGCACACCCTTACTGTGGCCATTCTGTGGCTCCACACCCTGTCTCTCAGCAGCTGATTCCATTTGCTAGCTTGAACAT